>NC_141540.1:90627500-90965000 GCF_021556685.1 Rattus norvegicus
AGCATAGCTGTATTTAATTGAATGTATTTAGAAATCTAAAAGAAAATCAATTTAATGACTATTACTCTAATTAATGGTGAGGGTTAGAAATTTGGATTCTTATTAATCAATCCATACCTTACATCTCTTTTTGTGATTTAAATATTCATTAATTTACTTAAGATATGAACAATGTAATTATTTTCTTGTAATTAACTTCATACAAAACATTGAGTAAAAGAAACAGATTGAAAAGTGTTTAAAATTTTTATGCATCATTTATTTTCAAGTTAACAAAACATGAGATTTTAGTTGATATCATTTGAGGTATAGAGTTAAAACAAACAAAAGAAACAATTAACTATTTATATCAACCAACACAGCACCTAGATCTCCTGCCACCAAGAGCAAGGTGTACTGTACTATCCAGTCAAGGTGACTGACCTGCTGTACTGCATGCCACGGCCAGCTGGGAGCAGGGCCAGCTCTCCTGTTTTCAAGTTCTTAGAGTAAGATCTTCCATGCTGCTCAGAAGAGGGGCCACATCCTTGATATCTTCTTGATTTGGTAATAACATGGACCATAGATATGGACAAAGATCATTGCTACTGCGATGTCATGGACACAGACATGGCCTTTGGTGGCATCATGGGCCAGGACATCAGCATGGCCTCAGGTAGTGCAGGCTATTAGGTTGTTCCACACCAGCATCTCCATGTCTGCCCCTCTTTAGTGCTCAAATCTTTCTGTGTCTCGTATTCTCCCGTCTTTTACCACATGGTAGTGGCACCCAAACATTCCTGCTTCTCTTTCTCTCCCATCTCCCTACCACATATTTGTTTATGGTACTGGCACCCACTCTACTCAATGTCTTTTCTTTACTTTTTACATTATTTTCTCTTCCCTTTACTCCTTCCTTATTCCTCCTATTTATGCCTCTATACTCTCTTTCAAATTCTTGTTTTCTTCATTAATTGGTGTGACATATGTATTTGATACACATACACACATAAATATATACATATACATATGTATATACTTGTATACATATATGATTGCCTAAACATAAGCTGAACAAGTACAACAGCAGTAGGCATAGCAAAGTAGATGGATGAAATATCATACAGCCTCAACACTCACAAAGAGCTATAGGCGGTTAAGTAATATTCATAGTAAGAAAAGTAGTCCTTTCCAGGGAAGAGCATACTAACTGGGAATCTACTCACTGAATCTTTAGACACTGACTTTGATTTTCAGGCTTCTGGAACATTTTAGCTGTGTGATGGAATACCATTTCTCTAACCTGTTTATTTGTTTACTTTCCAGCTAATCAGCCACTGCTTTGTTGTCCTTTAACTACAGGGATTGTGATTAGATTTGAAGTTAAAAAGAAAAAAAAAACTATGTCAATAGAGGAAAACTCTTCCCCAAATACGAAGTCTATAGCTTTCAAAGTGTTTAATTTTAATAAATTAATATTGTTTAATAAATTCATTTGCTTAAAACAAATGAAATTAATACAATAGAGAAGTAAGAAGAATTATTATCAAAGCATACATTCAAGTTATTAAATAAAAAAGGTACTGAGACTAACTGAAACCCAGATGACTTTGGGTATGGGAAATATGTCTAGCTCCATTACGTGAGTAAAAGTAATTATCTCATTATGATGAATATTTGGCTCTGATATCTAAATTTTCTGTAATAAAAAGGTTATATTGGGGTCAGGAACTAATTATCATTGGGTATGTCTGACTTTCTCTGTTTTCTAGTGTAAATCAGAAGAATTACCTTACCTTCAGTTCAAAGTTGTCCCATTCTTTGTTGACAAATATTTGTTGCAAATCTTGCACGCTAGAAATGGGCATCTTGTAATGTCAAAAAAATAGTTTTTCTACAGAAATTAGTCATTTGCACATGCTTAGATATTGGTTTGAAGAGGCTTCTTATCATATTAAAATTATAATGGAATCATTATCACAAGAATCTCTTTTAGTCTCTAACAATTTTAGTCTAAAATTTAAAAATAAATTTGTCTCAAATTTACCAGTTGTTAGGGACTGTGCTCAATGTCGTAAATGTATTCTTTCTTTTCTTTCATCTATGGAACCATGATGAAATAACATATGCATATTCTAAGGGACCTTATTTATAGTAGGTATATGTAAAGGACATAGTGCAAGGATTATATAATTTTAGTATTCAATAACTGGGATATGGACTAGTTTCCCAATCCATAGCCCCTGTGTTGAATAATGCATACATTTCAACTAAATGTATCTAATTTCTCAAAGAATAGAGTAAGAGTTAAAATTTCATCATTGTCCTTCACCCCATTCTCTATATGCTATGATATTTATTTAACTTATATTTAACAAGCTCATTTTTAGTATCATAAGATCATAATGTTGCTTCTTTGCTTCTCATTAACATTTGTATTCACCATAATTATTATCTGGCTACAAACAAATCTAGTGGAAATACTTATTGATGCTACCACGGACTTTCCAGGCACCATCAGATAATATTTTCATAGTTAGATTTCTATTACTCTTTACTCAAACTTCAGGAACCTCATACCTAAAAGGCTACCTCTTCCTTGTTAAAGAGATTTTCCTTTAACTGCAGTTTCCTTATCATTCTAGTTTCTTTGTCATTTTCCTGTTCTCTGTGTCTTTCTTGACATCTGTCTTTTCTTCATCTTTGTTCCCGCCTTACAGCTTGTTTAATAGAGTCTTACATTATATTTAAATTTAAGATAAAGGACTTTTTTTGCTTTCATCTTTCTTCCCATAGATTAAAAAGCAAAATTAAAAACAGCAAACAAAAAATCCAAACATACAAAATAAATCAAAAACTAAAACACCAAGAAACCAAATCCAAAACCAAAAGCAAAAAAAAAAAAAAAAGCAAAGCAAACTAACAACAAACAAATAAAGAGAAACACACACAACCAAGATTATATCTGTAGGTAAGATTCCTTTAAGTTCCCCTTTCTCATCTCTGGGTAGCAAATTGACATCTATTTCTTAAGTCTCATAAAGTCTCATATTCACCTAAAATTATATATACCCAAAATATTCCCCTTGATTTCCCACACCAAAACACATGCCGATTCATACTCCTTTTGCCACATCCTGCCTTATCTGAGTAACTCACATCTTTTTCACTGTTTTTTTTTTCATTTTTTGAATTATAAAGCTATATTGGATTAGTAATTTATTCTCATCCCAAACATTCACCATATACAACAAGAAGTCTCTGTTGGAATGTTGATATAGCTCAGTGGATAAATTGCCTGCTCCCTAAGCATGTGATCTTGAGTGCGTAATTACCACTGCACTCAGTACCGCACTAATGATGGGTAAGGAAAGCAGAGGCCATGGCTCCTCCTTCATAATATACATTTTACTTTCTGCTTAGCATATGATTTCCGTTAACAATTTCAGTCAAACAAGTACGTATTATTTTATTCAGACTCTTTCAAATTTCAACTTACTTTATTCCTTTCCAGAATGTAGACTTTGTATTTACCAGTGGTTGTCCTGGTTGTTTGGACAACTTACAAATCTTTGCCCCTAATAGGAATTCTGTAACTATTTAGTGAGTGAAGGGCAGTAAAAATGTATTCTTTGAAATGTCTTTGGGAAGTGAAGAAAAGCAGAATGTGAGAGGCATGTTTTTGCTCAGTTTTTCAGAAATTCATCCACATTCATTAAAATAAGCTTGTTCGTGGGTTTTTATATATTATTAAAAATATGGTCTTTTCTCCCATAATATTTCAGTTTCCAGTTTCTCATCTCTGTTACCTCCCCAACCCCACCGGGTCATTTCTACCTCCCTGTAATCTGAAGGCACTTGATATCTATCTCTCATTAGGAAAGAACATGCTTCTAAGAGATAATAATAAAATATAACAAGATAAAATAGAAGATAAAACAGAAAATCACAGTACTGTTGACAATACCAATCAACAAAAAAAATGCCAAGAGTTGAGACAAGAATCAGATTCACTCTTGCACACTCATGAGTTCCATAAAACACTACACAGGGAGGCATAATATGTACCCCGAGAACCTGGTACAAACCCATGTAGACCCTGCATGTGCTGTCCTATCATCTGTTAGTTCACATGTGCTTTGCTCATGTTTATTTAAGAGGCCTTGTTTCCTTTTTGTCCTCAGTCACCTCTGGCTCTAACTCTTCTGCTGCACTCTCTTCTACAGGGTTCCTTGAGCTTTGAGAAAAGGGATTTGATAGAGATCTTGCATAAAGGTCTCTAACACCTTGCATAGTTCTACAGGAGGGGGCTTCTCTGATGATGGCTGAGCAAGGCACTGACCTGTGAGTTATAGCAGAACAACATTAGGAGTCACTTTTTTCAATTAATCATTTTATTCATTTACATTTCAAGTGATATCCTCCCTTCCTGGTTATCTCTCCAAAAACCTTCCCATTCCATCCCCTCTCTTCCATCTATGCTTTGCTTCTGTGAGGGTGCTCCTCCCCTGACTCACCCATTCCTCCCTCAACCCCTCTAGTATCCCCCTATGTTGGGGCATCAAATCGTGGTGAGCTAGAAGAAGGACAGAGGATTCATTTTATCAATACATATCTATTTATAGATCAGTATTTGCTTTTTCTAGGACTCCCATGCTATTTAGTCTCTGGTCTTGGTCATACAAAGAGCGTTGGGTATGGTTTCCACCTCATGCAGAGAGGCTTAAGTCAAGTAAGTTAGTTTATACAAACAAATTTGTGCCACCGTTTTTACAGCATATGTTACAGTGAAAGGAAGCCATAAATAGTCTTTTTGTTTACATTTCTCCTTTGGTAGCATACAAAATACTCTTCTGTAACAAAGATGCTAGATCAAGGGGTAAAGGGACTATATAAGCACCAGATAAATTTCTCAAAGGTCAGTGAGTTTTATAGGCATTGTCTTCAGCAATAGGGCATTGCTTTCCTTTAAGAACAACGTAATGACTTAGATTAATGAAATGGCCTGGGTTGTTTAGGACTTCCCATGGAAACTCTTTTGCCAGCAACTTCAGTAGATATTACCTGTTCCTGTACTGGAATCTTTATTTTGTGAAAAGAGATACCCTGTTGGCTCTCTGTCTCTCTCATTATTTGGGAATTTTATTCAGACCACTTTATGTATGTATATATTTCAGGAATATTCTATTATATAAGTATTTCATATTATTACAGAAAAGTCCTGTAGTTTTAGTATCTCAACTCCAATGTCCTTCCTTCCCCATTTGACGCTTCCACAACAGCACCATCTCTCCCATCCACAATTATCTCTTGTGTTTCACTTTTCTCAGAGGACCTACACCCTTACTCTATACCTACCCTCTGTGGTCTGCAAACTGTAGTTTATCAATGGCTTAACAGCTTACATCCACATGTTAAAAAAAAAACAAAACAAACAAAAAAAAAACAACTTATAAACGTATTTCCATTTCTGGGTCAGTAGTATCTCATTCAGAAGAATTTTTTTCTTACTCCAGCCATTTGCCTGCAAATTTTATAATGTCACTTTTTAATGGCCCCATTGTATTATTTTTTAAATACTTCATTTTATAAATGTATCACATTTTCATTATCTATTCTTCTGTAGAGCTACATTGAGGTTGTTTCCAATGTCTGGTTATGATGAGTAGAATGATTGTCTTAGGATAAAATGTCCAAGGGTATACCTTGATCTTAAAATAAATCAATTTTCATCTTCCTGAGCAACTGCCAACCTGATCTTCATGGTTGCTTCACAAATTTCCAATCCCACAAGCACTGAGTGTGTTCCTCTTACTCGAAATCCTTACCTACACAAACTGATACTGGCTTTATTGATTTTAGCACTTCTTACGTTTGCAAGATGAAATCTCTCCTTTTCCTTTAAATTTGAATTATGTGGTGTTTAAGGATATTGAACAATCTTTGTTTCTCGGCCATTTTATTATCCTCTTTTGAGAATTCTCTGTTCAGATTTATACCACACCTTTAGTTCTTTATGTAATTTGAATATTAGCCTTCTGCAAATGCATAGTTTGTAAAACTCTTTCTATTCTTTTGTCTGCAAATTTCCCAGTCTGAGTGAGTGAAGAGTCAACAATTTTGCTCTGTTCCTTATTTTAGGGGGAATTTCTTTGTGATTTCTATTTCATTTGCTGTTTATTATTGACCATTTGTAAACTGCCTTTATTATGGTAAGATATGCCCCTTGATCCTAATAGTTCCAGGTCTTTTATTTTGAAGGGTTATTGAATTTTGTCAAAAATTCATGATCATGTGCTTTCACTTTGAGTTAGTTTATATAGTGGATTGTTTATCAATTTATGCAGTTTAACCATACCTGTTTTCTTGTTTGAACCCTACTTGACCATGATGGATATTCTTTTTGATGTGTTCTTGAATTTGGTTTGCAAGTATTGTTTGCGAACTTTTACATTTATCTTCATAAGAAAAATTGCCTGGTAATTTTTTTTTCTTTGTTGAGTTTTGGTGTGGTTTGGGTATCAGAATAACTGTGGCCTCATAAAATAAACTGGGTAATATTTCTTCTGTTTCTTATTTGTGGAATAATTTGCAGAGTATTAGGACTACCTCTTCTTTGATTATATGGATAAAATAGTCATTATTAAATATGCATAAATTAATGTTTATAAAAACATTAAAACAAAAAAATTCTTCATTACTTTCGTAGAGTTTTAAGTTTTTCTTTGCTTTTATTTATTTTTGTTGGGAGATTTTAATGACTGCTTGCATTTCACTAGGAATTATAGGTCTGTTTAAATTGATTATCTAATCTTTATTTAAATTTGGTAAGTGGTATATCTAGAGTATTATCCTTTTAGAAATTTCAATTTGGTAAAGTACAGGTTTTTAAAGAATGTCCTTATGATCTCTAAATTACCTCAGTGTCTAATCTTTTTTTAACCTATTTTGCTTCTAATATTGTTCATTTTAATATTCTCTTTCCAAACATTTTAATTAATTTGAATAAAGTTTTGTCGATGTTATTTATTTTCCCAAACAAACAATTTGTTTCATTGTTTATTTGGGTTTTGTTTGCTTATTTGTTTCCATTTTATTGATTTCTGCCCTGATTTTATTTTTTATGAGTTCTCCTTTTACCTTTGTTTGTTTATTTGTTTGATTGTTTGACTGTTTGCATGAAATTGACCCCCTTTTTGTGTAGGCACTTAATATTGTTAACTTAGAACTACCTCTTGCAATTACCTTCATTGTGTCCCATAAGTTTGAGAATACTGTGCTTTATTTCATTCAAATATAGAAAGCGTATAATTTGTTTCTTAATTTCTCTCTTCACTCATTTGCATACAGTACAGACTTGCTCAGTTTGCGTGAGGTTGTGAGTTTTCTGTTTTTTCTGTTCTTGAGGACATCATGATTTAATCTGTGGTGGGTAGAAAGGATGGTGTGTATTATTTAATTATTTTTGTCTCTGTTCAGACCTGATTTGTCCATGTTTGTAGTCATCTATAGAGAATGTTCCGTGAGATAAAGAGAAGGATTATTCTTTGGTGTTTAAATTAATGTTCAGTAAATATCTGTTAAATCCATTTGTTTTATAAAGTCATTTTGTTCCAACATTATACTTCTTTTTAAATTATTTCATTGGATATTTTTTAATTTACATTTTAAATGTTATCCTCTTTCCTGGTTTCCCATCCATAAACCCTTATCCCATACCCCCTCTGCCATCTTCTATAAGGGTGTTCCCACACCCATCCACCAACCCCTTTCAGCCTCATCGGCCAGAGATTCCCCTGTAATGGAGTGTCCAGCCTTGGCAGGACCAAGGGATCTTCTCACATTGGTGCCCAACAAAGCCATACTCTGCTACATATGCAGCTGGAGCCATGGGTCTGTCCATGTGTACTTTTTAGGTAGTGGTTTAGTCTCTGGGAGCTCTGGTTGGTTGGTATTGTTGTTCTTATGGGGTTGCGAGCCCCTTCAGCTCCTTCAATCCTTTCTCTAACTCCTCTAATGGGGACTCTGTTCTCAGTTGAATGGTTGGCTACATGTATTCACCTCTGTCTTTGTCATGCTCTGGCAGAACTTCTCAGGAGAAGCTATATCAAGCTCCTGTCAGCATGTATTTCTTGGCATCAGCAATATTGTCTGGTTTGGTGGCTGTATGTATATGGGCTGGATCTCCAGGTGGGTGGTCTCTGAATGATCATTCTTTCAGTCTCTGCTCCAAATCTTGTTGCCATATCTACTTCTATGAATATTTTTTCTCCCTTCTAAGAAGGACTGAAGTATTCGCATCTTTTCCCAATCTATTAGTTGTCATTTTGTCTTAATGACAGTGTCCTTTGCCTTACAGAAACTTTGCAGATTTCTGAGGTCCCATTTGTCGATTCATGAGCTTAGAGCTTAAGCTATTGTTCACATGGCATGTTCCAATGCCCATGTGTTTAAGGCTCTTCCCCACTATTTCTTCTATTAGTTTCAGTGTATCTGGTTTTATGTGGAGCTCTTTGATCCACTTGGACTTGAGCTTTGTACAGGGCAATGAGAATGGATTGATTTGCATTCTTCTACGTGCTGATCTCAATCCAGTTGAGCTAGCACCATTTCTTGAAAAATGCTATCTTTTGTCCACTGAATGGTTTTAGCTCCTTTGTCAAAGATCCACTAACCATAGTTGTAAGAGTTCTTTTCTAGGTCCTCAATTCTATTCTAGTGATCTTCCTACCTGTCTCTGTACCAATACCATAAAGATTTTTTTTATCATTATTGCTCTGCAATATAGCTGGAGGTCAGGGATGATTCCCCCAGAAGTTCCTTTGTTGTTGAGAATAGTTTTTGCTATCCTGAATTGTTTGTTATTCCAAATGAATTTGCAAATTGACCTTTCTAATGCTATGAAGAATTTAGTTGGAATTTTGGTGGGGATTGCACTGAATCTTTATATTGCTTTTGGCAAGATGACCATTTTTGCTATATTAATCCTGCCTCTTCTCTTAAGTAGTGTTTGATATGGGAGGACTTAGCCTATTGTGTGTGGTGACAATCTTATCTCTGGTGGCTGGTTTGTTTCCTCCCTATCCCATCCCCTTTGGCTTCTGTTTTCTCTTTCATTCTTAGTTTTTGATGGCTATATTGCCTGGTAGGTAATTCTTCTGGGGTCCTGTTTGTTGTGAACACAAGGGGTTCCAAGAAGAATGTGTTTCTGGGCATTGGGATTTGAAAGATAACAATGGGAAAGTGATGAGTGGAATACTATGACAGTTCACTTGAGAGAGGAAAGCATGTAGATATACTTAGTCTTCTGGGGATGGGGTCAGAGAGTGAGTTAGTGCCAATGCAAATGGTTTGCTACAGAGCTGAAGAAAAGACTGGGGTATATGTTGTAGAGGAATGGAGGGAAAAGTGAAGATCTGTAGTTGCCAAATGTGCTTCGCTGTGGTTTCTCAGAAAGTGCCTACAAGAGTTGGGAACTGGAATAAAGCAATGAGTAGGGCTAGGCTATGAATGAGCTTGGCTAGGAATGGAAGATCTATGGGATCTGCAAGAGATGGGGCCAGAGGGAGAAGGCAAGAAAATTTCCTTAGGTGTTCTGTTTCAGTGGTATAATTGAGAATGGAGGATTGGATTTGAAGCAATTATGGGAACAGTGTAAAATCTGTTTTTAGTTTACAAACTATTTGCCTGGTCAGACAAACCTCTTACATGTCCCATTAATTGGATTCCTCATATGAGGAAAGAGACTTCTTATTACTTTTTTGGGAAAAAATATCTGTGGCAGATACTGTGTTGTTCAGTATTGCATTGTTGGAAAGTAAAACAAGTAAAAATGCAAATATACTCACAAGGAAGAAATGTTTATTTTTGGCTCTTGATTCTAAAGGCTGTAGTTCAGAACTTTTGGCACCACTGTTTAGGGCTCTTTCGGTAAGGCAATATGTGCTAGCAGAGAGCACAACTACAGTAGAAACAATTTCCTTCTTCTATATAAGAGTGAAAAAGGAAAGGAATAATCAAGGGCCCCTAGTCACATGGATGGACACACTAGCAGTAACAAAACATTGTGTCATACCCAGCTTCTAAAAGTGTCATGTCTTCAGATTATCACCATCAGCTGGGTACAAGAAACTGAACAAATGACTGTGAAGGACTTCTAGATAGAAACGCTAGAAATTCTACATCTAAATTCAATAGCCCATTCCTTCATTGAAAAAATTTAATTGTGCTTTATAATTTGTCTTGTATTCTGCCTCACTAATATGTATAAGATTAATAAAAATGTTTAGGCTTTAAAAATAAAAGCGAAAATAGTAGGTAAGTGGTTATAAAATGAGTGGAATGTATGGTGATAAGTATAAAATATCAAATATGTAAAATGAATATGAAGACTACAGTTAATGATGCAGAGTTGCCTTTAACATTTTGCTTCATGTACATTTACACAATGGAAGATTACTCAGCTATCAAAAACAATGACTTTATGAAATTCATAGGCAAATGGACAGAAATGAAAAATATAATCCTGAGTGAGGTAACCCAATCACAGAAAAATACACATGGTATACACTCATTCATAAGTGGCTATTAGCCCAAATGCTTGAATTAGCCTAGATGCACACAGAACACATGAAACTCAAGAAGGATGACCAAAATGCAAATGCTTCACTCCTTCTTTAAAAGGGGAACAAAGAATACCCTTGGGAGGGAATAGGGAGGCAAAGTTTAGAACAGAGGCAGAAGGAACACCCATTCAGAGCCTGCCCCACATGTGGCCAATACTTATACAGTCACCAAACTAGATAAGATGGATGAAGCAAAGAAGTGCAGGCCGACAGGGACCAGATGTAGATCTCTCCTGAGAGACACAGCCAGAATACAGCAAATACAGAGGCGAATGCCAGCAGCACACCACTGAACTGAGAATGGGACCCCCATTGAAGGAATCAGAGAAAGGACTGAAAGAGATTGAAGGGGCTCAAGACCCCATATGAACAACAATGTCAACCAACCAGAGCTTCCAGGAACTAAGCCACTACTCAAAGATTATACATGGACTGACCCTGGGCTCCAACCTCATAAGTAGCAATGAATAGCCTAGTAAGAGCACCAGTGGAAGGGGAAGCCCAAGGCCCTGCCAAGACTGAACCCCCAGTGAACGTGATTGTTGGAGGGAGGGTGGTAATGGGGGGAGGATGGGGAGGGGAAGCCCATGTAGAAGGGGAGAGAGAGGGGTTAGGAGGATGTGGCCTGGAAACCGGGAAGGGAAATAACAATCGAAAGTAAAGATCTGTACAATAAGAACTTCAAGAAACTGAGGAAAGAAATTGAAGAAGACCTCAGAAGATGGAAAGATCTCCCATGCTCATGGATTGGCAGGATTAATATAGTAAAAATGGCCATTTTACCAAAAGCAATCTACAGATTCAATGCAATCCCCATCAAAATACCAATCCAATTCTTCAAAGAGTTAGACAGAAAAATTTGCAAATTCATCTGGAATAACAAAAAACCCAGGATAGCTAAAGCTATCCTCAACAACAAAAGGACTTCAGGGGGAATCACTATCCCTGAACTCAAGCAGTATTACAGAGCAATAGTGATAAAAACTGCATGGTATTGGTACAGAGACAGACAGATAGACCAATGGAATAGAATTGAAGACCCAGAAATGAACACACACACCTATGGTCACTTGATTTTTGACAAAGGAGCCAAAACCATCCAATGGAAAAAAGATAGCATTTTCAGCAAATGGTGCTGGTTCAACTGGAGGGCAACATGTAGAAGAATGCAGATCGATCCATGCTTATCACCCTGTACAAAGCTTAAGTCCAAGTGGATCAAGGACCTCCACATCAAACCAGACACACTCAAACTAATAGAAGAAAAACTAGGAAAGCATCTGGAACACATGGGCACTGGAAAAAATTTCCTGAACAAAACACCAATGGCTTACGCTCTAAGATCAAGAATCGACAAATGGGATCTCATAAAACTGCAAAGCTTCTGTAAGGCAAAGGACACTGTGGTTAGGACAAAACGGCAACCAACAGATTGGGAAAAGATCTTTACCAATCCTACAACAGATAGAGGCCTTATATCCAAAATATACAAAGAACTCAAGAAGTTAGACCGCAGGGAAACAAATAACCCTATTAAAAAATGGGGTTCAGAGCTAAACAAAGAATTCACAGCTGAGGAATGCCGAATGGCTGAGAAACACCTAAAGAAATGTTCAACATCTTTAGTCATAAGGGAAATGCAAATCAAAACAACCCTGAGATTTCACCTCACACCAGTGAGAATGGCTAAGATCAAAAATTCAGGTGACAGCAGATGCTGGCGAGGATGTGGAGAAAGAGGAACACTCCTCCATTGTTGGTGGGATTGCAGACTGGTAAAACCATTCTGGAAATCAGTCTGGAGGTTCCTCAGAAAATTGGACATTGAACTGCCTGAGGATCCAGCTATACCTCTCTTGGGCATATACCCAAAAGATGCCTCAACATATAAAAGAGACACGTGCTCCACTATGTTCATCGCAGACTTATTTATAATAGCCAGAAACTGGAAAGAACCCAGATGCCCTTCAAAAGAGGAATGGATATAGAAAATGTGGTACATCTACACAATGGAATATTACTCAGCTATCAAAAACAACGACTTTATGAAATTCGTAGGCAAATGGTTGGAACTGGAAAATATCATCCTGAGTGAGCTAACCCAATCACAGAAAGACATACATGGTATGCACTCATTGATAAGTGGCTATTAGCCCAAATGCTTGAATTACCGTAGATCCCTAGAACAAACGAAACTCAAGACGGATGATCAAAATGTGAATGCTTCACTTCTTCTTTAAATTGGGAACAAGAATACCCTTGGCAGGGAATAGAGAAGCAAAGATTAAAACAGAGACTGAAGCAACACCCATTCAGAGCCTGCCCCACATGTGGCCCATACATATACAGCCACCCAATTAGACAAGATGGATGAAGCAAAGAAGTGCAGACTGACAGGAGCCGGATGTAGATCGCTCCTGAGAGACACAGCCAGAATACAGCAAATACAGAGGCGAATGCCAGCAGCAAACCACTGAACTGAGAATAGGACCCCCGTTGAAGGAATCAGAGAAAGAACTGGAAGAGCTTGAAGGGGCTCGAGACCCCATATGTACAACAATGCCAAGCAACCAGAGCTTCCAGGGACTAAGCCACTACCTAAAGACTATACATGGACTGACCCTGGACTCTGACCCCATAGGTAGCAATGAATATCCTAGTAAGAGCACCAGTGGAAGGGGAAGCCCTGGGTCCTGCTAAGACTGAACCCCCAGTGAACTAGACTGTGGGGGGGAGGGCGGCAATGGGGGGAGGGTTGGGAGGGGAAAACCCATAAGGAAGGGGAAGCGGGAGGGGGATGTTTGCCCGGAAACCGGGAAAGGGAATAACACTCGAAATGTATATAAGAAATACTCAAGTTAATAATAAAAAAAAGAACTGTAAATAAGAAATATTCAAGTTAATAAAGATAAAAAAATTTTGCTTCATTGAATATCAACTACTTTGTCTAAATGAATCAAATCATTAGGAATAATGGATATGTTAATTTTATCAGCAGTACTATTAATTGATGTATGTATGAATATATATATAGAGAGAGATAGATGCATATATGTACGTATATCTATGTGAACATATAAATTTCACAATTTTATATAGAAGACATGCATAAAATAGACTATAGCATCATGTTTCATATTTCTAACACAATAAAACTCATAAAAACTAAAATAAATGTTGTAAAGAAAACCCAGATGTAACTTCAATAAGGAGCTAACCAGAGCTGTCAACACTTAACAGTTTTTCACTCATTCAAATGCTACTTCAAGAGAACATTTTTAAAAGCACTGTAGGAAATTACTCATACTATAAAGTAAAATTTGTTTAAAAATTACATTTCTGTGCACTTTTATAGCCTGATATTCAAACACACAACTTTAAATTTACCCAATTTGATGATGTTGAAAATATTGAAATGTAAAGATTTGAATATTTAGAGTGTTTTTAAAAAATTCATCCAGCTGCAAGAAGAAAATCAAGATTGCTTAGGATCTTAATCAAAATTAATTTAAATATAACTTGACAAATTAGTTTTATTTTGTCAACTAGGAAATAGAAATATGTTATAAGAAGGCTGCATTTTTTGAAGAACAAATCTATCCTCAGTTTTAGATAATAAGCTTTAATATCTTCTGATTATATATTTTGGTATGATTATGATTCCACATCATGTTCAGATGTTGAATGACATAGTTAATTGCTTGCTTTAATTTCATCTTAGTTTATATTGGTTTTAAAATGCCAGGCCTGCTGTCCCTTTAAAAAATAAATTATTGTTTTTAGAACATTTGGATAATCTATTCACTCATAATAAAACTCCCACATTGTACATACAACTTACTATTTGTTTTGTTTCATTTTACTAGAAATCTTGAAGGACTAATGAAACATGCCAAACATTATTAAAAACTTATAGTTTTAAGATACACTTATGAACACTATGCCAGAATTTAAATTGTCCTAGAGTAATTTGCTATAAAGATACCTAACTCATTCTTGAATGATTTATTGAAAGTTGATTTTTTTATTTACTCTCATCTAAACTACTATTGTCAACATTACCCTACATACCTCTTAATAATTATAAAATCATTTTTATTTGAGGATTAACTTTAACTAATGCTAAATTTTGCAGCATGGTTGGTTTTAAAGTTAGTACTAATCACATGTGACAAATAATTCCTATAGTACTTTGTAAATTTAATATGGTCAGTGTGAGTTCCAAATAATGGAGCATATTACCATTAGAAACCATGTGCATGTTTATAGCCTTCTTCCTTGACTGAACACAGACCCAGGAGTTCTCTGCTGTATATTTGTTGGGGGCTTCATATTGTCTGGCGTATGCTGCCTGGTTGGTGATCCAGTGTCAGAGAGACCACTGGGGTCCAGGTTAATTGAGACTGCTGATTCTCCTACAGGTTTTTACCCTCCTCATCAATTTCCTCCAGCATTTCCTTAATTCAACAGAGGGGTCAGCCGTTTCTGTTTATTGATTGGGTGCACATATCTGCATCTGACTCTTTCAGCTGCTTATTTGCTCTTTTGGAGGGCAGTCATGATAGGTCACTTTTTGTGAGGACCCCCATAGCCTCAGTAATGGTGTTAGGTCCTGGGGCTCCATCTTGACCTCGATTGCATTTTGGGCCTGTCTCTGGACCTTGTTTTTCTCAGGCTATTCTCCAATTCCATCCCTGCATTTCTTCTAGACAGGAAGAATTATGGATCAGAGCTTTGGCGGTGGGATAGCAACACCATCCCTCACTCGATGCCCTGTCTTTCTGCTGGATATAAGCTCAACAAGTTCCCTCTCCCCAATGTAGGAAATTTTATGTAATGTCCCTCCCTTTGATTCCTAAGAGTCTCTCACTTCCCAGGTCTCTGTAGCATTCTAAAGAGTTCCCTCAATCTCCTTCCTCCTGAGGTCTCTTGTGCTGGCCATCAGGGTTTCAATACTTTCCCCCCACCTAGTATCAATTCATGTTCCCTACTCCCACCAACCCCATCACTTTTCCCTCCCCTGTGCCTCCCTCCATCCCCCTTCGTGGTTGTGTTGTTTTCCTTCCCAATGGGAACTGAGGCATTCTCACTTGGGCCATTCAGCATGTTGATCTTTTTAGTTCTGTGGACTGTAACCTGGATATTCTGTACCTTTCTTTGGCTGATATCTACTAATTAATGAGAACATACAGTGCACGAACTTTTAGGTATTTCTAGTTCTACCCATTTTCCTGGAAAACTCAGGATGTCCTTGTTCTTAATACCTGAATAGTATTCATTGTGTAAATCAACCACATTTTCTGTAATCATTCTTTTGCCATGGGACATCTGGGTTGTTTCTAACTTTTGCTATCACAAGTAAGGCTGCTATGAACATGGAGAACCACGTGCCTCTGTGGCATGGTGGGCATCTTATGGGTATATTTCCAAGAGTGGTATTTCTGGGTCTTTATGTAGGTCTATATCCAATTTTCAGAAGAACCACCGAATTAATTTCCAGAGTGGTTGTACCAGTTTGCAATCCACCAGCAATGGAGGAGTGTTCCTCTTTCTCTATATCCAACGTGTGTTGTCAACTAAGGCTTTGATCTTAGCCATCCTGACCCATGTAAGGTGGAATCTCAGGGTCATTTGGATTTGCATTTCTCTGATCACTAAAGACCTTGAACATTTCTTTAGGTGCTTCTCAGCCATTCATGATTCCTCTACTGTGAATTCTCAGCTTAATTCTATACCCCATTTTTGAATGGGTTGGGTTTTTTTTTGTTTTGTTGCTATTGTTTTTTGTTTTTGAGTTCTTTATATATTTTTGATATTAACCCTCTATGCAATGTGGGGTTAGTGAATATTTTTTCCCAATCTTTAAGATGTCAATTTGTCCTATTGACTATGTCCTTTGCCTTACAGAAATTTCCAATTTCATGAGGTCCCATTTATCAATTCTTGATCTTAGAGCGCAAGCCATTAGAGTTCTGTTTAGGAAATTCCCCCCTGTGCCAAAGAGTTCAAGGCTCTCTCCCACTTTTTCTTCTATTGAATTGAGTATATCTGATTTTATGTTGAGGTCCTTTAACCACTTGAGCTTTGTGCATGATGAAAATATAGGTCTATTTTCATTTTCCTACACACACAAACAGCCAGTTGAACCAGCAGAATTCATTGAAGATGGTATATTTTTTCCATTGTATACTTTTGGCTTCTTTGTCCAAGATTAAGTATGCATAAGTTTGTGGTTTTATTTCTGGGTCTCCAATTATATTCCATTGATCAACTTGTCTGTCTCTGTATTAATATCATGCAATTTTCATCACTATTGCTCTGTAATATAGCTTGAGGTAAAAGATTGTGATTCCCCCAGCTCTTCTTTTACTGTTAGGCATTGTTTTCAATATTCTGCTTTTATTGCCTTTCCAGATGAATTTGAGAATTGTTCTCTCCATGTCTTTACACTAGCAACTTAATAACACCTGAGAACTCTAGAACAAAAAGTGCCCTGTCCTACAGGGCAGTCAGCAGAGGTTGGGGAGCACCTAGGAGAGAAAGGGGGATGAGAGACACGAAGAAGGATGCCAAGAAAAGAGTCTGATCCAGGCGACAGATTTTATTTTTTCCCAAGGCTGAATTTATACCACAGCAGGGGTAACAGAGGAAGGGAGAAAGCTGGAAACGTTTATGCAGACCAAGGATGCAGTGCTCTTGTGGTCAGGCAATCGCAGGGGTCAACAGGACGTTGGTTTTGGCTGATGTCAACAGGATGTTGGTTTCTCAGAAAGGTCACAAGTTTGTCATGTCATTAGGCAACCTGACCACCAGATTTGTATTAGCCTTCTGCAGCTAGCCAGGGATTTTCCATCATCCTGACCTCTTAATGAACCCAGTCGGACTTAACTCTAACTATAGTATTAATATTATAATATAATATTATCATTAATTATCAAAATATTATAATATTTTAGGGAATAGCTCCCAACAAAAAAGAAGCAAACTCACCCAAGAGGAGTAGATGGCAGGAAATAGTCAAACTCAGGACTGAAATCAACCAAATAAAAACAAAAATAACGTACAAAAAATCAGCAAAACAGAAAGCTGGTTCTTTGAGAGAATCAAGAAGATAGATAAACCACTAGCCAAACTTACTAACTAGCCCAGAGGCAGTATCAAAATTAACAAAAGCAGAAATGAAAAGGGAGACATAACAGAAATGGAGGAAGTTCAAAAATATCATTAGTTCCTACTACAAAAGCCTATAATCAACAAAACTGGAAAATCTAAATGAAATGGATGGTTTTCTAGACAGATACACATACGAAAGTTAAATCAAAAGCAGGTAAACTTTCTAAACAGGCTCATATCCCATAAGGAAATAGAAGTCACTAAAAACCTCCAAACCAAAAAAAGTCAAGGGCCAGATGGATGTATTTCAGAATTCTACCAGACCTGATACCAATATTCCTCAAACTATTCCATAAAATAGAAACAGTAGGAACACTATCTCATTCATTTTATGAAGCCACAATTACTCTGATACCTAAAGCACACAAGGATCTTACCATAAAAGAGAGCTTCAGACCAATCTTTCTCATGAATATGGATGCAAACATATTCAATAAAATTCTTGCAAACCGAATCGATGAACACATCAAAATCATCATTTACCCTGATCAAGTAAGTTTCATCCCAGGGATGCAAGGTTGGTTCAATATATGAAAATCCATTAACATAATTGACCGTATAAACAAACTCAAAACAAAACAAAACAAAACACTTGATCATCTCTTTAGATGCAGAAAAAGTATTTGACAAAATACAACACCCTCTCATGTTAAAAGTATTGGAGAGATCAGGAATTCAAGACCCATACCTAAATGTAATAAAAGCAATTTACTGCAAAGCAACAGCCAATATCAAATTAAATAGAGAAGCACTCGCCCTAAATTCAGAGACAGACAAGGATGCCTACTCTCCCCACATCTATTCAGTGTAGTACTCAAAGTGCAAGCTAAAACAATAAGACAACAAAAAAGGTCAAGGGGATGCAAATCGGCAAACAAAAGTTAAAGGTATCACTATTTGCAGATGACATGATGGTATCCACAGGTGGCCCCTTAATTTCTACTAGAGAATTTCGCCAGCTGATAAACAACTTCAGCAAAGTGGCCAGATATAAAGTTAGCTCAAATAAATCAGTAACCTTCCTTTATACAAATGATAAACAGGCTGAGAAAAAAATTAGGGAAATAGCTTCATTCACAATGACTACAGATAATATAAAACATCTTGGGGTTACTCTAACCAAACAAATGAAAATCCATATGACAAGAACTTCAAATCTCTCAAGAAAGAATTCAATAAGATCTTAGAAAGTGGAGAGATCTCCCATGATCATGAATTGGGAGAATTAACATAGTAAAAATGACTATCCTACCAAAGGCAATCTACAGATTCAATGCAATCCCCATCAAAATCCCAACAAAATTCTTCAAAGATTTTTTTTTTATTTTAGAACAGACATGTACCTCCAAGGCCCATGTGCTGTAACATCTCAATTTGATATTAGTAGATTGTGAATCATTTGAGAAATAGATATAACTTAGGACAAGTCATTATTAAGAAAGAAGATATTGGAATCTTGTCTCATTCATATAATTTCTTTATTTCTACTCTACCATAAAGCAAAGAGTCCTTCTCTATAACACACAAATATTACTGTCTTCAAACAAGCCCAAAGCATAAAGAGCATATGGATAGAAATGGATGAGCACATGAGCCAAAATAATAATTTTTTAATTTGATTATCTCCTAGTTTTGTTCTAGTGATATACAGTGAGATATGCAAGTATATGCATTATAGTAAGCAGCAGTTTAGATGGATATTTATTTATGGTCTGAGTTCTATGATCTCGTATACCTACTTTCCACTCAATCATTATTGTGAATAATCGGCTTCC
This sequence comes from Rattus norvegicus, assembly GCF_021556685.1. NCBI lineage: Eukaryota > Metazoa > Chordata > Mammalia > Rodentia > Muridae > Rattus > Rattus norvegicus. The sequence goes on from NC_141540.1 coordinate 90,647,053, forward strand.
TTGTCTACCATTCATCTCCTATACATACATACCCAGAGCAAGCACCTCAAGTGTATCAGGGAAATTGAATTGTGAAAGGTAGGAACCTTCCAGAGTTATGTCATTTACATTCCCCGATGTCTTTAATTTAGTGATGGATTGTAAGTTATCTGCCTTGTTTTGGCTTTGACTGTGAGAAAAATATGACAATCATTTCAAGTAACTCAATTGAAAAATCTGTATGTACTTGCCACTGTATGACTGTCATATAAGTATCCATTTAATACTATTGTGATTTCTAAGACATAGCAACTTTTAAGTATTTGTAAAATCCATTTTTCAATAATTTTCATCTTTTTTGTGTTACATTCATTAAACATCAGTGTTCTCAAAGCATATTCTTTGGAAAATTTCATAATTTGAATTTTTAGTTTTTGTGTCTAGTTTCAATGAAATTTTTCAATTATTAGTGACAAAATATTTAAGAAGAGATTTAAATTAAAAATAAGATATAGGGGTTGGGGATTTAGCTTAGTGGTAGAGCGCTTGCCTAGGAAGCGCAAGGCCCTGGGTTCGCTCCCCAGCTCTGGAAAAAAAGAACAAAAAAAAAATAAGATATATTTTATAATTAATTTCTAATTGCTAATATTTTACTGATATTTTCTAAAAGCTCTTTATACCTTTCATAGAAATGAATTCAAATTGTTTTTAAAGTCTTTTATTACTTTTCCATTTTGCCTCTGTATTTGTCTTGGTCTGAAACAGCCTCTCAGGAGACATCTATATCCAGCTTCTGTCAGCATGTACTTCTTGGCATCAACAATACTGTCGGGGTTTAGTGGCTCTATGTAAATAGGTGTGGCAGGCCATTCCTTCAGTCTCTGCTACAAACTTTGTCTCTATATTTCCTCCTATGATTATTTTTGTTTCCCCTTCTAAGAAATACAGAAGCATCTGTACTTTGGCCTTCCTTATTCTTGAGCTTCATGTGGTTTTATCTTGTGTAATCCAAGCTTTTGGGCTAATATCCACTGATTAGTGAGTGCATACCATGTGTGTTTTGTGGCGATTGGGTTGCCTCACTCAGGGTGATATTTTCTAGTTCCTTCAATTTGCCTATGAATTTCATGAACTCATTGTTTTTGATGTACCACATTTTATGCAACCATTCCTCTGCTAAAGGTGGTCTGGGTTCTTTCCAGCTTTTGGCTATTATAAATAAACCTGCTATGAACATAGTGGAGCATGTGTCCTTGTTGTATGTTGGAAGATCTTTTAGGTATATGCCCTGGAGTGTTATAGTTGGGTACTCAGGTAGTACTATGTCCAATTCTCTAAGGAGCCTCCAGATTGATTTCCAGAGTGGTTGTACCAGTTTGCAATCACACCAACAATGGAGGAGTGTTGCTCTTTCTCCACATCCTTGCCAGCATCTGTTGTCACCTGAGTTTTTGATCTTAGCCATTCTGACTGGTGTGAGGTGGAATCTCAGAGTTGTTTTGATTTGCATTTGTCTGATGACTAAAGATGTTGAACATTTCTTGGATGTTTGGGTTAGGAACTTTTTGCATTTTACATTTTCATTGATGATTGTGTCAATGTTTTCTATGGCATCTTCTGCTCCTGAGATTCTCTCTTCTGTGTCTTGTATTCTGTTGGTGATTCTTGTGTCTATGTCTCCTGATCTCTTTTCTAGGTTTTCTATCTCCAGGACTGTCACTCTTTGTGAGTTCTTTTTTGTTTCTATTTCCACTTTTAGATCTTGGATTGTTTTGTTCAATTCCTTCACCTGTTTGGTTATATTTTCCTGTAATTCTTTAAGGGATTTTTTCTATTTCCTCTGTAAGGGCTTCTATTTGTTTACCTGTATTGTCCTGTATTTCTTTAAGGAAGTTATTTATGTCCTTCTTAAAGTCCCCTAAAATTATCATGAGATGTGATTTTTAAATCCAAATCTTGCTTTTCCAGTGTGTTTCGATATCCAGTATTTGCTTTGTTCAGAGAACTGGGCTTTGATGATGCCAACCAGTCCTGCTTTCTGTTGCTTATGTTCCTGTGCTTGCCTCTTGCCACCTGGTTATCTCTGGGGTTAGCTGGACTTACTGTCTCTGACAGTAGCTTGATACTCCTGTAAGCCTAAATGCCAACACTACTGGAGAACAGCTTTCTGCCAATGTGATGTGGATACTATAGCTGTCGGCTCAGGGCACAGGCAGAAACCATAAAGATCCTGTCTCAGACTGCTCCTGGGTTCCTGTGTCCTGAGTGCTCCAGGAAGGTCCCTCTTTAACGAGGAATGTGAGCAGAAGTGGTAATCTCCCTTGGGCTTTCTGGATTGTTCGCACTTCTGAGAGTCCAGCTTTCTCTCCAGGGGGATCTGGGTACAGAGAGCTGTGGGTCCAGTAAGCTCAGGGCACAGGCAGAAACCAGAAGGATCCTACCCCAGACTGCTCCAGGGTTCCTATATCCTGAGGTCTCCAGGTGTGTCCCTCAGAACAGAAGTGTTGATCTTACTTCTGCTCTCAGGTGTATCAGCACTCCTGGATTATATTTACTTTTTGATGGCCTATAATTCAATGAAATTCATTGCAATATAGTAAAATTACATAAAATTAATTCCAGAAAAATTATCTTATAAGTCTAAGTTTTAGAATAGAATTATTTTAATGTAATGATTTTATAATATTATAATGCTGTTATAAATCTTACAAAAGCATTACATAATGGGATGTAAAATACAATAGCGTTCTGTATTTTTCTGAAATTAAAATAAATTCTTGTTTTATGTTATATATTTAATGCATAAGATTCAATGATCACAGAAAAGCTTTAAATGGAAAGCTTTATAACACTTCAAAATAGTGTCATATATGTCCATGTACATATATACTTTTCTATACATTTTCAAAAAATATATAAATAGTCTCCACATATATATACACATATACATATATATCCCACATATAGTTAACAATATATATTTTATTGCTATGAGCACACACACACACATAGATGCATATGCATGTCGCATATTAAATAGAAAATATGTGTCAACAGAATTGAGTCTTATATTAAGGCATTTCTTGTATTTTCTCAAAAGACATCCTCACATTTCCTTATCAAATTAAGCAAGATTATTGCTTACAAATATGATGGTTGGTTTGCATTCATAAACGACACTTATGACTTTGATTAGTAACATTTCGTTACCTATGATGTTACTTATGATTGCTGCAGCATGCATTTGGTTATGGTAGTAGAAAGTTCTAGAAATGAGTGAGATGCCTTCCTAGAGGTTCAAGTTTAATCTGCTCATAACTGGATACAAAAATGCTGCTCTCCAGTCACCCAAGAGACAAAATTATGAAACATAATGCAAAGAAACAGAGTGCAAAAGGAACATCAAGATAATGCAATCAAAGAGAACGATTGAGAACCCCTGACATATATGCAGAGACTTTTATATAAAGACAGTTTAATCCAGTAACATTAGTGATCTCATCCAAAAACTTTTAGGTCTGAATGACCTAGCTTGAATACATGCACACCTTTAATCTCTCTACCAGGAATACAGACACACTGGTACTACACTTTTTTAAGGTAAATTTAGTATGTAGAATGAAGCAGCCATGTTTTAAGTTGACATGTATTTGAGCCATGTTTTAAATTGACATGTATATGTTTTCTGTATCTCTTAGATACAATGATATTAGAAATACAAATCATCTAAGTTAATTGAATCTCTTTTTCTCTGCACCTTGCCAAGTTATAAGTTTTGGTGGCCATTACAACATAAGAAAGATTTCCTAATGAGTATTGAGAAGGTGCTAGTTCATGGATATAGAAATATTTCACTAACATAGGTTTAATATAGTATTCATTAAACCTAATAATAATCATTATCCCCCAGATCTTGTGAACTATCCAGCCACTGTCTAAGCTACTGATATCAGTTCCACATATTTTTTTCCATCTTGTGGAGTCTTCCTTAAATCAAATGATAAAGTAGTTTTTTTACAGCCATAATAGTAGGGTCACCATTGTAAGCCTACCTTTCCTAGAAAGTCACTATTGTAGTTCACAAGATTAAAGCTTGATAAAGTTGAAGCACTATGGAAGTTATCAGGTCAGAATGAAAACTCCAGGTAAAAATAACTTGATCTTTCCATGTTCTACAGCTCAAGTATACGGCATCTGCAGCAATAGGGTTTTATTACTGAGTTCTAGAGGGTAAACAAGAGCAATAGCTTTTAATGTCTGAGGGTTTGTTGAGCCCCACTGACAAACAGTTATATAAGAGGTATTCTTTCTCTATTAGGAGGTTTTCTATTTGCTAGGATGTGATATCTCGTTAGGACATAGTTCTTCAAATATAGTTTTAGCCTATTTAAGTTTTTTAAATTTATCAATATATTTTAAGAACTTTCTTCAATAATAGGTTTCCATGTGACTTTTTCAAATTCCTTTCCCAGTTAGGTTTTTTCTCTCTCTATTCATCCCCCCTTTGACCTTGACCTCCAAACTGCAGTGTCCATAATAAAACATCTGTATCACACCTGTCCTCAAATACTTGAGTATCATTGAAGAGGGGTTAGGAAGACTATAAAATCCAGAGGTCATAGATGATTACAAGGGAACAATGTCTTCCAGACATAATCAGGCAGAAGCACAGTTTCTCTCAGTTCAGAGAAATTATGGTAATATGCAAAAGACATATACAAACTCAAGCCATGCATCCAGCCATGGAACCATGAGGAAGACATAATATTCTACTGCTTATCTGAGGAGTTATTGGTACTAGACAGCTAATGGAAGCAGAACATATTTTCTTAAAAGATGTGACCCCTGTTATACTAACCATATTCCAAAGCATGTTCTCCTTCCTAATAGTATTTGGTTGACACAAATTAGACTTGATGACCCTAAATAAATTAAGAAACAGCACTAATTTTGGGGAGGGAGCAGGCATATCTGCATCCAACTGGGAGGGAATAGAGAAAAGGTTGATACAAAAAATACATTATACTAACTGATTAGAAAATATATATAAATAGTTTTATACAGCAACAATTACAGAGCTATTAATTAGAAATATAATTAATCTTAAGAGAAATCACATGTTATCCTCTAACCCTGGGATGTAATTCATTCTCTACAGATGAAAAACCAGAGGCTGGAAAAATAAAGCTAAAGGAGACAGGCAGCAGAAATAATACATTATTAGAACAATCTTTATGTCTATAAGAGGACAGAGTCAGATGTAGATCTCCACATTTTTTGAAGCACTGAAGAATTTTTGTAAATTATGTAGGCATTCTTTAGTATGATCTGGCTATACTTCTGACTATGCAGGTGTGGCTCAGTCAATTAATTATCTTTTTTATCTACCACCGGACTTTTTATTGGTTATTTTATTTATTTACATATCAAATATTGTCCTCCTTTTCAGTCTTTTCTCTGAAAACCCCTTATCCCATTCCCCCTGCCATTTGTCTCTAAGAGAGTGTGCTTCTTTATCCAACCACCCACTTCCACTTCGCTGTTCTAGCATCCCCCTATGCTGGGGCATTAAACTCCCCCAGGACCAAGGGCCTTCCCTCCCACTGATGCCAAATATGGCATTCCTCCCAGTTGGATGCTGAACCTGCGGATCTATCTATGCATAGTCTTTGATCGGTGGTTTATATCCTGGGAGCTGAGAGGAGAGGGTATCAGTTAGTTGAGAGTGTTGTTCATCCTATAGGGTTGCAATCCCCTTCAGATTTTCCAGTCCTTCCCCTAACTCTTCCATTGGGGTGCCCTGGCTTAGTCCAATCAATTATTATTAACAACATGTGGTGGATTGAACAACAATATTGACCATGGACTCATTTATGTAAACACTTGGTCCCTAGCTGGTGGTGTTGCTTGTGTACGTCACAGGGGATGTCATGGCATTCCTATTGTTTTCCTTCTCTGCTTTGTGCCGAAGATGTGAGTTTTTAGGTTGCTGTATCTATGCATGACTGTTTCTATGACATTCCCGGCCATGCCTTATGTTTTAAATCACAGAAATAGAAAAGTAACTAATACACAATGAAAAAAAAAAACAGCAGTTCATTTATCGACCCATGTATTAATTTGCTCATGTAGATTTCTATTTAAAGAAAGACATATCTTGTCAAGCTTTGAAGAACATTTGGGAAATGTGAGCTTTACCACTTGGTATGCATTTAGTCTGGTTAAGGAACATGGATTTACTTATGTCTTTATTTGGAAACTATCATATTATTTTAATTCACTTAGTTAATGTGGTTTATAACATTTTTATACATATTTAAGTGCATTTGAAGTGGGCAAGAAAACAACAAATCTTGATAAAATTTTCTATAACGAAAAAATCAGTTTAAATCTTTATAAATAGATTTCTCAGTTCTTGAAGTCTTTGCAGTCTTATTGTTGTCTGGTTAACAGTTTGAACACTTATATGTGTGTGTGTGTTCTTTTAAAATGAACTACAGATCTATAGTGGGCCATTATTAGGTGATTTTTTTGCTATTTTTGTTTCAAAAATCTCAAATACTTAACTATTCTTCTTAATAAAATATGTTATTTGATCCTTTTGGGAATGTTGTATTTCACATTGAATTTTTTCTTAGAATTATTATATCATAATGTAATAAATAAATTGTACTCTCAAAAAATTATATTTATGCAAACTAATTTTTATTATACCTGTTTTCATCATATTAACAGAAAACATTCCTTTTCTCCAATGACAATCGTTTACAGCCCATGTTTGGCCTCAATAAGTCTCAGCCAGGAGTGACATTCAAAAGCACTACACACCTTGTGATGCTAGCGGAATATAAACTAATTCCACTAATGTAGTCCTTAAGACTTAAAGTAAAAGTTAATGTGCTCAGTAATGAAATTCATATGAAAATCAATCTATGGTGAATAGAATAACTTAACCTTTCCAGATCATTCTAAGAGATAAGATTCAGGACCATTCATTAGATGTAATATTATTAAAAAATAATTTCTAAAGTTGTTTAAATTTGCTGAGTGTTTTTTTTTTGCTTTTATTGAGTAGCTTTTAAAAGATTAAATTTTCTCCAGAATCAATATAAAATGTAAACTTTAAAAATATATGATAATCAAAAAATGGATGATATTAAAACCTCACTTCAATACTTTAGGTAATATATTAATTATCAAAGGAGATATTATATGGAACCTCCACAATAGTTATGAGAAAAGTAAGTTAAAGTTAACTAACAATGATGATTAACAATGTATAAACTACAAGATGGTCAAAATTAATCTAAGATTAATTTTAGGGACCTGGTAATTTTATGAGAAAAAGTTCTGGGTTAGAAAACATCTAATAAGGAGGAATTGGTCCTGATCAGGCCCACAAGCAACCACTCTAATAACCTTTTCCACAACATTTTACATCTCATAATCAGAAGGTAAGAGAATAAATCAATCAAACAAAAGTTGATAAAATGATAAGAGCAGTATATTTTCACTATATAAGAAAGGCTGGAAGCTATGGGGGAAATAATCTTATTTAATGATACTGCTGTCACAAAAGAGAATGCTATAAGAAATAAATCAAAAATCCTCTCTACAATATGCTTCAGTGATAAATAATTCAGGTTTTAGAAATTTAGTTGTATTTTGAAATATAGGCAGAGATATGCAGTGAAATGTCTTAAAGGATTAATAGAGCAATAAACATTAAGTTCATTTTTATGTCCACTTTCCACATAGACTGAAAATTTCTTTATACAGTAGTTTGGTACCTGAGCTTGAGTTTAAGCCTGTTGCATAAGTTTAATTGTTGTAATGATACATTTTCACTATGAAAATGTTCATATATACAACGGATATCTCTGTGGATTTTATTTGATTATAGAAGCATATGCAAAGAACAAAGTCATTTCTTTCTGAATATTCTTATAGACTTCTGTACATGTATCCTAATTGAAAGGTGGGAATATAGGAGATAATTATCTGTTATGACAGAAATGATTGAGAGATAAAGTGATTCTCTTGGTTAGTCATTGCACCTGAAACTTTACTCCCACATTTGTCTTACACACATTGAAAAAGAAATATTCCTACAGACTACATTCTTACTGAGGCAACTCCTACAGACCAGTAGTCAATGTTCTTTGTTTTATATATACATATCTTTATTTGTCTCCTAACATTTTGCTTAAACTTTTGAAGTTTCTAGACTGTAATTATCACAAAGTCTAATCTTGCTTCTGTTTTCTTTTAATAAATTGCTCCTTGAGTTACAAAATGACTTTATGAACATTATTCAGCTAAAATTATGGTTTTATTTCCTTCAGAACGCAAATATAATGTGCTTTCCATTCCTACCAATTTTCCATTACTTTAGGACTTACCTCACTGTGTTGTAACTATTTGTATGCATTTGCTTTTCTTATTAACTATCGATCCCATTGATGTCCTGCCTATTTCTCACTTAAATCTAAAATCCTGGCATTTTGCATACTTCTTGACATACAGGAACTCCAAGAAGTAATTGTTGAATGAAGGAAATGGACAAATCTCCAACTTCACTGTCAGCAGCTTTAATGATGCAATTTGAATATAAGGTTGACAAAATGCCTTGCGTCCTTAAATTGTTTTTAGAGGCTTCACAGCTGCTCTGTACAGTTTCAATCACTGTTAGGTTCTGCAATTTCCATGTTAATTTGCAAACCATCAAGGAATTGATCAAAGTGTTTATGAACTGCACAGTTAAATAATGAATTTACATTACCAATTGATTTCTGATTGGTCTGTGTCTACATAGACTGAAAAGGAAAGACCTTTTAAAAAGTCACTTTGGAAGAAAGCATTACTTGTGATTCTGTTGCATATTGGAATGAGACGTCTGCCAGGTCTGTGTCTGACCTCAGGCCTTCTTTAGGAACAAATATAAGAATCAAAACAAGAATAATTTTGTTTTCATCATTTGAAAGGATTCTACATTTCATGGGATATTTTTGGCATTAGCATTGTGCTCATGATGATGTATGTAGATTAGCGTCACTTTCTATAAGGTACTATATACTTAAAAATTCAATCTATTTAGCTATAACATATTCTTGGTCTTTGCATCGTTAGGGTGAAAAATAGCTAGAAATTTAATTTTTAGTCTCTAAACATGGAAGCATTCTTGTGATTTCTATATATAGTGTAAAAGAGAGGGTTTTAATATGTTTAATAATTAACTCTCATTTTGTTATTAAGAAGGGCAAAGTTCCATAATCCATAAATTTATTTTGATAAAGGATAGACCATTGTAATAACTAACCTTTAAAGCATGCATGGCACCACATTTTAAAATAAACTTTATCTCTTCTACTTTGGAATTTATAGAATCTCTATGTTTATAGAACTATAATTGAATAACTCCATTTTATAGACAAGACAAATAAATGAATACGACAACAAAACATAATTAAATAAACTTTTTTACCTAGTCTGTATCAGTCCCACAAACTAATGACTACACCAATAGTATACACAGTTAGCTATTGGGAGTCTACAGATACAATCACTTCCCAGTTTGTTCTACTTGGGCACAGCCTGCAGAGGTGAGTTGCATATGGTTCCAAGAACTTCATTTGTCTGGCTCAGGGCTAATGCTCTTGGATTAGCCTGTGGTTCTGAGGAGCCTTGTAGGATCCAAGAGAGTCCTGCTTCCCTAGGGAGGCCTGCAGGATCTCTGAGAACTACCATCTTGGAATATTGCCCCACCAGTCTCTGGCCAGTGGGTTATATCTGAGCTACAGCAAACAGAGTTGGGTCCCCTGACCTCCATTCTCTGTCCTACAGGCTCCCCCTGCCATTCTTGGATGCACTATTGTCGTCATCATCATCATCATCATCATCATCATCATCATCATCATCATCATCTAGCCAAAACCAGGGAAAACCACATGCCTAAAGGACAACATAAGAACACGATCAACAACAACTAGGGCAATGTAGGCCCAACAAAACCCAGCTATCCTGCTACAGCCTTCACTGGATAGCCTAAACAAACTGAAGTACAAGAAAATGATCTTAAATCTGATCTTATGAAGACGATAGATGACTTTAAAGAGGAAATGAATAAATCACTTAAGAATATGGGAAAATAGATTCAAATAAGTAGAGGTATTAAGAAAAAGAAAAACGTATAACGAAACACAGGAAAATACAACCAAGCAAATGAAGGATATGAACAAAACTATCCAACACCTAAAGAAGGAAATAGAAGCAACAAAGCAAACAAAAACTGAGGCAAGCCTGGACATTGTAAACCTAGGGAAGAGAATAGGGAGTACAGACAGAATCATCCCCAAAGGACCACAAGAGATGGAAGAAAGAATCAAAAAATAAAAAGTAACAATAACTGGTCATTAATATCTTAAATATCAATGGACTCTATTTCCAAATTAAAACAAAAATTCAAAAATGAAAACAAAACAAACAAACAACAAAAACAGGTTAGCCCAATGATTGTGTAAGTAGAATCTATCATTCTGCTATATACAAGAAACACATTTTAACAGCAAAGGTAGACATTACCTCAGAGTAAAGAGCAGGCAAAAGGTTTTCCAAGGAAACAGACCCAAGAAACAAACTGGAGTAGTCAGCCTAATACTGAATAATATAGATTTTCAGCCAAAAAATCAAAAGAATCAGTGAATGACATGTCATAGTCATTAAAACAAAAATTCACGATGTGAGATTTTCAATTCTGATCATCTATACCCCAAATGCAAGGGCATGCACATTCATAAAAGAAATATTACTAAAGGTTAAATCTCACAATGGATTCCACACATTAATAGTGGAAATTTTCCACATCCCACTCTTGCCAATGGACTGGTCACCAAGACAGAAACTAACTGAGAAATAATGATACTAACAGAGGTTATGATTGAAATAGACCTTACAGCTGTCTATAGAACTTTTCACCCAGACACAAAATATCATCCCTTCTCAGCACTTCACAGAAACTCTTCTAAAAGTTGTTACAAAACAAGTTACAAGAGAAACAAGATGATTGAAATGATCCCTGACAATTAGTCATATCACCTTGGACTAAAGCTAAACTTCAATAAAAACAAAAACCATAGAAAGCCTGAATACTCATGGAAAATGAATACTTTTCACTCAATGATCACTGGGTCAAGGAAGAAATAAAAAAGAAATTAAAGACTTCTAGAATTTAATAAAAGTGAGAACATAGTATACACAACCTTATGAGACTCAATGAAAACAATGCTAAGAGAATGGTTCATAGCACTAAGTGTCTTCATAAAGAATTAGAGAGATATCAGACTAACGAATTAAAAGTTTACTTGAACTCTAGCTCTAGAAAAAAAGAAGCAACAGACCCAAGAAAAGTAGATGGCAGAGAATAATCAAACTCAATTAATTAGAAACAAAAAGGACAATACAAAGAATCAAAAAAAGAAAAAGAAAAAGAAAAAGAAAAACCAAGAGCTAGTTCTTTGAAAAAGTCACCAACACTTAGTCACACTAAAAGGCCAAGAGACAGTACACAAATTAACAAAGTAAAAAATAAAAAGGGAAAAATAACAACAGATACTGAGGGAATTCAAAGAATCATTATGTCTTACTTCCAAAGCCTGTACTACACAAAACTGGAAATCTAAGTGAAATGGATGATTTTCTAGAAAGATATCAATTACTAAAGTTAAATCAAGATCTGGTAAACTATCTAAATAGTCAAGTAAAAGTCAAGTTTTTATGGAAATAAAAACAGTTACTAAAATTCTCCCAACCAAAAAAAAATTATACAAATCAGAAGGAACATTGCCAAACTCACTCTTTGAGACCACAGTCACAGTGATATCCAAACCACACAAAAGACTTAATAAAGAAGAGGAACTTCAGACCAACTTCCTTTATGAACATTGTTGCAAAAAATACTCAAACTGAATCAAAGAACATATCAAAGACATCATCCACCATGATCAAATAAACTTTATCCCAGTGACGTAGGGGTGGTTGAGTATTTTCAAATCTCTCACCACAATCTGCTATATGAACAAACTAAAACAAATAAACTAACAAAAAACCCATATGATCACTTCATTAGATGCTGAAAACGTCTTACAAAATCCAACACCCTTTCAGGTTAAAAAGTTGTTGAGAGGTCAGGGGTTCGTGATGCATACTTAAACACCATCAAGGCCATCTATAACAAGCCAAAAGCCAACATAAAATTAAATGGGAAAAAAACTTAAAGCAACTCTAATAAAATTAGGCATAGCACTGCGTTGTGATTCTCTCCCCAGCGCTTCAATGTAACATTTGAAGTTCTAGCTATAGTAATATGAAAACTAAAGGAGATCAAGACAATAAAAGTTGAAAAGGAAAAAAGTCAAAGTATTGCTATTTGCAGACAATATGATAGTATACATAAGTGACCCCAATATTTCTACCAGAGAATGCTTAAAACTGAAAAACACCTTTGGCCAAATAATATAAAATACTTTGATGTAACTCTAACCAAGCATATAATAGACCTATATGACAAGAACCTCAAGTCTCTGAAGAAAAAAAAACCAAGGGCAATTTCAGTAGATGGAAAGATCATAGTTTAATAGGATTGATATTGTGAAATGACCATTTTACCAAAAGCAATCTACACATTCAATGAAATACCTATCAAAATTCCAATAAAATTCATTATATATCTCAAAGGAAACTTCGTGACTTCATATGGAAAAAGAAAATTCAATATAGCTAAACACTCCTTAAGAATAAAGAACAGAAGTTTTTACCATCCTTGACTTCAGGCTGTACTACAGAACAATAATAATAGTAAAAGTAATAATAATAACCTTACAATAATCCTTGAAGAGTCTGAAGCATTTTAGAAGTGAATATTTCTAAATGTTGAAATGTTTGTGTGGTTTTTCTAATCTCAGCTTAGTCATGATAACTGGGCAATATTGCATGAGATGGGCTACAGGTAACCAGGTAAATAAATTGACTTAGTTCTAAGGGTGTCAATGGGTACCACAGCTCAGTTAAACATACAGAATGGATTTATGTAACTCATGTTCCACTGAGCAGGTCCGCTGGATTTCATGTAACTAGGAGATGTAAGAAAAATATAATATTTGCTATTAGTTAAGTTCTACAGTTTGGCTATTGACTCTCAGAATTTAGTTTGGTTTACTAGTGCCCTCTAACTGTGAAGGAACATATTAAAACAAATAGAAACTAGTCCTCTGAAACATAAATCTTTATTGCTGACAGTGAAAACACAGCAATGAAGGTAACTGATTACCCAAACTGCCCATAAATCTAGCCTCATTGCCAGATTTCTGTATTTATTTTGTTGCTACTGCATATTTTAAACCTGGGTTTTCACTTAAAATACAGGGTTCGCTGTACTCAGTTAGCTGCAGCACATGTACTAGTCTCTCAAGACAGAAGTTTAGACATCCCGGTTGCTTAACATATTTTTTTTTCCTGTAAGTACTCTTATTATACCCGGCAAACACATTTCAGGCACGCAGGTTTCCTCTATTCTCTTTGCCTGTACTATACAGGCATTAGTGGCATCTCAATGCTGAACCTAATCAGTGGTCTATTTGCTATTAGGTGATCTTCATTAATTTTTAGAAACTTTTCCCTTTTTATATTTTGTAAGATGTTTAGGTACAATATTTTTTTTATCAGAACTTTATGTATATATTTTTCAATGATTTTTCTGAAAGCTGTTTTGTTACATGAAGTTAATATTACAGTACCAATACTAAGAGTAGTAGTATTTTAGAACCATTTTAGATATTCAATTACTGTGGCCTCTAATGATAAATCATGTTTTAAATATGGAATTATGTGCATGTGTTTAACTCATTAAGTAGATCACTTTTACAATTATGTATTTTCTTTTCTTGCTTTTTGTCTTATTTTACATTCCAGTCATTATCCTCCTCCCATTCAAACCTCTAAAAGTTCCTCATCCCATGCCTCCTCAACTGCTCAAAGAGGATGTCCCCACCCAACCCCTCACTGGACTCCCTCTCACAAGCCCACCCCCTGGGGACTCATGTCTCCCTAGGATTAAGTTCCCTGTCTCTCACTACAGCCAGGCCAGGCAGTGCTCTGTTGTATATGTGTCAGGGTCTCAGGCCTTGGGGCCTCACCTTGATCTGGATCCCACTTTGGGACTGTCACTGGACCATCTTTTCCTCAAGCTTTTCTCCATTTCCATCACCGAAGTTCTTTCAGACACCTATAATTATGGATCAGAGTTTTGACTGTGGGATATCACTTCATCCCTCACTTGATGCTATGTCTTTCTGCTGGAGGTGGGTTCTACAAATTCCCTTTCCCAGAGGTAAGACATTTCATCTAAGGTCCCCCCCCAATTTGAGTCCTGAGAGTCTCTCACTTCCCAGGTCTCTGGTACATTTTGTAGCATCCTCCTAACCTCTTAACTCCCTAGGTGACCTATTTCCATTCCTTCTGCTGTTCCTCAGAGTTTCAGTCCTTTTCCCCCACCTAATATCAAATCATATTTCCCTCTTCCCCCAATTATTCTTCAATTTGTATTTTCATTGTGTCCTGAGTTTTCTGGATGTTTTGTGTTAGAAGTTTTTTATGTTTTGAATTTTCTTTGACAGTTGTGTCAATCTCTTCTACGGTACCCCTGAGATTCTCTTTTCTATCTCTTGTGTTCAGTTGGTGATATTTACCTCTGTAATTCCTGACCTCTATCTTAAAGTTTTCCATTTCTAGGATTGCCTCCATTTGTGGGGTTTTTTTATTGTTTCTATTTCCACTTTTAGGTCTTGGACCACTTTATGCAATTCCTTCACCTATTTAATTGTGTTTTCCTATATTTCTTTAAGGGATTTATTTGTTTCTTCTTTAAAGGCTTCTCCCTGTTTACCTGAGTTTTCCTGTATCTCTTTCAATGAGTTATTTATATCCTTCTTAAAGGACTCTTATTATCTTCATGAGATAGGATTTTAGGTCAGCTTTGTGCTTTTCAGGTGTGTTGGTAAATTCAGGGCTTGCTGTGGTGGGAAAACTGGGTTCTGATGATGCCCGTGCATATAGGCTTCTGTTGCTTATGGTCTTGTTCTTGCCTTTCACCATCTGGTTATTCCTTGTGTTCTCTGGTCTAGGTGACTCTGACTGGAGTCTGTCTCTTTTGGCTCTGGATTTCTACAGGTCTCCTTATAGGCCTGTGGCCCTGGCTGTAGGACACTTCTTGTGGGGCCTTCCAACTGGAGGGTTTTCAGAGTGGCAGAGAAATTGCTGATTTGTTGCCCAGGCTGCAGTTGATCTCCTGGAGGGCTTCAGATTGTTGGGTCTTCAAAGGAGCATTCGCCTGTTGTACTGTGTGAAGCTGTTTTCTGGTGGGAGTGGATCTCCTGATGCTCCAGCTGTGGTGTAAGATGCCTGGGTGCAGCAGAGCTCCTAGGAGGCCTCAGGATATGATATCAAATGCTCTGAATGCAGATGTTCTTCTGGTATGCCTCAGGATATGGTGTGTTCCGGCGAGCAGACTAGCTAGCTATCTGTTCAAGCAGAAAGAACTGGTCAGGGAGAACCATTCATTTGGTAAAGGTTTTGGCATATCATGGGTCCTTGAGTCCAGTGGGTTCCCAGTGTCATTTGTGGGACTTTGGGAGGATCCTTACCAAATGCTCTGAGTCCAGTGGATCTTCTGGTTATGCCTCAAGTTATAGTCTCTTCAGGGAACAGACTCACTAGCAATCTCTTATTCACACTTTCTTAACTACAGAACTTTGTGTATTCATTTTACAAATCCCCCTGAGTCCAATTTGTGCTGCCCATAGAGTCCTGAACAGTTGGTCTTCCCCTGGAATGTGGTCAGTTTAGGAAGAAACACATTCATAAAGGAAAATGACTCTACTTCTCACAGCAGCTATCAATTATGAATAATTCCTCAACCAGGGATGTGGTCTCTTCCTAATGCACCTAGGTCCTTGCAACTTTTGGTCTGACTTGTATTCATACAGATCTTCGACATTCTGCAATAGTGGCTGCAATGTTCTAAATATGCTGTTTCAGTTTTAAAATATCTACAGCTCCTGTTTATTACAGTCTTTCCACCCCCTCTTCCACAATGGTTAATAAGCCTTTAAAACAGGGGATGTGATTCAGATGTCCATTTATGGCTCAGCACTGTACATCATCACCAATTGTGGGTCTTTGAGTAAATCACCATGTACTGCAAAACAGAAATGTCTCTGAAGAGGATTGAGAGTTGCATTAATGAGAAGATAGAAGTTCAATACCATATCTATTTAGTTGAATAACAGTAATAGGCTTTCTCTTAGATATTGTGACCTGTGTAACTACAGGTGGTTGGCATAAAAATCTTGCCTTGTATGGCTTTTCATCTTGTGCAGAGGGCCTTCAACACAATTAAAAGTTTTTGATTCCCCTGTACAATTTGTACAAGTGCTAATGGGAATCTTCTCATGCTGGGCATAACTGTATGCTGCCATGTTCACTACTGTGTAAAGTTGATGATAACTTCTTCCTTCAGATGCCATAATACCTTCTAGCACTATGAAAATTTGCCAATAGAGAAAAAGCTTCCAGTTGAGTGCCAGATAGATTTCTCTGTTTTCTATGATTCAAGTTTATGGTATTTAGAAATGGGTCTACATATCAGGTTCTAAAAGAAAACCAAGAGAAATGATAACAGCTTCTAAATTTTCAGTATCAATGCAGCTCCAATGGAAAATACATAAAAAAACATTATCAACAAGATCTCTTATACTAAAAAACCAAAAAAAAAATTTAAGTCATGTGATGTTTGATAAAAGAGAAAAGTAAACCTGACATTTCCCAAATGTTGAAAACTGGTAGTCAAAACTCTAATTACTATTTACAATATTAAGCAGTCAAATTCTACAAAAATCCCAAAAAAATGTTCTAAGTGGATTTTCCTCAGCCATTCTACAAGAGGACTCAGCTGGGGCTGTATAGTGATCTCATTATTAGCAGAAGAGCCATTTATGCCCAAACAGATGCATATATGAGACCTGAAAATCAGCAAGTAGGAGAAGGTTAAAGTAATGTTGCTCTTACTAGAAAACAGACAAAGATCAAAAACTCAAAATATAGCACATGCTGGTGGGATGGCTAATTTGTACAACTACTTTGGAAATCAATTTGGCATTTTCTCAGAAAACTGAGAATAGTTCTGCCTCAATACCCAGCTGTACCACTCCTGGGCATATACCCAAAGATGTTCTAACATCTTACAAAGACAGTTGTTCAACTGTGCTCATAGCAGTTTTATTTGTATTTTCTAGGACTGGAAACAACCTAGGTGTCCCTCAAATGAAGAGTGGGTAAAGAAAATATGATACATCTACACAATGGAATACTATTCATCTTTTCAAAACAAAGATAAGTGCATATAATCCTGAGTGAGGTAACCCAGTCCCATAGGAACATACATAGTATGTACTTACTCATAAGAACATATATACTATGAAGATATTAGCCATAAAATACAAGTACCACGTTACACTCCACAGACCCAAAGAAGCTAAACAAGAAAGAAAGCCCAAGGGAGGAAGCTTGAATCTCATTTAGAAGGAAGAATAAAATGGGCATAAAAGCCAGATGGATGATAGGAAGTGGGAGGTAGTAGGGAGGACATTTAGGGATTCAGATTCAGATACAGGGAAGTATAGGAGAGATGGCTAGATGGCCATGAAAATAAATGGAGGTTTGCAAATGATGGGGGTGAGGTGGTGAGAGGAATCTTCAGGATGAGACATGGCCTGGGACAAAGAAGGCAACCAAGAATAAATGGGGGAAACCTTCGCTGTGACTCACTACATTGATGATCTGGAACCTGAAGAGGTCACCTCCTCTACACAGGCAGAAAGACCAGTGGAATGAGAGTGGCACCAACCCAACCATAAAACTTTCAACCCAAAATACATCCCGTCTACAAGTAATATAGGCATGGGGAAGGGAGCAAAGACTGAGGGAATGAACAACCAATAGCCGGTCCACCTTGAGACCCATCTCATGGATAAGCACCAATTCCTAATACTATTAATGATACTCTGTTATACTTGAAGACAGTAGCATGTTGTCCTGGGAGAGGCAGTTGACTCAAATATATACAGACACCCACAGTCAAGCAGTGATGTCCTGAAGGGGACAGGAACTCCATAGGAAGACTAAGGGAGTCAACTAACCTGGATCTTTGTGGACCTCAGAGATTGCACCATCAGCTAAAGAAAATATACGGGCTGGATCTAGGCCTCCCAACTCATTTGTAACAGATATGCAGCTTGACCTTCATGTGGGTCCAGAAGAACTTGTAAAGGGGCTATTCTAAAAGATACTATCAGTCTGTGAAATATGTTATTCTAGCTGGGCTTCCTTGTCTGTCCTTAATAGTAGAGGAAGTATGTAGCCTCACAGAGACTTGAAATGCCAGGGTGGGGGGAATACCCAAGGTTACCACCTCCTGCCCAGTGGAAAAGGCAGGGGGAGGAGGGAAGGATTCTGGGAGGGGATGAACAGGGGGAGACAGTGAGCAGGATATAAAGTAAATAAGTAAAAAAATGTTAAATTTAATTTTTAAAGTATTTACATTATGATGCATAACAAAAAATCTTATGGTTTCACTTTTAGCAGTTGAATAATACACCATAATCTAAATGTACCACATTCACCCATCAATGTACTGTACATTCCATTTTTCAAGAATCAAGGAGGAGTGTGGAATAGAGAATAGGAAGAGACCAAGAGCAAGAAGTGGCAGAAAATTAAAAAGAATCTATGCCTTTTGAACACAGCATACATAGAAATTTTGAACACTACACATAGAAATTTACAGCAGTTGTGACATATGCACTGAGGTTTTTTCAAGCCCAAGGTAGACCAAACTCCATCATGGAAAGCAAAATTTGTCACAAATCCTATTATAAGCTTGGGGATATTGGCAAATGTTAGCTGCTGTGACAGGGAGAGTCAGTGTTCTTTGAATCTATACCTTAGATTGTAGACGATGCTTTGGTGAAAGAACACACATTCTAAACCATTTAGTTAAACAGATTGCTCTTCATGGAAAAAGAAAGACAAAGTCAGGTGGATAAGAAGTAGACTGGATCTGGAAAAGTTGGGAGAATAATTGCTAAATATAAAGTCTACTGGAACATTTCTTCAACAACTCTGTCAGGTTTTTTCCTCATGTACTTTGCAACTTGGATGTTATCTGTATACACAGCTCATCACTTTGTGAGAGACTGACAAGTTTGTGATAAAATGTTACTTTGTCAGTTAAAACATTGCCTTTGTAGTTGCACAAAGGTCTCAGAAATCAACTCTGGCTTCTCTTTCAGAGGACCTGGATTTAATTCCCAGCACTCACATGTTGGATTACACCCATCTATAAATTCAACTCTACGGGATCCGATACCTTTCTCTGGCATCCCCAGGCATCAGGCATGCATATGATATGGAAACATAAATTAAAAGACCAAAAGAAGTAAAATAAATATTTAACAAGCATTGTTATAGATTCTATATGACGTGATACTAATAATACATCACACAACTTTTATTACTTAAGTCTTTTATTGAATAAATGCCTCATAGACATTACATATTTGGAATATATTCTGTGATTCATTCTACTATTAGATTATAGAATCTAATCCATTAAATATAATAAAATTGTTGAAAAATTAACAATTACATCTTTCAGTGGCTTTTATTATTCTTTCAAGTCACATTCATTAGGGAATTTAAAAAGTGCATATTTGAAAGCTTATACTTAATAAGTTACACAGTGACTAGAAATATATAGTGAACAATTAGCAACTTAAATATGATATTCAAGTGTCTAAATCAGAGAGAAATCAAAATGATTAAACAAAATCTCGCTGCCTCTTAAAATATTTCCTCCCTAGGACACAATATTGAGTTGGCTTAGCTTTACATAATTATCTTTTTTGTTTAATATTGCCTGAAATTTTGTGCTATAGCTTTCTTTCTTAACAGTTGGGACAGATGACAATGTGTAAACAATAATATTCTGTTTCTGGGAAGAAAGTAAATCCCCAATGAAAAAATCTTGATAGTAAGATTTTTAGCAGAAAACACATATTAATGAACACACAATATTTAAAAAGTAGCATAAGAGAAACAAATTGTTGGGGAGATTTTCAAAACCTAGACATGCATAATGTTTAATTGATAAAGGAATGTCTATATTGTTGTAAATTCTACAAAACCAAGAATATTCCTTGAGTGCATAAAGAAAATGTTTCATAATTTATGAACTCAATAAATCATAATTGTCTCTCATTGAATTTTAATTTTCTACACACAAACTCTAAGGAAAAAGAAAGGCATATATGACATGTGCTCATCATTAATGATAAAAACTAAATACACTGACAAGTTTTTAACTATATTAATAAGATAAAATAGTAAGTTCAAAAGTAATTGCTTTAGTTACATAATGTAGAAAAATTTCAATTTTGTTTCATTCATTAAATACCTAGGACACTTGGTTCAACTGCTAAATTATATAGTTTCATTAATCATGTTCAGGAACATACATTTCAAATAATTTTTAGATATTGCTAACTAGATAACATGAGGTGCACATATAAATGAATTCTCCTTTGAGAATGAAATCTTAAATAGCTTCACAGCATTATTTAATGATGATTTGATTAAAGACTCTGGGATAATTATGGTCTAAATTACAAAAGCAAGAACACTGGGAAATTTTAAAATATCTCTGATAAAATGAATAGTGATAAATAAGATCTTTAAAATAAAGTGTACTATGAATATTGCAATTTTCCCAATTGTGCAAGTATCCTAAAATTATATTCATTACGAACACTGTTCTAGTGGGTTTGGAAAAATTTGCTTATGTGTCCTTATTACTCATGGCTTAGTAATATTTATATGTGATATAACGTAGATAATTCAACATATGTTGGCCACACACTAGAAGGCCTTTTTATGTGCAGTTAAATATTGCCCATTCTTCATAACATTATTCACCAGTTATCTTGTGTCTTTAATTTGTAATGTTATCTAAAACCTAATTGTTTATGATTCTTGTTGCTTTATATAATGAGATGTTTACAATGAGTCTGTAGCTTATACTTTAAAATATTAGGAGCACAGTTTCTTTTATTATGAAACATGTGTTTCAAAAATACAGAAAAAAATGTTATTTTTAGGGGACTTTTACTCTAGATTGTATAGATTATGAGAAGAAAGGAATCTGGAGATTTTTAGAACATTATATATTGAATAGTTGCAAAGTATGTAGAATAATGTTGATACTGAAAAGCGATGGGCCCGTTATCATGTTCCCTTTATCAGAACCTATACTATGAAAAGATAACAACATATTTTCCTCATTTTCTTTTGGAGATTTATTTGGATATATACCATACTCTTTCCTTAATTTCCTATATCTAATGACTTTGTTATTATATTTTTTTTACTTTGTGCTTTGAGACTTTTTTCTTTTATTGAATGTTTTATGTATTTACATCTCACATGTTATCCCCTTTCCTAGCTTCCCCTCTGCAAACCTGCTATCCCATCTCCCTATCCCCTGCTTCTGTGAGGGGCCTCCCCCTCCTGTCCACCCACTCCCACCTTAAGACCCTGGCATTCCCTTACACTGGGGCATTGAGTCTTCAACAGGATTAAGGGCTTTTTCTTTTGATGTCAGACAATGCCATCCTCTGCTACATATGCAGCTGGAGCCATGGGTCCCTGTATGTGTACAGTTTGGTTGGTGGTTTAGTCCCTGGGAGTTCTGGGATGCCTGGTTGGTTGAAATTGTTGTTCTTCCTATGGGTTTGCAAACCCCTTCAGCTCCCTCAGACTTTTCTCTAACTCTTCCTTTGGGGTCTCCATGCTCAGTCCAATTGTTGGCTGTGAGCATCTACCTCTGTATTTGTCAAGCTGTGTCAGAATCTCTCAAAAGACAGCTATAACAGGCTCCTGTCAGCAAGCACTTCTTGGTATCTGCAATACTTATGATATAGATGTTCAGCTTAACTAATTATGATTCCTTTGTAAGATTTGCTATAACATTTTGATCAAAAGTCTCTAGTTTGAAGTTTAAGATTTTTTTTCCAAAATGTCTAGGTATGATTAGATTGTAATTGAAAACATTCACTTGAGCTATGTACATACATAAAAGCTGGTATGAAATAAACATCTCATATTGTGATTCTGAAATCAAAATGTTCTTTGACCTTTCTTTTAATATAGTATGTAAACATGAGAGGACACAGAGTTGATATAACATGACACTCTCTTTGCGAAGTCATGTTCACACAAGTACATGCATGCTACCCAGATAATAGACAGTCTTCCTGACCTTCTAATCTATCCTGCTTCAATCCTCCTGTTAAGTCGTTGGGGAAACTAGTCAATAATTTACAGTTATTATTTTAAAGATTTGCTTTCCTTACTAAGTCTTGTTCCTTCATTAATTCCTTAGGCAGTCAGTGTAATACCCTCATTGACATATAAATATATTTCAATCAATATAATCTATTCATGGTGTCTTATTTTCATAAGTGAAATTCACAGGAATCTGGGGACAATATTTGAGGGACAAAATTAAGTTACTTGTCACAGAATATATTTGCGTTAATTTTTGCAAACTTTTACTGCTATAAAATCATGCAAGTTTTATAAGTGGTGAGATATTCCAAAGCAGATGATAGTTTACAAAGCAACAAACATTTGTACTCAGTTCATAAAGATGTTCATTTTCCAATCTCTCTTCAACATGAAGGACAAGATAAATGTCACTCCTTTTGTAAGTGTGGCCTATTTATAAGCTCTTCTTATTATAACAACTGGATCTTTCAAAAAAGTCTTACCGGGGCTGTCCCCTGAGAGGCTCTACTAGCACTTGACTGAAAAAGATGTAGCTACTCACAGCCAACCATTGAACTACCTTAAGATGGAGTTAGGGGAAAGATTAAAGGAGCTGAATGGGATGAGACCCATAAGAAGAACAGTATCAAATAACAAGGACCCTTGGGAGCTCCCAAAGACTAAGCCACCAACCAAAGAGCATACATAAGAAGGTTTGTGGCCTCTGGCAAATATTTAGCAGAGGACTACCTTGTATGGTCTCAGCGGGAGATGCACCTAATCCAGTAGAGACTTGATGCTTCTGGGAAGGAAAATGCTTGGGGTGTGGGGGAGCTGAAATTGGTGTTGGAGGGTGAGTGAAGGGGTTGGTAAGTTCAGTGGGTTGGAGAGCACCCTCTCAGAGCCAAAGGTGAGGGAGTATGGGATGAAGAACTTGTAGAGGGGGGACTGGGAAAGAGGGTAATATTTGGAATCTGAACAAAACAATTTTTAAAAATTAAAAATAAATAAAAAATAGACCTATTCACGGGTCTCATGTAAGAGTCTCACATATACTAGACTGTGATCTCTAATGGTCTATGATCTTCCACTGGAGTGATGATTCAACAGAAATCCAATGGACTGGAAAAATAAAGAAAGAAAATAGAAGGAAAAAAAGAAAATGACTGTTCCTATGCATGTGGGAGGAAAAAGGGTTTTTTTTGTTTTTTTTTTTTTGTTTTTTTTTTTTTGGCAGATAAAAGGAAGAGCATCGGTAAGGGATGTGAAACACACATCAGTTATTTGTTCCTGGTTTGAAACCTAACACCAGTGTCATAACATTTCAAAAAATATTCCCAGGAGAAAAAAACAGTCTATTTATGTTTTGATATCTTTCATTTCTCATTTTTATTTAATTTTGTTCATTTATAAGAATTGTTAATGTTTAGCCAGATTAAATATATATTTTAAAAATATATCTGTTTTCTCTATCCCTCAGTTTAAAATACCCTGTAATCTAGATTGTTATACGTTTTTGGTGCTATCTTAATGGAAATAACCATTTATAATCTAAATCTTGGTAGTATTTGCATATATAACTAGTCATATGTGCAAAGGATAATAGTTTTCCTTTAATTGGTTTATGTTACTTTTAAATCTTTTTCATACTATTTTTTCATTGGCTGACAGTGTTGCATAGCTAAAAAAACAAACCTACATTATAACACTGTATTCTTTTGTAACTTTTGGCATATTTTAAACAATTATCTTAGATGATTACATGGTAAATTATTTGGCTTACTTTGTTACTATTTTGTTTTAGTCTCTATAACACACTGACTACTTGACAAAGATATGAACAAAATAGTTTACTGAGCTTCAGCAATAACAATTTACCTTTCTTATAATACAGTTGAAAATTAAATTGAATTATTTAAATCCCTAAACTTGATTTTGATAAAGCTGTTGGTTCATCACTTTTTTTTCTCAGACATACATATAATTATCAATGCAAGGATTTGAGTATATTGAACATTTTCAGTTATGCTTTGGCTTAAAGTAGGAAAATTACATCTGTTGCCAGTATTGTTCAGCACTGAGAAAATAAAACATACTTATTCTCAGTATTGTTTAGCATCCCTATGTTTGTTTCAATACTGAGAGTTTTAGCATGCCCTTTTCTCTAGAGAATAACAAAAACAGCCTTTTTGTTTTTAACTCATAGAATTTCCCCCCTTTTATCTTGTTGAAAAACTGCATTTAAAAACAATAAAACAAAATTTGCACCCAATTAGATGAATTAAAAATTTTGAATATTTTTTATTAAGTTTCCCCTTATCAATTACTAATATGATCCATATTGCATCCTTTTGTGTATATTTAGCTTTATTAATATAATTTGCATAAACTTTCATACTGTGTTATGATCTCCACTTAGCTCTGTTCTTCCCAGCAGTCTCTCATTATTCCCATATTCAATTTTCCTTCAATGACTATTTATATTGCTTTATTATATTTTTGTTGTAATTCACGGAATATTTAGCTCCCCTCAATGAATGAACAGGGAATTTGTACATAAATACGCCATATTTATTTGAATCTTATTACTTTACACTGAAATAGACACCCCATTTATGCCATAATTATCACAACAAATTATTTCTAAAACTTGTGCTGCAATGCCCCGACGTACATGGAGAATGATACTTGATCTGTTCAACTATTTTTTCTATAAAATGTAAGGAATAACTCCTAACCTTGCAATAAGGGAGACAGCTTTTCAGTCTATATGCTTTTATATACTGAAATATGTTCAAGCATTATATTTTTAATTTATTTGAATACGCATTTTATTACGATTATTGAGAAAAAACAGTATAATATTTGTGTAAAGCAGAGGACAGAGTAGAAAAGCAGACAATAGCCTAAACTGGAAGGTAGACGTAAAGGGACAGTGTGAGGGTGTGAGGAGGAAGGTAGAGAGACACTGAAAAATGTAATAACCGCAGATGGAGGCGTACGTCGCTGAGAGCTTATTTCAATTTTAAAAAGCAAAAAAGAGCAAGTCACAAAATTATATAACTTTCTGCAGCAAAATAGATATCGATGGTTTTAGAAAAGTTTTAATCTTTGCTCATGATCTTTTTTATTTTAATCGTACACCCATCCTTGTAGGGAAACTGGGGAATCTTTAACTCTTGTTATTCCTTTAATTTTTTACTAAGTGGATGTTAATATCAAAACTGAATACAAGTTTGTTTCCCTGAGTATAAAAAGTAAGGCTTCCATTTGTTCTTGGGTAGGAATTAGGTACATAAATAAAAAGAGGCACACCATTTAACATCGCTTCTTTAACGTAGACCATAAGAGGTTTGTAGATTGTTGACCCCAGGCATTCTTTTAAGGTATTATTAAAGCAATAATGTTAAATATCATTAAAAACAGGTATTGAACACAGGTCAAAATAATTGATACCTGTGGCTTATTCCTATCTTACAGAGAGTCTAATATAAATGCTGTAAACTGTTTCATAATTGGAGTCCTCATGTCTAAAGTTGATACCTCTATGCAATGGCTTCAGAAGTAGCTTCAACTCTATCACAGAAGCAGCTGATGGTTGATCTGGTGAGTGACAGGACAAGTCAATATCATGGTCAAGGATACTCACAAATCCCATTTGAATTAAATATACTTCTTATTCTAGTGGATGTCATGTAAGACTGCATGTTATTTTACCCTACATATATTCATAGGAATCAAATAAAAATCATTGGGACATACAAAATAAGAGATCTTAAAATTATTATCTTTCTTCTTCAGTTACCGCAGTGTTGGGTTTATAGTCGTGAAGCACCAAGTCTGAGTTGCTTCTATGTGTTCTTAATGATATAATTACCTTTTATGTTTTTATTGGCTATTTTATGCATCTACTTTTTTTTTATCTAGGCGTAGCTAACCTTTTGAATGGATATGCCTACAAAGTTTAAAATCAGGAACTGCACAATCTAATTACTGTCTTTCAAATGCTCCCGCAAATCTCATGATTATGTAACTTGTTATGATTTTATGTGTGTTAGGATCACACAGCTGTATGTGGCCCCACAGGAACAGATTGAAGAGCCCATTGAGATGCTTTGTTGTCTGTCTGATATTTTTACTTTCTATTGTAATAAAAGGAAAAAGCTATTCCATTTTTTGCAGCACAGGACCATAATGCCACAGTCAGATGTTTTGTTTTTAAATCTAGAACTAAGGAGATAGACACCCCAATGTAGGGGATTGTTGAGGGGGTGGTAAGGGTGGGCAGATGGGGAGGGGAACACCCTTATAAAAGGGGAGGGAGAGTGGTGAGGGGGCTTAAGGACAGGAAACCTGGAAAGGGCATAACATTTGAAATGTAAATAAGAAATACCCAATAAAAAAGAGAGAGAGAGAGAGAAATAAGAGTGCTGACACTATCCTACAACACATGTGTTCATGTGTGTTATCGTGCCTGGCTTTATATGAGTTCTGGAGATCTGAACTCGGGTCTTCATTTTTTGTTAGCAAGTTCAAATGTTATCCTCTCTTCCCCCTTTCCCATCCCTTTCCCCTCTCTCCCTGCTTCTATGAAGACACTCCCAATTCCACCCACCCACTCCCACCTCAACACCCTGGCATTCCCCTACACTGGAGAAATGAGCCTTCACAGGACCAAGGGCTTCCCCTAGTATTGATGCCAGATAATGCTATCCTCTGCTACATATGTAGCTGGAGTCATGGGTCCCTCCATCTATACTCTTTAATAAGTGGTTTAGTCCCTAGGAGCTCTGTTGGGACTGGTTGATTGATGTTGTTCTTCCTATGTTGCAAACTTTCTTAGCTCCTTCAGTCCTTTCTCTAACTTCTCCATTGGGGCCCCTGTGCTCACACTGATGGTTGGCTGCAAGCATCCTCATCTCTATCAGTAAGGCTGTGGCAGAGCCTCTCAAGAGACATCCATATCAGGCTTCTGTCAGCAAGAACTTCTTGGCATCAGCAATAGTGACAGAGTTTGGTTGCTACATATGGAATTGATCCCCAGGTAAGGCACTCTGTGAATGATCTTTCCTTCAGTCCCTACTCTACTCTTTGTCTCTGCATTTCCTCCCATGAGTATTTTGTTTCCCTTTCTAAGAAGGACTGCAGCATCCACCTTTCAATCTTCCTTCTTCTTGAGCTTCATACGGTCTGTGAATTTTTTTCTTGGGTATTCTGAGTTTTGGGGCTCATACCTACTTATAAATGAGTTCATACCATGTGTGTACTTTTGTGATTGGGTTACCTCACTCAGGATGATATTTTCTAGTTTCATCCATTTGCCTAATAATTTCATGTAGTCATTGTTTTTAGTAGCTGTGTAGTATGAGAAGCACCTAAAGAAATGGTCAACATCTTTAGTCATCACAGAAATGCAAATCAAAACAATGCTGTGATTCAACCTTATGCCAGTCAGGATGGCTAAGATAAAAGACTCATGTGAGGACAGATGCTGGTGAGGATGTGGAGAAATAGGGACACTCCTCCATAGTGGGTGGGATAGCAAGCTGGTACAATCAATCTGGTGGTTGGTTCATCAGAAAATTGAACATAGTTCTATTTGAGGACCCAGCTATAGCATTCTTGGGCACACACCCAAAAGATGCTCCAACATTTAGCAAGGACACATGCTTCACTATGTTCACAGCATCCTTATTTATAATAGCCAGAAGTTTGGAAGAACCCAGATGTCCTTCAACAGAGGAATGGATACAGAAAATGTGGTACATTTACCTTATATGGTTTTTCTATGTCTACTATTGACCCTGTCTGTGTTATAGTATTTTGCAAGATCATTTAAGACTTTTTCATAGTGAGTATGGTCAGCTCATGGTGGATTATTGTCTTCCCTTTGACATTCATCATATTGAGAATTTTCAAAGGAATAAATCTATTCATTAAATGGAATTGTCTTTCTCCAGGACCCCATGATCTCATATTTTCTTCTCATGTTCTTTCTCTTTACAGAAAGAATCCATGATATACATTTTATGTCACATATATCTGATATTATAGAAGCTATGAAATCCTTAATACCAAGCTAAAAGATATTGACCGGCTACGGAAACCATTCTTGTTCTAGGTCACATTCAAAATTAGAAGCCATTTGCATCAGCCAGTGGATACTGTACAGAGTATAGTAGAACACTAAATTAATGTGTAAGTCACAAAATTCACAGGTATTTATCAGGAAGTTTTATTCAATTTCAGTAATTTTTTCTTTAATGAGAATTTACTGGCTTACTTTGATCCTTAATGCTGGAAGCTGAACAGATATAGCAGTTTTCTAATTCTATGCTGCTTTGGTCTGTCACTGTGTCAGAAAATCATCTCTAAACAATGCCCTCATTCTACTTATCATTGCTTTATCATTAAGATCTATACATAAGAAGGACCCAAATTATATGTTTCATGATTGCTGTTGATATCTGTTTTGTATAAGTTAAATGTTATGTATCTTGATCCCTATATCTGATAAGAAAACAATACCTCCTGACTCTCACAATGTCCTGAGATGCATCTGCATATTGAACTCTCAGATCTTATGCCATGACTGGCAAATGAACACATATCTAAATAAGTTCGGTAGTCACAAATTATAAATTAATGTGATGTCAAAACTTCTGAAAAATAATGCCAGTTAATTCAAGGAATTCACAGGTAATAAACTTACAGTGAGATATAACAGACAATAATGAAGTTTAGTAATGTACTAAATGAATTGAAATAGGTTTACGCTTGTGATGGCTGAGTATAGTTTTCTTTCATGAGTATGTACAGGTTTGTTGCATTTCAAAGAGTGAGCTGGATTGTAAAAGTCCATTATGTACTTCTCAGCTGTTGGCCGCACAACAGTACTTATGCCCAGACAGCACTGGGGAAACCAGGACACAATGAGGTGTCTCCTGGATGAAGAAAACAACATATCTACATTCCATGCAGAAATCTGGGAGAGGATATTGTTAATGACCTAGTGACATTGTGCTATCTGTAGAGGCAGGTTCACTTACATCCACCAGAGTGATTATGCTATTCTCTTTCTCTATAGACTTTTTGTTTATCCCCCTGTCAATAGAATACGTCCTTGTGGGAGAAGTCCCACATATTTGATGGCATATAAACTATCTATGCTATCTCAGTCAGAAACCACACTAGATTCTAGGCTTAAAAACTATAGGACCTGACTTTGTGGTCACATGAACTGTAAAAGAATTTCTCTGTGGTCACATCTTTATCTTTAGGGTGTTTCTGGGTGATTGCTGCCAGAAAACCTGGAATGGGAATGATTGATGGCTGGAAATTCTTTTCCAAATTCTATTGTGTTTAAATATTGTTACGATAAACTGACTCTCTAGCATTTTGATCCAGACTCACTAGGTTGAACTGAGGTTCTCACCTGTGTGTGACTTGTTTTCCAGCCTGCCACGATACTTGCCAGGGCCCACATACTGTATACTTTTATAGTTCATACTTCTGAGTAAATATAACAGAATATAGGTTTAATGAACTATATTTTTATTATGAATTTTGAAAGGAGGTACAAAAGCATCCATTATAAAGTAGACTTGAAAACGAAAACAAAGAAGAGCCATTAGACTTGAAAATGTACATATTGATGTGGAACTACACAGATGGATAGATGAATTAGAATACAGGGGAAATATTTAAGATAATGTGACCAGGAAAGCTCCTCTAAAGCCTGAAAGTGAAGAGCTTTTGCACAGAAATGTGAGGCTATCAATTTCAAGCCTTCATCAAAGGAAAGCAAACAGCAGGAAAGACAACATGAAGAATCAAAGAGAATTCTCTGCAGAGTACATCTGTCAAGAGGCTAATTAGCAGAATATACAGGGAACTAGACATGTCTCATAGCAAGCATGTAACATTTGAAATGTGTAATGGAGGGGGGCATGGCAATATAGACCTGTAATCTCACACATAGGAGGGAGTAAATGGCAAAGCTATTAGGACAGCTTGAATCCATGGTGAGCTCTAGGAAAGACTTGGCTGCATAATGGAATCCTTTCTCAAAACAACAACAACAACAACAACAACAACAACAACAACAAAAACCACAGACAATACACCTTAATTGTTATTCTGGCAAAGGAAGGCAGACTGATTGTCAATAAGTATATAACAGTTCTCAACGTATGGAATCGCCAGATGCAAATCACCACCACAAGGTAGCACCAATCCCTTCCTGTTAAAACTATCAGCCTCTGTTGTAAACATTGCCTCTCTATTCCCTGCCAAGGGTATTCTTGTTCCCTCTTTAAAGAAGGAGTGAATCATTCACATTTTGGTCATCCTTCTTGAGTTTCATGTGTTCTGTGCATCTAGGGTAATTCAAGCATTTGGGCGAATAGCCACTTATCAATGAGTGCATACCATGTGTGTTTTTCTGTGATTGGGTTACCTCAATCAGGATGAGATTTTCCAGTTCCATCCACTTGTCTATGAATTTCATAAAGTCATTGTTTTTGATAGCTGAGTAATATTCCATTGTGTAGATGTACCACATTTTCTGTATCCATTCCTCTGTTGAAGGGCATCTGGGTTCTTTCCAGCTTCTGGCTATTATAAATAAGGTGCTATGAATATAGTGGAGCATGTGTCTTTGTTATGTGTTGGGGCATCTTTTGGGTATATGCGCAAGAGAGTTATAGCTGGGTCCTCAGGTAGTTAAATGTCCAATTCTCTGAGGAACCTCCAGACTGATTTCCAGAATGCTTGTACCAGTCTGCAATCCCACCAACAATGGAGGAGTGTTCTTTCTCCACATCCTCACCAGCATTTGCTGTCACCTGAGTTTTTGATCTTAGCCATTCTCACTGGTGTGAGGTGAAATCTCAGGGTTGTTTTGATTTGCATTTCCCTTATGACTAAAGATGTTGAACACTTCTTTAGGTGTTTCTTAGCCATTTGGCATTCCTCAGCTGTGAATTCTTTGTTTAGCTCTGAACCCCATTTTTAATAGGGTTATTTGTCTCCCTGCGGTCTAACTTCGTGAGTTCTTTGCATATTTTGGATATAAGCCCTCTATCAGTTGTAAGACTGGTAAAGATCTTTTCCCAATCTGTTGGTTGCCGTTTTGTCCTAACCACAGTGTCCTTTGCCTTACAGAAGCTTTGCAGTTTTATGAGATCCCATTTGTTGATTCTTGATCTTAGAGCATAAGCCATTGGTGTTTTGTTCAGGAAATTTTTTCCAGTGCCCATGTATTCGAGATGCTTTCCCTCTTTTTCCTTGATTAGTTTGAGTGTATCTGGTTTGATGTGGAGGTCCTTGATCCACTTGGACTTAAGCTTTGTACAGGGTGATAAGCATGGATCGATCTGCATTCTTCTACATGCTGACCTCCAGTTGAACCAGCACCATTTGCTGAAAATGCTCTTTTTTCCATTGGTTGGTTTTGGCTCCTTTGTCAAAATTAAGTGACCATAGGTGTGTGGGTTCATTTCTGGGTCTTCAATTCTGTTCCATTGGTCTATCTGTCTGTCTCTGTACCAATACCATGCAGTTTTTATCACTATTGCTCTGTAATACTGCTTGAGTTCAGGGATTGTTATTCCCCTAGAAGTCCTTTTATTGTTGAGGATAGTTTTAGATCTCCTGGGTTTTTTGTTATTCCAGATGAATTTGCAAATTGTTCTGTCTAACTCTCTGAAGAATTGGATTGTTATTTTGATGGGGATTGCATTGAATCTGTAGATCGCTTTTGGTAAAATGGCCATGTGGCCCATACATATACAGCTACCAAACCACATAAGATGGTTGAAGCAAAGAAGTGCAGGCCGACAGGAACCGGATGTAGATCTCTCCTGAGAGACACAGCCAGAATACAGCAAATACATAAGCGAATGCCATCAGCAAACCACTGAACTGAGAATGGAACCCCCGTTGAAGGAATCTTAGAAAGGACTGAAAGAGCTTGAAGGGGCTTGAGACCCCATAAGAAAAACAATGCCAACCAACCAGAGCTTCCAGGAACTAAGCCACTACCCAAAGACTATACATGGACTGAGCCTGGGCTCCAACTGCATAGGTAGCAATGAATAGTCTAGTAAGAGCACCAGTGGAAGGGGAAACCCTTGGTCCTGCCAAGACTGAACCCCCAGTGAACATGATTGTTGGAGGGAGGGTGGTAATGGGGGGAGGATGGGGAGGGAAACACCCATAGAGAAGGGGAGGCAGAAGGGTTAAGGGGATGTTGGCCCAGAAACCGGGAAGGGGAATAACAATCGAAATGTAAATAAGAAATATTCAAGTTAATAAAGATAAAAAAAACCTATCAGCCTAGAGATCCATTAGAACATGTGCTGGTGAATATACAGAGAAATGGAGTTGTTGTACAATGTATGTTGGAAGACAAAGGAGTACCACCCCCATTGAAATACAAGAGTGCTCACACAATAAAATTAAATATAGAAAAACACATGTGACAGAGACCCCAGGACTGGGTATAGGTTCAAAGGAAAGCAAGTGAGTTTGTCAAGAAGACACATAAACTCTTGCATTTACTGAAGTTCTATGGGTACACAAGAAGTAGAATTAACTTGACTACTATCATCTGACAAGTAGATAAAGAATGGAAAAAGCATTGGTATGCTTTCTGTTGAGAGCACAATTAATACAGTTTCTTGCCAATGTTTGTTTACTTCAGGCTCTTTTGAGAAAGAATCTTACTAAATAACCCTGAGTGGATCAGAACTCACTATGTAGACAGGACTGTATTCAGAGCTTTAGGGATCTACTTGCTTCTGTCTTCTGGGTGTGATATTAAAGCAATGCCTTTTCATTCACACTCTACCACACATTTTAAGAAGATATTTTGCACATATATACAAGTGGAGACCTAGTCATTCATACAAAGTAATGGTGTTTTAAAATGTGCAGCAAAAATAGATGGAAGCGACCCTTAATAATTTAATAATTTTAATACAAATCAGCCAGGCACAGAAAGACATATGATTAAGTAATCTTTAGAATACATGTGGGTTATCTCATTTCCTTTTTTTTTTTTGAAAAGAGAAAACTTTTGTTATTAAAGAAAAACTAGGCTGGTTAATTATTAAATGCAAAATGACAGATGTGATTAAGAAACTATTTTTATATACCAAAGTAGTCGTATGAAATAGTGATGCTCTGCAATTGTATATTTCATACATAGAGATATAATATAGTGAGATATAGCACTGAATAATTGCTCTATAAGAAATAAAAGTGATTGATGATCATCTGAAATTTTTATACGTATTTAAATATTACATAATAGGTACATGTATTGAAACTGCACAGTACTGCAAAATTAGGAAGTTTTATGTGTCACTTAAAATTTATAAATTCTGTATAACAGAAAAATCTTTAATTTCAGTGTTTGAAACAAAGACATGATCACTTCTGAAACAACTTCTAAAATTATTTCTTTTTATAAGATAAAATCATGTTTTCTTTGAAGATTTTTAATAGTTTAGCAAATAATGAGTGAAATTTCAATAAACAAAATAGCTATTTAAATGTTAGTTATCATGCGACTGGTACTGTTGAGACACCACCACCACTACCACCACCACCACCACCACCACCACCACCACCATCATCATCATCATCATCATCATCAGTCATTCCATTTGTCTACATCTCAAATGATATCCTACTTCCTGTTTACCACTCCACATGCCCCCATCCCACAACCTTTCTCTACTCTCTCCTGTTTGCCACTATGATGGTGCTCCCCTGCCCATACATCCTCTCCATCACCAACGCTCCAGCATTTCTCTTAGCTGGGACATCAAACCTCTACAGGACCAAGGGTCTCTCCTTCCATTGACGTCAAACAAAGCCATTTTCTGCAACCTATGTCTCTAGAGCCATGGATCGCTCCTGTCGACTCCTTGGTTGGTGGTCTAGTCCCTGGGAACACTGGGTAGTCCGGTCAGCTGGTGCCGTTTTTCCTATAGGGTCGCAATCCCCCTCAGCTCCTCCAGTCTGCCATCAGCTCCCCTACCAGGATCCCTGAGTTCAGTATGATGGTTGGCTCGAAAGCATATACATCTTCTTTATTAAGTAATATTCTATCTCAAATAAGCCTGTCTGTAGTAGAGTAAAAGTATAAGGCATTAAGCAATAAGTCTAAGGTTAAATAAACCTATCTTTTATAAAGTTTGGTACAAATTTTACTGAATATTTAATGAGATACACATTTATAGCATAATATTTTAATTATGACTTATCTGAAACTAAGAAATTATTTTTACATTCAATATTTTAATGTTACTGATAAATCCATGAGCTTCTTCAGTTACTAACATAAAATTTTTCTTTAAAAAAATTTTCTTTAAAAATGTAGAAAATGTGTTACTCTGTGTATCTAAAATGTGTGTTTACTTCACAGAGAAGGCTGAGGAATAATATATGAAAATTAGACCAAAAATTAAGACTAATAATGGCATCTTAGCGGCACAAAATTTAAATTAGGAAAGAGATTTAAGGGTTATAAAAAATAAAACTTCTTCTTGAATAATTAAGGTGAATAGGAAAAATCAAAGTTAAATATCATCTTGACTTGATCTCATACACAATATTAACTCAAACATCTGTGTTTCTAGTAAAATCAACAACATTTTAAATAAAATTATGTTAAGTTTGGTATGAATATTTTAAATATACAATTTTCTATGTAATAAAAAATAAATTACTTTTATAAATGTTTTATACCCTATGAATCCTGTTTTATGAAACACTTTAGTATAGTCAAATACAAAATTGTAGACAATGGAATGAAGGCTACAGAGAGTGGGGGGAGGGCACTAGGAAAATTCGTTGATGAGTAGGTGTACTTGGAATTGTACAGATAATAGGTTCCAGAATAATCTTGCCACTAAAATGGTGGAGATGAAGAAACATTTTTTAACTAGTAAGGATGGCCTTGTTTGTGGTGATGGTAACCTTAACAATACACTTAATGTATTTTACATAAATTTACTCAGTTATACACTGAAATTGTTTATTAATCTGTAACTATAAATACTAATCATATATCATTTTGGATACTAACTATATCATATATATCATACAATGCTGGGAGGAAAAATGATTTTATTCTATGGAAAGAGATCAAATGCTGAATAGCAACAACAAATGAACTAAAACTAAAGAAACAGGTAACATTGAGTAAAAAACATTGTAGACACTGTGTGCCCAGAGTAGGTGCTTGGCTGCTATCAAAGACAGCCGCATATTCCATCACCAGCTGCAATTCCGAGGAGCCTGAGAGACCCATGGGACCTTTTGGGGGGGCGAGGAGTCTACAGGTACAAAGTATTCCCAGAACAACTAAAAAGGTAGGTTCTATGGTAAGATGCTTCTAAAATTAGAGCAGGGATGACTTTAGTTGAAATAGGCAACAAAGGTGAGGCAGGACCTGTAGAAACCTCGTCTAGTAGATAGGAATGGCTCCCAATAGAGTAATGGGGCCACCCACACATTTCAAAATTGTTAATATAGAAATATTCCTGTCCACGGGAAAGACAGGGACAAAAAGTGGAGCAGAGACTGAAGGAAAGGCCATCCAGAGACCTCCCCACCTGGGGCTCCATTCCATCTGCAAACATCAAACCCGGACAATATTGCTGATGCCAAGAAGCGCTTGCTGTCAGGAGCCTGGTACTATGGTTCCCTGAGAGGTTCTAACTGTACCTGACCAATACAGATGCAGATACTCACAGCCAGCCATCAGACTGGGCCTGGGGAGCACAATGGATGAGTTAGGGGAAGGACTAAAGAAGTTGAAGGGAATTGTAACCCTGTCCTGTGGAGGGGAAGCCTTTGGTCCTGTGGAGGCTTGATGTCCCACTGTAAGGGATGCTAGAATGGTGCGGTGGGAGTGTGTGAGTGGGTGCAGAGGCACCCTCGGAGAGGCAAAGGGGAGGAGGGAGAGGGTAGAATAGGATGGGGGTTTGTGGAGCAGTAATGTGGAAGGGTAGATGTAAATGTAAATGAATATAATGAATAATTATAAAAGGAATACATATAAATACATGCATACACACATATCTTGGGCATCAAATATTCACAGAAGAAACTGTGTGTTCCAATACTCAAGTATATTTTAAATTTAATCAAAAAGTCAGTGCCTCATCTAGTTTTATTTTATTCTTTTTAACAGTGTGACTTACTGCCTCATCTGCAGGATGGCTTACTGCTTCATTAAACTCAACCCAGCAAAGCAGCAGAGGCTTGCTCCCTCTGACAGCCACTGGGAGCTCTCTACTGAGTAGGCATGACAGGAACAGGGCTGGACCAATTGAACGTGATCATCATGAGACCCTCTTCATGTCACTTGCCTCTGTCTAAGTCAATAAAAGTGTGGATATTGCTTTAAAAAAATAAAAAAACAGAACTCACAAAATTGGAAGGAAAGATAGAACTAGAGCAACATTTGTGGGAATGGTGCAAAATGGAAACAGAATAGGGGCATGGTCATCTTGGACAAAGAACAGGACATCACTGAACAGGGTTGGTCCTCAGCTGAGGGCAAGGGACTGGGGGCAGACTGCCTGCAGCATCAAACCACTTAAGTTGAGTCTGTGTCTCTGAAGAAAAACTTCAAGCACAAAGCCAGGCTGTCTACATCAAAGGCCAGAAGTGTGCAATGGACTGGAGCTCAAGTGAATCCTGCCACTGGATGCC
Organism: Rattus norvegicus; assembly: GCF_021556685.1. Classification (NCBI taxonomy): domain Eukaryota; kingdom Metazoa; phylum Chordata; class Mammalia; order Rodentia; family Muridae; genus Rattus; species Rattus norvegicus. Next base: position 90,684,196 of record NC_141540.1, read on the forward strand.
TTGCTTAGTGGCAAGATCTTCCTGACCCTGGATAACAGCAGGGTATGGTATGGGAGGAGAGAGTATCATTGATGGTCTGGTGTTTAAGGTGCTTCAGAACTTCAGAAGCCAGAAACCTTGTACCAACAATGCTTTGCAATGAGTCTTTGTATATAACACTATTTGGAATATATATATATATATATATATATATATATATATGTGTGTGTGTGTGTGTGTGTGTGTGTGTGTGTGTGTGTATTCCATACTGTGTGACACACTGCAGTTTGAATAAGAGGTGAAGTGGAAAAGGTGACGAAACAGTGATGTGTGCATGTAGAGCAGAGAGAGGTAGAATTAGAGATGGAATGGTAGCAACATGTATGTGAAAAGAATGCAGTTGACAGGAGAATATGTTGATGACAAGTAAGGCTGCCAAGGTGATAGACAGGAGCCTAGAGCTTTCACAGACTCAGCCCCCAAGTGAGTGGCCCAGATTCTTATTCGTCCTGGCTCTGACCAACAACAGGCTGTCTGAGATGACAAATGATTCATTTTCTGGATTGGTCCTCCTCTGAAGACCTCTATGAAACATGTTGCCCCCCAGAACCATTTGATACCCATGGTCTCTATTATTGCCAAAGAGCATACTGGTTTCTGTTGTCTGTGCTGCTGCCCACGGCCATGTTGAAGCCAGAGTTCATGTGTATGTCTATACTTTGTGCTGCTTCCTGAATGCACGCTGATGTCTATGGCCTGCACTGCTGCTGCTGAGAACCATGATTGTGTCCGTGGTCTGTAGAGACCAGAGACCATGCTGCTGCCTATGACCCATGCTAACACTAGAGACCAAGTGGATGTCAACAGTTCATCTTCCCACTCACTGTAAAGAACAAGGAAGCTTCTTTTTCAGTAGTATCAGTGACTGCAGGCTCTCATTGATAGTGAGAAATTAAGAAATCATCTGTGGCAGCTTCTCCACACTACTTCTACCTCACCCCCCCCAAACAAACAAACAAACAAACAAAAAACCCAGCCTAACAGAAACCCATTAAATAGAACTCTTTAAAAAAATGTGATAAGGGGAAGGGGATCCAGACTCCATGGTTGGGCCTTAGATGGAGAGGATTCATATAGTCCTACTGCACCTGCATGTCCTAGTGTGGGGCAATAGCAAAGGTGGGTTTCCTCTTCTCTGAAGAAAGAGACACAGTAATGGAGTAAGAAGGATTTGTAAAGGTGGTACTGTGGGAGAAGACAGGAGGAGAGGGCAATTTGAATGTAAAATGAGCAAATAAAGTAATATAAATTGAGATAATGATGCTAAAGTGTAGGCCTCCACAATTGATGGTGTTTGCTGGGATTTAGGGCAGAAGGTCTAAGTTTCTCTAAAGGGCTGGTCATTGTGACTGTAGTTATGCTGCAGCGGGTATGTGGGCAGCACCAATTAGACTCAGGCTTTGTGGGGAGGGGAGAGTGTTGATGTCACAAGGTTAGGGGAATGGGTGTGGAAGGACTGGTAAGTGAGTTGATTGGGGTGTTTTCCAAGAAATTCCCAAATTCCCCATAATCAATAAAAATATTACATTGGTAACAAAATGCACATGGTAGATGGCTAATTACAAGTGTCACCCAGAAGAATTCTGGCTGGAACATTCTTCTTTAGCACATACTCTGGCTACCTGTTTACAAGTAGGAGGTTTACAAGTCTGTTTCTGAGGGATGGGTGACAGTCTGATGTGTCACTGTCTTTCTTGCTGTTTTATATTTTATGCCTGCTATTTGTATACATAAAAATCTCACACGCCCAAAACTGAGAGATCACATATATTCAATGAAAAAATTGAAAAAAGTCAGGTGTGTTTAGTTTTTGTATAACGGGGTATTCAAATTAAGGAAAATAAGAGCAGATAGAAGGTCAATGAACAAATCAATAATCAACAGGAAGGCAAGAAATATATATTCATAATATTATATACTTGTATAATATTAATTATTAAAAATTATAGTTAGTTATACACAATATAAAATATAATATATTGTAAATAATATATTATTATGAATATATGTGTAAAATATATATATATAGTATGTGTTTTATCTCTAAAGCATATTGAATGGAGCTAATCATTTTATATTTAATGGACATCACCAAACCTGTTACTGACATAAAATTAGCACTATGAGAAGGATTTAGAGAAATTTCCAATATTTCTGAACAAACCCAATTTTTAACAAACAAGAAAATGAGCCTATGGTACCTGAAGTATTTCTGCCTGGCAAATGGCCCAAGTTAATGTTTTCACACTGAGATACTACATTTAACCATAAAACTACAGATATTATGAATAAGAAATGTATTTACTTTTTTAAGGCAAATATGGTGATAGAGATTCTCATGAGTTATGTTGAAAACTATCCACTTTGCTCAGTATTGTCCCAATCTATTTCTGTTTGGGTTAAAGTGGGAAGAAAAGGATGATTCCAAAAGGAGTAGTCTCAAGGTCACAGTCACTGACAAGGACATTAGCTGATCAGAATTGAAACATTTACTGAAATTGGAGTACGTTATGTTCAAATAAATTAGGTTTAAGTGGAATTAGATATCTATCACAATTGGAGTATTTTTTTTTTAATCTTCATGTGTAGGGAAAGAAAAGGAATTCTTTTTTTGTCTTGCCTAGTCCACATCAGACTTTGGAAGATAAAATGTGGATGCCATGAGGATTCCCCAATGCTCTTTAAGGGTAGCATAGCTGATCATAGCTTCCATCATGACTGTCCTCCTTAGGTGGGATTTAAAGTTGTTCAACATGTTTCCCCGGAACACTATTTCCTTTGTTGGAAATTTGCTATTTCTAACGAACACCTGCTCTCTCTGGACCCTTTTCATTTCTGTCTGTCACCGTCTCCTTCCACTGAAAGTGAAAAGTTCCAGGCACAAAAAGAGCCTTGCACACAACCACCTCTGCTGCGCACTGGCCATGGCCCGCCCAGGGAAACTGAGGTTGAGATTGGATTGATGAACTGAGGCACAGCCCCGGACACCATCTGAGAAGCATGCAGCTACTACTGTGAATATTTACTCTGACCATCAATAAAGTCTAAGATGCCTCACCAAAACTTATTTCTCAGTTTTTATTAGGTCTATGTGATTTTATACAATGTATTTGATCATAGTAAAACTCCCCTCCCTCTTGCCAGATCCACCTCATTCCTTATCCAAAAAAATATGTGTCCTTATTTTTTCCCTGTCAAGTTTAGTTGGTGTGGCCCATATTCACCTTGATGTGTGGTCTAAGACTAGAATATGGCCCAATCACCAAGACTTATCACCTGAAATAACACTGGCTGTGCTCGTTCGGCAGATATCAACTGCCAACAGCTTCTTAAATGGGGGTGGGAATTTGTTCTCTCCCTCCCTCCAATCTCAGGCTTGAGATCCACAGGCTTTGCACATGCTGTCACAATTAAGAACTCACAAACACAACCACCTTTTAGTCTAGAAAACATTGTATCCTTGTAGCCATCCACCACCTCTGTCTCACCCAATCTCTCCACACCTGTTTCCTTTTAAACAATAATTAAAACAGCTATGAAACATAGTGGGAATGGTGTATTCTAACTTCTCTAATACAAATATTATTTGTAAGCAAAATGAATGCTTTCCTTCTTCTAAAGTTGCTCACTATCAGTACTTTCCAATGTATTAACTTCCTTCCTAAATTTAGAAAACACAAAAATCACATCTTCTCCTAGTCGTTCAATTTATTATTTTTTGGAGGGTAGTTAGTATCCTATGGAAACTAAATCTGAGCACTTGATAATAATCTTGAACCTTGAAATCTCTGATAATTTAGATTAACAAGATGTCATAGTGGAAGCTAAAGTACTGAGTGAGACACCAATTTTATTTCTTGGAGAAAATAAAGTGAAAGTTTTATTATCCAGAATGTTCTTCCTGTTTTTAAGTCATTTTATATTTACTTCCTAAGAAGCCTTACTAAAATAAACAATTCATTTCATCAATATTTAAACCATCCTCCATTTTTTCAATCAAAGAGTTTCCCACACAGCCTCCCTACTTTTTCTCCTAAACTGGTTCCATATGGCAGCACAAAATACTGAGTTTAATTTAAAGGAAGGCAATAGAATATTGGCATCAGCCAATTGTGGATGTCAAGAGAGAAAATGCAATAGAGGTTTGCCTATTACTGAAAGAAGCTAAAGGTGATTTGTGAAGCCCATCCACTGTCCAAAACTACATATAAATCCCAGTACCATTATCAGCAGCAGTAAACAAGTTCCAAAGATTAGGTAAAGTCAGCACTTGAGCCCTCAAGGCTTAAAAAGACTCCTAGGATGAACTAGAAAAAAAAAGAGGGTGGAAATGTACTGAAAATAAAGCACAAAACCATTTATGTTTTCTTTAAAACAAGGTTAAAATAACACACATATCATAGAACATGATTTTGTTCAAAAGCTTTGATAAATCCATATATGCTTTAAAATATTGTACATGAAACATCATGTGAATATTTAAAAGAACATAAGAAAACTTCAAATAGTAAATTTGATGTATTAGGTATTCAAAGGTTTATCTGGGTGCTGCCAAATAAGATGCTTCTTGAAAATCATGTTAAAACTTCCAAAACTGGTATGCTAAAATCATAATTTGGATCGTGTTGAGAGGTAGGAAATTGTGAAGTAATAAAATCAACAGGGTAGAGGCTTTTGGAAGAACCAGAGTTTGCTCTTTCTAGTGTCTAACAAGTGAGAAAATAAAGACCTTACTAAATAACATACTTCTTGGTAATTTAATCATAGAAAACAAATCCACATCTTTTACGAGAAACTAATTATAATATTTAAGTTGTCTTTCAGAAGTCCTGTTGCAGAATTTTTATCAGAGCAGAAGTGAAGTCGCTGATACTTAAATAAAAAGGACACATACAGGATAGAAATTGCAATATGAGATAACATTATTTGAGTTAAAGAGTGTTCTAAATTTAGTTGTTTACTATGTTGTAATAACTTTAGGCACAAATCTAGTAGACTACCTTAATAATAACATGGTATAAACTGCTAGTACTTAAAACAGAAGAAAATCCTACAAGGGTCAAATCAGACCATTAAGGAAAACAGTAGGATTCTTCAAAGATTATTAAGATTATATTTCTGACAAGTGAGACTAAACCTTTAAATTTTGACTTTGATTGGAAACCATACAAAGATTATGTAAGGTTAAAAAAAATTACAAACATTAGAAGACAGCACTTCATAGAAAATAAACTCTTTTGATGCTGACAACTTTATGGTAGGTGCTACAAAAACTTCAATATGAGGATTTTTCTAAGGCACATAATTCAAATGAAGTCAGTGCATATTTAGTGATACCTACGTTCCAGGTATTTTAAAAGTCACAACGCTGTAATGAAAGTAGGTATGATTTCAACAAATTCAACAAACTCATATATAATAAGGCAAAATAGGGCCTTTCACAGGTTGCACAAATAAACTCATAAGGGTATTCTTTTTCTAAATTTTACAATACCCTGTGAAGTTCACTGAATGAAATCTCAAATAATTGTGGTGAATCTCACAGATAATAGGACATGGTGCGATGAATTGTTTACAATCAACCCATAGTTTCTCTAGACAATAGGCATGATAAAATTGTGTCTATTTTTGGTGGCAACAGAAAACCCTGATATCTCCATATAACAATTAAAAAATAAACTTAATTTTTTAAAACAATTTAAATTGTAATTTATTTCCAGACCAAATATTTCAATCACCACGTAATTTTAAGAAAGCCAAAGAGAACGATGGAGAAAGGTGAATAATGCAGAATTATGGAAGCTGAACCTCTATTTTTGATTGTTTTTAAAATTGTAATGGAAGTTATTGAAAAATTAGATTTAGTTGTATTTTAAATGATAAAGGAGAAGAAGGATGGATGGTTACTAAGGCTCCCATTGATTTTCAGAAAATGATACAAAATTCATCAATTTGAAGAAGAAAGGGCAGGTGTGAAAGAATTGCAGGAGAAAATATAGGTTAGGCCAGACACTGAGGCAAATAGACCCAGCAGTTTTAAAACAGTGGCAGAGGCTATAGCAGAGGCGGGAGGGGTCCAACAGTATGCCTAATAGGGACAGCCAGGGGCATCTGCGAGAAGGATATATTCAGGCTAAGTAAAAACTACTAACATGATTATAATATGACCCAGAGAATAATGAGAAAGAAACAATCTGAAAAGTCGGTTGTAGAAGAGAGAAAACTTTAACTGGCAGTGGTGGTATGGAAGAGAATTTTAGAAATGATTGTGAAATGCATGCCCACGGGCCTGGCCTCTTACAACGTTGTCACACAAACATCAGTGACTCAGTAAAAACAATTAAAAGCGAGGACAAAAGCCTCAATGAGAAAGTAAAGTGCTGATCTTCTTGGGCTCTTCTTTGTAATTGCTGTGATGAGACTTTTGGTTTTGCACATCCTATACAAATAATATGCCACTAAACTCTAGCACCAAACCCAGTTACACTACTGATTGCCAGAGAAATTACAGGGTACTCTCTTCTCACCTACCTTTGCTGCTCTTCAACACATAATTTTGTCAGTTGTTGCTGATCCCCTGATTTCTACACCTTTCCCATTATTCAGGCGGGATGTGTGCATGTCTTTTGGTTCTCTTCAGGTTTCCTGTGAGTGTGCTGGTTATAGTGAGAGCTGATACAAAGATCATCTGTGATTACCCATCAGCAAAATTCAAAGACATCAAATGAAACAGTAATGGTGGGCAAACATCCTAGTATTGAACCAATATAATAACACACGCAATGGTATGAACAGTAACTCAGACGTGATGCTGACTTAGAAAGAATGGCTACCACAGTTGTACAGTAAGCTATACACTACGCGAGCTTCTAATTGGATCAATTACAATATTCCTTACAGGGCAATGAGAAATTAGTTCAGGATGGAAAGTTTTCTAAGCTGAATTGCTTTAATAAAAATTGCCAGAGTACATATAATCTACTCTGGTACTGACAGAATTCCTCTTACAACAAATTATCAACGAATAGAGTACATTATCCATAAGATGCTTAAATCATCTATAACTACATATATTAACTATGATTTATTGAGATAATTTTGCAATTTTCTGTACTCCTCCATGTGACAAGCCTGTAATACGCCACATAAACAGAATCAAAGGTCATGCTACAACGTATTCAATAAATATGTCATTTTAAAGCAAATTCATATTTAACAGTTTATTTTTTAATGCTTTATTTCTCCAGTAATTTCCGATTGCTTTATCCTTTTTCATTACTTGATGATACTTATTTGTATTTGGCATGGATATAAAACTCAGACGAAATCATATTTAATGTATTAGTGTAATTTAAAAAGTTATTTACAGAGATGTTTTGTGTGGCTTAAATATATGATAAAAAATAAAAACCCACCAATTTGTTCTTCAAAATAATAAAAAGCAAAAAGTTTTAAACTGTGGTTAAAATATAATAATATAATGAAAGATAATACTATTCTCAAAATAGATACCCAAGGGTTAAACTAAATGATTTAAGAAACAGTTTCATAAAATAAACATAGAAAATAACGGAACAGAACAACAGATGAAGCACTGATGACATTTAATAAAATGAAAACAGAGCAGGAAAGATTGCTCAGGGGTTATACCTACTGACTGCTCTTTCAGAAGAACCCTATGCCCATTCCCAGCACACATAGGGTGACCATCAAATATCTATAACTCCAGGTCCAAAAAATCTGATACTGGCTCCTGACCTTCATTTGTAGACTTAGTGCATCAACAAACAGATAAATAAAAACAAGGAAAAGAAATTGTACGCCAATCTTCACTACAACATACTTCACGACAGACTGTTTATGGAGTAATATGTCTATTAAACAATGAATGGATAAATAAAGTGTGAATACATGCACGAAAGAAATTAGTTTTTACAGAAACTTGTACATCCAGGCTGGAAAATAATCTGGAGTTTGCTCAGAAAATTGGAAATAGATCTATCTGAAGACCAGCTATACTACTCTTGGGCATATACCCAAAAGATGCCCCACCATGCCACAGGGCAAAGATGCCCCACCGTGCCACATAGCACATGCTCCATAAGCTCATAGCAGACTTATTTGTGATAACCATCATCTAGGAACAACCCAGATATCCTATCAGAGAAGAATGGAAACAGAAAATGCAGATCATTTCCACAATGGACCCCAATCCAGCTATTATAAATGAGCACATCATGAAATTTGCAGGCAAATGAATAGAACTATAAAATATCGTTCTAAATGAGGTAACTCAGATCCAAAAGGAAATAGATGGTATGTACTCACTAATAAGTAGACATTAGCCAGAAAAGAACAGACTACGCAGGATATGATCCACAGAACCCAAGGATAACAAGCCTAAGGGACCAATTGAGGATGTCTTCTCCCACCTGGGAGGGAGAAGAAAGCAATCATGGGGGGGGGGCAGAGGGAGGAATGGACATGAGTGGGAGAGGGGAGAGGGAGTGAAAACGTGGAATATGATCAGGTATTGGGGGGAACAGGATTGACGTACTGAGGGCCAGCAGAAAGAAAGGAAACAAGCAGCCTCAGGAGGTAGAAGGTGAGAAGATCCTCTAAAATGTGTTAGAGACCTGGGAGGTGAGAGACTCTCAAGACTCAAAGGGAGGAGGACCTTAGATGAAATGGCCAACAGTGGTGAAAGGGAATACGTAGAGTCCACCTCTAGTAGAAAGACAAGGCATCAAATAAAGGGATGGGGTTGCCACCTCACAGTCAAAAACTCTGACCCAGAATTGATCTTGTCTAAAAGAACTGCAGGGACAAAAATGGAAGAGACTGAGAGAAAGGAGGTTCACTGATTGGCCCAAGTTGGGATCAACCTCAAGGGAAGACTCCAAGGCCTGACGCTATTATTGATGCTATGGTGTGCTTAAAGAGAGGAGACTAGCATGGCTACCTTCCATGAGGTCCAACAAGCAGCTGAATGAGTCAGACACAGATATTTACATCTAACTAATAGACTGAAGTTAGGGATCCGTGTGGTTAAATTAGGGAAAGGATAGAAGAAACTGAAGAGGAGGGTGACCCCATAGGAAGACCAGCAGTCTCAACTATCCAGGACCCCTGAGATTTCAGACAGCACACACTAGCTGATATAAGGCCCCCGACACATATGTAGCAGAGGACTGCCTGGTCTGGCCACAGTGGGAGAAGATGCACCTAACTCTGGAGAGAGTTGAGGTCCCAGGGAGTAGGAAAGCCTGGTGGTGGGGGTGTGGTGGGGATATCCCTTTGGCAAAGGAGGAGAAGTAATGGAAAGAGGAATTGTTGGATGGCAAACTGGGAGTAGGACAATGAATGGACTGTAATAAAAAGAGTAAAGTTAATTAATAAAACCAAAAATCAAGACCACAGAAAACTACTCCCAGAAGAAAGAAAAATAAAACAGCAGTCGTGTCATGAAAATAGTTTACACAGAAATGCATACAGCAAATTAGTTTCAATATTCATTTTTATCAGAGAGAAAATGATGTGTTGTCTTATTTGCATTTGAAATCAAATAAAAATGGACATATGTAAATTTTTAAGATTAGTTACCAAAGTTGGAAAAGTTAAAGGGAATTAGTGAGGAGAGCTTCATCTAAAAATCCAAGGTTAGATTAAACCCTTGAAAAAGTTCTGCTATTCTGTGGTGAATGTAGCTGAAAAAAATCATGATACATTTTCATAATAATTAAAGAAGAAAAATGAAAAATTTTACCATAAAGAAATGATGAGACTTATGGTAGAAGATGAAATACACACACGCACACACACACACACACACAAACACACACACACACACACACACACACACACACACACACACACCAAACCACAATGTAGCATACATACCTTTAACACAAGTGTATTTATTTTATGAAACTATTTTCTAATTCAATATGTTATCCTTGAAAACACACTTAAAGAATGTATATAACTAGTGCCACCCATATGTGCATAGGTTTGTGATCATTTGCTGAACTACTATTAATAGCTCCTTCCCCGTTGACGATGAAATTTTAAATGGTTTAAAATGTGGAAGTTTTGTGGATGGCAACTCTACTTGCTATGAATATAAAAATCTACTATTTTGTAAAAATAAGTGTGTGTGTATGTGTGTGTGTGTGTGTTTTATGTGTGTGTATCCTTGCTGCTCATATCGTTTCTGTTGTTTAGTTTAACTATTAGTGTAGCTGTCCCACGAATTTCTGGATAATCTCTTGCTTTTGCTCTCCAACATATTTTAGAAGCACTGAGACTATAGCTGCACAATACAATGTCTGACTTTCCAGTGGTTCTAGGCATGCAAACTGTGCCCTCAGACTTGCACATTAAACACTTTACCTACTAAGCCATCTCTCCAGCTTATTTTCCTAACTGTGTGTATTAATAAGTGGTCAACATCGTGCAGAAGGCTCACCATCATTATAACATCATTTAAAATATAGTTTTGACACTGTCCTACTATGGGCTTTTCTAGAGAATAATAGGAATTAACACCCTAAAATTGAGATCTGAGGTCATTATGATTCCGAATAAAAGAGGGTCATGTTTCCTTATAAATATACACCTTACCTAATAAACATTCAACAGAATCTTTCAAAATTTAACAGTTTAAAATCAATTGTGTACTTCTTTCACTTCAGGTAAGCTCATAATAATCTGTCTCAGAGTGTTTGCTTTGCTTTGCTTTACTAAATACAATTCTGCTTAGTTATTCTGTATCTGTTGAATGAATTCTTTATTTGGGAAGAAAAAAATTGGGAGACATGATTTGGTACTTTAAATGAAACTGCCCCCTACCACCCTACAGGCTTATGTATTTGAATAACGTTTCCCAGTTGGTAGATCTATTTGGGAAGGATTTTGTGGTATGGACCTTTGGGACAATGAGTGGTAGTGGGTGTGAGCTTTGAGGTTTCAAAACCCCATGTCATTTCCACTCTTTCTCTTCCTCTTACTAGTATATAGATACTAGTTCCAATGCTGTGCCTGCTTGCCTGCCTTCCTGCCTGCCTGATGTCCTGTTGCCTACTATGTTCATGGGATTACCTTTAGAAACTCTAAGCTCCTAATAAACTCTTTATACTAGAATATGTCTCACTCACTGTGCCTTAACAACAATAAAAGAAACTATAAAAGACATCTGATAACAATTTAATTTAATGTAGTTTAGAAATTCTTTAATGTATGTGTCTTTATTATGAAAAAATTATTATTCAAAATGCAAACCCCATTACTCATGTTCCAAGTGCTTTACCACTCAATATTTAATGCTACTTTTTTCCTTATTTTAGATTTTACAGTGAGAAAAAGCTGATGAAGAGATACTAGAAAAGACAAAGTAAGATAAGCTTAAAGTTGACTTAAAAGATCCCCTTATAATTCTAAATGTTAAAGCCAGATAGATCTAAATTAAATTTAGAACACAAGAAAGTGAATTTAAAACATTCAAAACTTTCAGGAAAATCTTTTTTTTCATTTTTGATTGGATATTTTCTTTATCTGAGTGAGGTAACACAATCACAACACACATAGTATGCACTCACTGATAAGTGGGTATTAGCCCAAAAGCTAGGAATACCGAAGATACAATTTACAGACCACTTGAAGCTCAAGAAGAAGAAAGACCAAAGTGTGGATGCTTCAGTCCTTCTTAGGAAATCGTTTTTTAAAGGGAAGTCCTTGAAACTAATCCTTTCTCTTGATGTGAAATTTCCTTCTACAAATGAGTGGCAAAAGGGAAAATGTTCATTTTGTATTCTTGTAATGTGAAGATGATCCCAAAGTAGGGTATTCTCATTCCATCTCCAAATACCGAAGCAAACAGAATGAGAGCAAAATAACAACAAAACCAAGTGCAAAGCAAACAATATAGATATAGATATGCTTTTCAGGCACAAACTGATACCCTGAACCAGAAATATAAATGGGGGACGACAACTGTAGCGAGCTTGAACAGAATCTACAGAGACCCAAATGTCATCAATACTGATGAGAGCAAATAACCATTTGAGGTTTGAATCATGCTGTTTCCTTAATAAAGTGTAAGAATGGATGTAATAGAAGAAACATTAAACGAGAGAAAAATTCATGGATTAAACCCAGGAAAGTAATAAATTAAAGGATATAAAATAGTATCAAGATGAGTAGATTTGCTTCTTGATACAATACTTTCCAGGCATGCAGAAAATACTTTTAAGGTATTTGATTCAGTGCTCAGCACATTTCTTAAATAAATCAGATACTAATTAAAATTTACACATAGCTATACAAAGAGAAATTAATAACCAGCAACCAAAGAGATTATAGGTTGACAAAAAATCTAATAAAATCGGTAAATAATAAAGAAAATGAAAATTTCATGAAGAAAATCAAAGTGGAATAGAGAAGTAGTGGAGAAAGTTTCAAACACTCTGACTTTATTAACTCATTTATAATAAATTAGTGAATTCCGGAATCAGGACAGAGAGTTGATACAACTATGTGATATAAAATTATGATCCATGGTCAATTAAAATCTTTACCCTTTTTTTACCAAAGACCATGGCAATGTAGCATTGGGTCTCACATTGTTCTATGCTCTGCATCCGATGCTCTTTGATAGTTTATTTTTCCACAGCTACTTTCTGAAGCATACCTCTCAAAGAACTCTGTTTTTTTTCTCCTTTGTGATCAACTAGAAATACTTCAGGGAGCTAAAGTGGAAACCTTCATCCCCCACTGATTTGAGGCAGTAGTAGAGCCTTTCCTCTGAGGAGTTGGTAACTGGATGTTATTAGAATTTAATGCTTTTCATAGTCATTTCACTGCCCCTCTCTCTGCCATGCTATAAAAGAATTTTGCTGAGATTTCCACAAGAAAACCTGTTGGCTCCTGAAGATAATGCATAAAAATGTCTTTACTTCACTGGTTGCATGACCCTAAGCCTGTGGTTCCTTGAAGTTCCATGCCACCCTCAACTTTTAACATTTCATTCAGTGAATACTTTATTGATCCTATTGACACCTAGAGCTAATGTTCCTATGTTCCCCAATCTCACTTGGACAAGCTTGCCTCTCCGGAGTATATCTTAGTGTTACCACTCACTCTAGTTATTTAATGGGACCAAGAAAAGTCTATCTGCATTTATCCATATACGTGTCAGAAGTACACATCTCTTTTCTCCTGTGCTCCAGAGTTTTTTTTCTTCTCCATTTTGCAATCTCTTACCCACACTTTTTCTATCATTTAATTGTTACCACTTTTATTATAGTCTTGAAAAAGAAAACATTTTATGTATTTCACATGTTTAGTAAAAGTCAAGTTTTATCATCTATATTTTATATCTGGGACTCTGTATAAACAGTTACTGTTAAAATTTATTATTTATGATTTAGGAGGAGCCAGTTATTCCAGGCAAAATAAAATTTTGAATTATGTGGAATCTGAAATAAATATTAAGAAAACCTGTCAGATTGCTTTTGGACCTCAATGGCAAAGTCAAAGACTGGAAATAACAAACTTAGATCCTCTTGGTTAATGTGATTGATATGAAGCTGAATTGTGAAGAATAAGAAAGCACGAATCATTTTGAAAATAAAGAACCTTTTCTGTGTATTTTTACCTATTTAATAACCTAATACTTATGAACTAGTCTTCAAATTTTAATTCATTGGATATGTATATAAATCATGTAATGAACCGCCTGGTCAGGTGGGCACTCCTGAGGCTGCAGAGCAGAAGAGACCACCAACACTGCTCACCCCTGCCCACATCCCTGGCCCAAGAGGAAACTGTATAAGGCCTCTGGGCTCCCATGGGGGAGGGCCCAGGAGCAGCAGGACACCTGCCTGAGACACCTACAGAACCTGAAAGAAACAAACCGGATAAACAGTTCTCTGCACCCAAATCCCGTGGGAGGGAGAGCTAAACCTTCAGAGAGGCAGACAAGCCGGGAAACCAGAAGAGACTGCTCCCTGCACACACATCTCAGACGCCAGAGGAAAAAGCCAAAGACCATCTGGAACCCTGGTACACTGAAGCTCCCGGAAGGGGCGGCATAGGTCTTCCTGGTTGCTGCCGCTGCAGAGAGCCCCTGGGCAGCACCCCACGAGCGAACCTGAGCCTCGGGACCACAGGTAAGACCAAATTTTCTGCGGCAAGAAAGCTGCCTGGTGAACTCAAGACACAGGCCCACAGGAACAGCTGAAGACCTGTAGAGAGGAAAAACTACACGCCCGAAAGCAGAACACACTGTCCCCATAACTGACTGAAAGAGAGGAAAACAGGTCTACAGCACTCCTGACACACAGGCTTATAGGACAGTCTAGCCACTGTCAGAAATAGCAGAACAAAGTAACACTAGAGATAATCTGATGGCGAGAGGCAAGCGCAGGAACCCAAGCAACAGAAACCAAGACTACATGCCATCATCGGAGCCCAATTCTCCCACCAAAACAAACATGGAATATCCAAACACACCAGAAAAGCAAGATCTAGTTTCAAAATCATATTTGATCATGATGCTGGAGGACTTCAAGAAAGACATGAACACACTTAGGGAAACACAGGAAAACATTAATAAACAAGTAGAAGCCTACAGAGAGGAATCGCAAAAATCCCTGAAAGAATTCTAGGAAAACACAATCAAACAGTTGAAGGAATTAAAGATGGAAATAGAAGCAATCAAGAAAGAACACATGGAAACAACCCTGGATATAGAAATCAAAAGAAGAGACAAGGAGCTGTAGATACAAGCTTCACCAACAGAATACAAGAGATGGAAGAGAGAATCTCAGGAGCAGAAGATTCCATAGAAATCATTGACTCAACTGTCAAAGATAATGTAAAGCGGAAAAAGCTACTGGTCCAAAACATACAGGAAATCCAGGACTCAATGAGAAGATCAAACCTAAGGATAATAGGTATAGAAGAGAGTGAAGACTCCCAGCTCAAAGGACCAGTAAATATCTTCAACAAAATCATAGAAGAAAACTTCCCTAACCTAAAAAAAGAGATACCCATAGACAAACAAGAAGCCTACAGAACTCCAAATAGATTGGACCAGAAAAGAAACACCTCCCGTCACATAATAGTCAAAACACCAAACGCACAAAATAAAGAAAGAATATTAAAAGCAGTAAGGGAAAAAGATCAAGTAACATATAAAGGGATACCTATCAGAATCACACCAGACTTCTCGCCAGAAACTATGAAGGCCAGAAGATCCTGGACTGATGACATACAGACCCTAAGAGAACACAAATGCCAGCCCAGGTTACTGTATCCAGCAAAACTCTCAATTAACATTGATGGAGAAACCAAGATATTCCATGACAAAACCAAATTTACACAATATCTTTCTACAAATCCAGCACTACAAAGGATAATAAATGGTAAAGCCCAACATAAGGAGGCAAGCTATACCCTAGAAGAAGCAAGAAACTAATCGTCTTGGCAACAAAACAAAGAGAATGAAAGCACACAAACATAACCTCACATCCAAATATGAATATAAAGGGAAACAATAATCACTATTCCTTAATATCTCTCAATATCAATGGCCTCAACTCCCCAATAAAAAGACATAGATTAACAAACTGGATACGCAACGAGGACCCTGCATTCTGCTGCCTACAGGAAACACACCTCAGAGACAAAGACAGACACTACCTCAGAGTGAAAGGCTGGAAAACAACTTTCCAAGCAAATGGTCAGAAGAAGCAAGCTGGAGTAGCCATTCTAATATCAAATAAAATCAATTTCCAAATAAAAGTCATCAAAAAAGATAAGGAAGGACACTTCATATTCATCAAAGGAAAAATCCACAAAGATGAACTCTCAATCCTAAATATCTATGCCCCAAACACAAGGGCACCTACATAAGTAAAAGAAACCTTACTAAAGCTCAAAACACACATTGCACCTCACACAATAATAGTGGGAGATTTCAACACCCCACTCTCATCAATGGACAGATCATGGAAACAGAAATTAAACAGTGATGTCGACAGACTAAGAGAAGTCATGAGCCAAATGGACTTAACGGATATTAATAGAACATTCTATCCTAAAGCAAAAGGATATACCTTCTTCTCAGCTCCTCATGGTACTTTCTCCAAAATTGACCATATAATTGGTCAAAAAACGGGCCTCAACAGGTACAGAAAGATAGAAATAATCCCATGCGTGCTATCAGACCACCGCGGCCTAAAACTGGTCTTCAATAACAATAAGGGAAGAATGCCCACATATACATGGAAATTGAACAATGCTCTACTCAATGATAACCTGGTCAAGGAAGAAATAAAGAAAGAAATTAAAAACTTTTTAGAATTTAATGAAAATGAAGATACAACATACTCACACTTATGGGACACAATGAAAGCTGTGCTAAGAGGAAAACTCATAGCGCTGAGTGCCTGCAGAAAGAAACAGGAAAGAGCATATGTCAGCAGCTTGACAGCACACCTAAAAGCTCTAGAACAAAAAGAAGCAAATACACCCAGGAGGAGTAGAAGGCAGGAAATAATCAAACTCAGAGCTGAAATCAACCAAGTTGAAACAAAAAGGACCATAGAAAGAATCAACAGAACTAAAAGTTGGTTCTTTGAGAAAATCAACAAGATAGATAAACCCTTAGCCAGACTAACGAGAGGACACAGAGAGTGCGTCCAAATTAACAAAATCAGAAAAGAAAAGGGAGACATAACTACAGATTCAGAGGAAATTCAAAAAATCATCAGATCTTACTATAAAAACCTATATTCAACAAAATTTGAAAATCTACAGGAAATGGACAATTTCCTAGACAGATACCAGGTATCGAAGTTAAATCAGGAACAGATAAACCAGTTAAACAACCCCATAACTCCTAAGGAAATAGAAGCAGTCATTAAAGGTCTCCCAACCAAAAAGAGCCCAGGTCCAGACGGGTTTAGTGCAGAATTCTATCAAACCTTCATAGAAGACCTCATACAAATATTATCCAAATATTCCACAAAATTGAAACAGATGGAGCCCTACCGAATTCCTTCTACGAAGCCACAATTACTCTTATACCTAAACCACACAAAGACACAACAAAGAAAGAGAACTTCAGACCAATTTCCCTTATGAATATCGACGCAAAAATACTCAATAAAATTCTGGCAAACCGAATTCAAGAGCACATCAAAACAATCATCCACCATAATCAAGTAGGCTTCATCCCAGGCATGCAGGGATGGCTTAATATACGGAAAACCATCAACGTGATCCATTATATAAACAAACTGAAAGAACAGAACCACATGATCATTTCATTAGATGCTGAGAAAGCATTTGACAAAATTCAACACCCCTTCATGATAAAAGTCCTGGAAAGAATAGGAATTCAAGGCCCATACCTAAACATAGTAAAAGCCATATACAGCAAACCAGTTGCTAACATTAAACTAAATGGAGAGAAACTTGAAGCAATCCCACTGAAATCAGGGACTAGACAAGGCTGCCCACTCTCTCCCTACTTATTCAATATAGTTCTTGAAGTTCTAGCCAGAGCAATCAGACAACAAAAGGAGATCAAAGGGATACAGATCGGAAAAGAAGAGGTCAAAATATCACTATTTGCAGATGACATGATAGTATATTTAAGTGATCCCAAAAGTTCCACCAGAGAACTACTAAAGCTGATAAACAACTTCAACAAAGTGGCTGGGTATAAAATTAACTCAAATAAATCAGTTGCCTTCCTCTATACAAAAGAGAAACAAGCCGAGAAAGAAATGAGGGAAATGACACCCTTCATAATAGACCCAAATAATATAAAGTACCTCGGTGTGACTTTAACCAAGCAAGTAAAAGATCTGTACAATAAGAACTTCAAGACACTGAGGAAAGAAATTGAAGAAGACCTCAGAAGATGGAAAGATCTCCCATGCTCATGGATTGGCAGGATTAATATAGTAAAAATGGCCATTTTACCAAAAGCAATCTACAGATTCAATGCAATCCCCATCAAAATACCAATCCAATTCTTCAAAGAGTTAGACAGAACAATTTGCAAATTCATCTGGAATAACAAAAAACCCAGGATAGCTAAAGCTATCCTCAACAATAAAAGGACTTCAGGGGGAATCACTATCCCTGAACTCAAGCAGTATTACAGAGCAATAGTGATAAAAACTGCATGGTATTGGTACAGAGACAGACAGATAGACCAATGGAATAGAATTGAAGACCCAGAAATGAACCCACACACCTATGGTCACTTGATTTTTGACAAAGGAGCCAAAACCATCCAATGGAAAAAAGATAGCATTTTCAGCAAATGGTGCTGGTTCAACTGGAGGTCAACATGTAGAAGAATGCAGATCGATCCATCCTTATCACCCTGTACAAAGCTTAAGTCCAAGTGGATCAAGGACCTCCACATCAAACCAGACACACTCAAACTAATAGAAGAAAAACTAGGGAAGCATCTGGAACACATGGGCACTGGAAAAAAATTTCCTGAACAAAACACCAATGGCATATGCTCTAAGATCAAGAATCGACAAATGGGATCTCATAAAACTGCAAAGCTTCTGTAAGGCAAAGGACACTGTGGTTAGGACAAAACGGCAACCAACAGATTGGGAAAAGATCTTTACCAATCCTACAACAGATAGAGGCCTTATATCCAAAATATACAAAGAACTCAAGAAGTTAGACCGCAGGGAAACAAATAACCCTATTAAAAAATGGGGTTCAGAGCTAAACAAAGAATTCACAGCTGAGGAATGCCGAATGGCTGAGAAACACCTAAAGAAATGTTCAACATCTTTAATCATAAGGGAAATGCAAATCAAAACAACCCTGAGATTTCACCTCACACCAGTGCGATTGGCTAAGATCAAAAACTCAGGTGACAGCAGATGCTGGCGAGGATGTGGAGAAAGAGGAACACTCCTCCATTGTTGGTGGGATTGCAGACTGGTAAAACCATTCTGGAAATCAGTCTGGAGGTTCCTCAGAAAATTGGACATTGAACTGCCTGAGGATCCAGCTATACCTCTCTTGGGCATATACCCAAAAGATGCCTCAACATATAAAAGAGACACGTGCTCCACTATGTTCATTGCAGCCTTATTTATAATAGCCAGAAAATGGAAAGAACCCAGATGCCCTTCAACAGAGGAATGGATACAGAAAATGTGGTACATCTACACCATGGAATATTACTCAGCTATCAAAAACAACGAGTTTATGAAATTCATAGGCAAATGATTGGAAATGGAAAATATCATCCTGATTGAGGTAACCCAATCACAGAAAGACATACATGGTATGCACTCATTGATAAGTGGCTATTAGCCCAAATGCTTGAATTACCCTAGATCCCTAGAACAAACGAAACTCAAGACGGATGATCAAATGTGAATGCTTCACTCCTTCTTTAAATGAGGAAAAAGAATACCCTTGGCAGGGAAGGGAGAGGCAAAGATTAAAACAGAGACTGAAGGAACACCCATTCCGAGCCTGTCCCACATTTGGCCCATACATATACAGCCACCCAATTAGACAAGATGGATGAAGCAAAGAAGTGCAGACCGACAGGAGCCGGATGTAGATCGTTCCTGAGAGACACAGCCAGAATACAGCAAATACAGAGGCGAATGCCAGCAGCAAACCACTGAACTGAGAATAGGTCCCCTATTGAAGGAATCAGAGAAAGAACTGGAAGAGCTTGAAGGGACTCGAGACCCCAAAAGTACAACAATGCCAAGCAACCAGAGCTTCCAGGGACTAAGCCACTACCTAAATACTATACATGGACTGACCCTGGACTCTGACCTCATAGGTAGCAATGTATATCCTAGTAAGAGCACCAGTGGAAGGGGAAGCCCTGGGTCCTGCTAAGACTGAACCCCCAGTGAACTAGTCTATGGGGGGAAGGCGGCAATGGGGGGAGGGTTGGGAGGGGAACACCCATTAGGAAGGGGAGGGGGGGAGGGAATGTTTGCCCGGAAACCGGGAAAGGGAATAACACTCGAAATGTATATAAGAAATACTCAAGTTAATAAAAAAAAGGTGAAAAGAAAAAGAAAAAAAAAGAAATACCCAAAAAAAATCATGTAATAAGTATTATACTATTAGATATATGAAAATGGTAATAGCAAATGTACATTTGAAATTAAGAGAAAATTGAATCAATTAGTCATGACTTGTAGTTTCCATTAAGAATTATTAACTTATTGAAAAGGAAAGTACACCAACTGAAATTCATAAATACTCCAAGAAATTTTGGACCAGTATGGTGTAAGTAGACTTCACCCCAGAAAGATCTGGTAAGGTTGAAGCAGGTTCAAAAACCCTGGGGAATCTCGTAATTGAGAATGGAAGGCATTGGAACTGGATCCTGGCCAGGCTCTACCTGTTCATGAAACCCCACCAAGAAAACTATGACAATCAGTTACGTAGCATAAAATCCTAGAATTCTCCATGCTAATGAAGTATCTATATAGGCGCCAAGTGCTAGCCTATGAACTTCCATTCCTGGTCATCACTTTCTGCAAAATGTATCTAATCCCTGATTTACTCTGAGCAAGATGTGTACACTCACCTCTACCATAAAAATAAAGCAGTTTGGACAAGCAAGGACCATCTCCTTCATCAAGGATCGCCACACTGGGGAAGGCCTTTCCATGAGTAAGGCCTTTAAATAAAGATCTGAGCCTAAATCTCCCAGAGAAGGCCTTCTTTCTCTTTTCCAGCACCTCTGCACTACTTGGTCATTCAGTCAAAACAAAATTGGATTCTACCCCTATCCAAGGCTCAGCCATCCCTTCTGCCTGGAAAGTAGGGGATGTCCAACCAGCAGCTGGGTACACAGGAGATTGAGAAGCACAGATTCCATCACAGGTCCTACCGTTGCTCACTTCTGGGAACCACAGACTGGAACCGCCTATCTTGGACAGCGTTCTGTTTTCCCTGGTGGCATGCCAGTTGCATTCACATATTCAAGAAGCAAGGCAGAAACGCAGACCAACAGACTAATATATTGATAATTCATACTTTCATCAAGAAAGCCAGTGTGTTTCATGCAGTCTTCATATCCATCAATGTAATAAAATAGTTGTCTTAATGTATTTGTTAGATTGAAGAAAACAATAAACCTAACAATGGTTA
Organism: Rattus norvegicus; assembly: GCF_021556685.1. Lineage (NCBI taxonomy): Eukaryota > Metazoa > Chordata > Mammalia > Rodentia > Muridae > Rattus > Rattus norvegicus. The sequence goes on from NC_141540.1 coordinate 90,705,415, forward strand.
ACTGAAACATTATTTTGTTCAATACTTTTAACAATATTAGGAGCCTAACTAAAAATACCGAACACTATTACTAGTCTTTTCTCAAACTTAATCTTATTTTTAGTACAATGAATCACAACAACAAAAGGCATATATTATTTTCTGGTGAATTTAAAGAAATATGCTTTTGTTAGCCTAATATCAGGTGTTACTTTTTGATATTCTCTTTCTCCATTCTTGCTTAATGTCACAAATTACATATGAAGATAGCTTTTTTCAGTTTTTTAATTAAATGTTATATATCTACTTAAGCCATCAGTTTGTAAGTATTCCATTATGTCCAATCTCCTTGCCTTTCTTAAAGCATATACCTGGAGAAAAATTTACAAAAGATCCTAATCATAACACAGGACAGATGTGTCAGTTAGGGTTTCATTGCTCATGGTGAAGAGACACTGTGAACAAGACAACTCTACCTTTACTTAGTTGATTATTTATTTGTATCCCAAATGCTGCCCATCTTCCTGTCTCCCCTCACAGAGTTCTTCACTCCTTACCCCCCTATACTTCACCTCTGTGATGGTGCCCTTCCTGGGCATCTCCATTCCCTGGGGCATCAAGTGTCTACAAGATTATGCCCAAAGAAACTCTTCTAGTGGACAACATTTAATTGGGGTTGGCTTACAGTTTTAGAGGTTCAGTTAATTATCATGGCAGGAACCATGGCAGCACGTAGGCAGTCATGGTGCTGGAGGAGCTGAGAGTGCTACATCTTTATCTGAAGGTAACTGGGGGCGACAATCTTCCACAGGCAGCCAGAAGAGGTCTCCTCTGCCATGAACAGAGTTTTATCATAGGACAAGACCTCAAAGCCTGCCTACACAGTGCCCCAATTCCTCCAACAAGAACACTTCTGTTACAACAAGGCCACACCTCTTAATAGCGCTATTTCTCATGGGCCAAGCATACTCTCACCACCACAACACTCATTATTGCTCCTACTAAGCAAACAGATGAAGTTAAAATTAGTCACTATAGAAATCAATGTGAATAATTCTCAAAAAACTAAAGCAGACATTCTATATGATCCATGAACACAAGGCATTGTCATAGGCCCATAAGACTCAATATTCTACTTAACACATAGTCATGTCTACTGATGCCAAATACAGAATAGTTAAGAAAAGAGACAACCTAAATGTCATTCAAAAGATGAATGGATAATAGAAATATGATGCATAGTCACAATACAATTCTATTATTATAAAAAAATCATGAAATTTTCAGGAAAAAAAAAGATGAAATTAGGAATTTTATTTTTTGAGTGTGGTATTTCAAACCCAGAGAACAAACACCTTCTGTTTTCCTTTACTTTTTAGGTAGTTAGATGTGAGTATACCATCTGAAGTAACTGTCAAAACCTGGAGTTACAATTTCTTAACCATTAGTAGCCATAACTGTATGAAATACGCTATTCTCCCTGTTAGAAGATTATGGGATAGTTCTTTTAGGAATACAGAAATGAAGGGGGACAAGTACGTGTCCACATCCTGCTTTTCCTTTCTGTCCATTACTTTCAACTTCCTTCCTGATGGATAAATAAATTCAAGCAGTGAATTTGTGAAGGATTATATCATAAGAAATGAAGACCTTTAACCTCCAGCAGCCGCCAGTACCTCTGTGGATCCATTCCTCTGGTGGCGTGCTTTAGTCTGGAATGGACGAATTCACCTGTGATCATTATCATCACCGAGTAACTGAGTACATTCTGTTATGATTGAATTCAAAACTCAAATTTTGTTTGCCAGTTTGGTTGGAAACTGTTTTAAGGGAAGATCGCGAAATGTGTGTATGCTTGGTTCGATCAAAATCAGATGTCTTGCTGACATTTTGCAATTTGGTTTTAAAACCAGACCAAAACCTTTCCTTTTGTAAAAATCAAACTCCTGGAAGTACTGACATCATTTTTCTAACCTTGCAGTGATGAGCCGATGTAGCTCTCCCTAAGCGTAGCCAGGGCGGAGGAGCTACTACCTGGGTCAATACCCTTAGACTGAGAAAGCCCTGAAGCAGGAGGCGCTGCTCAAGGATCAAAAACCCAGACATATAAAACATGCTGTACACTGGCCTTGGCTGAGCGATTTGTCTACTGTTCTGATCTTAGCTCTATTAAATGCAATGCCCCAGGCACCAACACTAGTTAAACGAAACAAGTAAACAGAATTAGGCAATTCCAACTGTCTCTGCCAGTCTCTTGAACCCCTACTGTGTTCCAGCTAAAGTAAAATATGCTCTGCTCTGGTATAAATTTGTCATCAAATAGTATGTCAGCGCACAAGCATTGATTCATTTTAATGAGATCTTTGAACAGATGGGATGTTTTAGCTGCCCTCAACCCTCTTGCTTGAAAAGTTCACTTTGTAATTAGTGCTGTACTGAAATATTCTCCTTAAAAGGGTAAGAACGGACAACATTTTCAGGTTTCATAAGGAAACCCATGAAACAAAGAAATCCATGGGGTAAGATTAATTTTTAACACTTATTTCCTTTGAGTTGACATTTTTAAAAGCTATGAGTAATTTTCTACATTTTCCCATGCTGTTAGCTCCCTTGTGGCTTCATTCAAAGTGTAAACAATTGGAAAAATGAAAATTAAATAACGTAGGTGGTCTTTTTAAAGAGCGTCATTTATGTCTGATCTTCTGATTCTCTTTGATGATCAGATCGCTTGTCTCTCCTTTTTCTTTATAGCACTTTGCACATCTTTCGAATGGTGTCTGCTCTACATATCATTTTTATTCTTAGTTTTTAAACTTTTAATTATACAAACTAATACAAATCTTATAACAGAACTCTATGGCTTCTTAAATGTACAAATGATATGCTATATACAATTTAATAGCAAAAGATAGGGGCATAAATTTTAAGATATTCTATTTGCCACTCTACAGAAATAGAGTTTTACAGAGATGTATTTAAATATCTAATATATGCTAAATATTTTTGACTTACCAAAGTTTCCTTCTGTAGGAAAAAAGTGCCTCCCATCCAAATACTAACTAGGTTTGACTCTACTTAGCTTCAAGTAGGATTAGAACCCCAGTTCTAATTTAAAAAGCTGCTGACAATTATGTGGCAGCTGTTATGAGAGAAAAGCTCTTTTTCTTAGTGAGTTGCCAGTTTAACTTTGGTCCAAGGGATGGTTGAACAATCATGTGCATAGCAGCAGCACTAATTGGACTTAGGTAGTTATAATAAATAAATATATAAAAATAACATGAAATTCAGAGATAGATGTGATCGTCCGGCAAAATGTGTTAGAAAGGAGTTAGAAGTGTACTTAAAAATGTGCATTCTATCAGTGTATGCTATCAATGATATATAAATATTAAAAATTAATGTTTGCCCTTTACTGCTTGCAAGGTTCAAAAGTTGAATGCTTTTCAGAAGTCTATTTTTATTTCATTTTTACAGATAGGAAATGAAAATGAGTTAAATTGATAGATTTGTGCTCTTATCTAGATATGAAAAAGGATCACTCTATGAGGTTCTCGTGTTTTGCTTGGGATTTTTGGAAACTATTCTCCATTTTATTAGACTTTTTCCTTACTCCTTATTCCTAGACCATTTCTAGGCCCTGTTATCATTATATCTGTATGCTTTTGGACTTTCCTCATGATCACTAACTTGCAGCTATGGGGGCTATAGAATGAAATATCCTAACGCACATTTTGTCTCAAATCCCCTGCCCCTCACGTCAGTCTGATTGCTTTCTGTTGGTTACCCCAAAATTCCACATAAACTCACCCTCACTAGGAATTTATGCATCACCCAGCACCACTCTAACCTACTTCTTAAGCTGTATCTTAGGATCCCACCTTACTTTAAGGGTTCAACGAGCAAAGTGACTCTAGATCATAAATACAAACTCATAAACATCCAACAGCATAGAGTAACTGAGAAAACCCTTTCTCAACAGCAGAAAGGTAGGGTAAAATGTGGACCTTAGTCAATACTACCAATGAGAATTAAGCTGCCTAGCACATGTTTTTATAGCTACAAACACTAACTGGTTTCTCAGATTTTCTAAGTCACTCATGAAGCAGATAATGTAGTTTGCTATTTGGTGATCTCCAGCACTGGCTCCAAATTGTTTGAAATTATGGTTGTATTATTATCAAGGCATTTCTAGAAAGTAGTGCTGGGGCATGGGATAAAATGTCTAATGGATGCTTATTAAATATATTAATATAAGAGCGGACCATGCCTCTTGTCTGCTGGGCAGTGGAACAGATGAGGGAGAGATAAGAGATCAGATGGCTCTCAGGCCTATATATAGGACTTTGAATTTGCCTATCCCAACATCTACTCTAGAACTGCTAGAGTGCTTTAAGGGTTCTACTGATTCAAAACTACAAGATCTCCACAACACAGGTCAACAAAAGGATATCTGAGGAGTCTTAGTGAGGTCCCAATATCCACAGAAAAGCAGAAGCCAAAGGTCTCATACCAGATCTAGTCACAGCAATGAATATGTGTAAGCAAACAAGGGTGGGATGAATAGTACACTGTGGGACACATAGTGTCACACTACCGCTTCCACAATGAAATCTTTTTCTCTGTCCCCTGGGAGGTTGAAAGGGTAGAGGGTGGGTAAAAAGGGAGGAAGAGTGAATGTGATTGGAGAACAGGATGTAAAACTGACAAGAATCTAATAAAATGGAAAAAGAAGAAAGGGAGAAATTAGAGAAAGTGAGAGAGAAAAAAGGAGAAGAAAGGAATGGAAAAGAAAAAAGAAAAGAAAAAAGAAAAAAGGGCAGCACATACACTGGTAAAGACCTGTAATACAAACACATTGGAAGCAGAATTCAAATAAGTTCTAGAAGATGAAAGGCCAGCATGACTAACATGGTGAGTTTAAGGCTGGGGAAGACACTGACTAAAATAATATAACTGGGAAAGAAGAAAAATAAAAGGGAGAGAGAATGAAAGGGAGAGAATGAAAGGAAAGAGCACTTACTCACTGAACTATAGCTAACTAACCAAATAGCTATTAAGATTCTGCAATGAATCAGAATTTTAAGAGTATACATGAATGAATTTGATTATATCTTTTAACTATTATTAAAATATATTATCTAAAATTAATAAGATAAACAAATAAGTGTTGCAACAAAGATTCTGTAAAGAAGTATACATAGAATTCTATATTATCATCAATTCATGACCCAAAAGATATAGATGGGTATTCTAAAGAGACATCTATACTTTTATGATATTGTTGAACTATTCATAATAGTCAGGAAAATTTTTTAAAAATTATCTAAGCTGACCATAGAATTAAAAGCAATCAGCTAACAAATGATTTATAAAAAAACAAATAACTAGAAACACAAAAGACATAATAAGACAATTTTTTGAAACTTCAACAAAATAGGCTGAAATAGAGACCATTGAAAGTAGCATTAATATTCTTTTGCATTGTGTTTGTGCAATAGAAATTACTATGAAGAATTATTTCATAGGAAGAGCGAGGAGCAATCTCATACCATCTACAGTCTTGGATTCAGTCACTATTATATGGCAAAGAGACATGTTGCATGGTTATTGCTCCATATTCCATTTACAGGTATTTTATTTGTAATGAGCTATATTTATTCAAGTCAAAATTTTTGCTCAAACTTCTTTTTTAAGTCAGAATCATAATGTTTACACTGTTAAGAGTACAGAAAATTGGAATCTTTCCATATGCTTATGATTCAAGAGACTAAATGATATGGTTTGTATCAGAAGCATTCCCAAAAGCAGAAGTAATGGATTGCTGAATTATCTTTTATATGCTGTTTTGAAGTCTTCAGAGACTTATTCAGGAGACTAGGCTAGGAAAAAGGTGCAGTTGTCATCAGAATGTTTTGCTAGGTCTCTAACGTGAAGACCTGTTCTCTCATAATTTATCTAAAGATTGTTGATTATCTCATAATATTTAACAACTGTGATAGTGTTTTGTATACACATATACATATATATACACACATAAATACATATATATACACACACATAAATACATATATACAAGCACACACACACACACATACACACACACACACACACACACACACACACACACATATATATCAAAGCCAAGATGAAACTAACCATAATGCAAAAGCAAAAGGACAGAAGTTTCTTCAGCCTATGGATGACAATTCATATCAAAGGACATCCCTGAAATAACCTTTTTAGGTTCAATTATTAAATAGAATTTCATTAAATTGTTTCAGCATTGCCTAGAATACAAAGCCTCACAGTCTGGTTTCCTAGAAGGCCAAAATCTCATCTGTTATGCTGCCCTTGATACTTAGTTGAAGAGGACAATGAAATCAGCAAATACATATTAAATTTCTCAGTTTCTAAAGTAGCTACAAAGAGCAAAGAGAAAGTCTGTTTTCTTTTTTCTTTTTTGTTATAGTAGATAATAAACAGTTCCTTCATTTTTTTCTACTTCAACAGCTCCAACTCAAAGAAAGACTTGTACATATACTCTAACCTACCACACACTTGAACTTCATGCTTCTGAGATCAAGGTCTGTTTAAATATTTTAGCTTATACCTACTAACTTCTTAACTGCGTAAAACATTTATTTCTTAGAATCATTGGCCAAAAGTTACCTGTTGATATAAAAAATGACCACAACCTTTAATTCAAAGTTCATACATTGATTAGGCAAACTGCAAGGGTAAAAAATCTGTCTCTTTAGTTTGAATGATTAAAATTTTACACTCAAACCAACAAGGCTCCTCCACGTTAATTCTTCTCTTATTTTGAAGCAAAGTAAATTCCTTGGGAGTTTAGTTTTTCCTGTTTTGTTTGCTTTGCTTTAAACTTCCTACCCTAACCTGTCGACTACTACAATTTCTCTGCCTTGAATGGTCATTTTTTTTTAGCACTACAGCTAGTTATGCAAATCCAGACATAAATATCTTACAGTAGTGAATTGGAGAACTATACTCTCTGAATATTTCAAATCAACAGGGAAACAAGCAAGGTTCTTTGGCAATACAAAAGAGAAACGAGAAAATGGATAAGAAATGTTCTCACACTACAAATGCCTAAGATAGAAAAAGTAAACAGATGATCATGGATACGGCATGGTGAAGAGATGAATGTTAGCCCCAATAAATCAGGTCGGAAGAGGACGTTTTCCATAATTAAGACCAGCACAGATGTTCAATACCTCTACACAGCTGCTTTCCTTTTCATCATTTCATATTTGTGGCTCTTCATCCCAGGCCCTTTCCAGGAAGCTGAAGACTTGTTCATGGATTAACAGTGCTGCACCCTTGAACAGCTTCTATATACGTATATTCCTGGAGGGAAAACACACCTGTTTGACTGGATAGTGATTTAACTTCAATAATTGTGGAGAGGTTGGTTTGTACATGACCCAGCATTTTGTCAATATTAAGCATAGACAGAAACCAACTTCTCCAAACCAAAGTCACAAGAATGCTGTCACGAAATTGTTATTGATACTTTATAGTCTATTAAGTACTCTTGTATGTCTACTCATTGAGTAGCCTAAATAAATCTTCAAGATGAGGAAGGCATTGTTTTTAATCTCCTACCTAGCTAATGACCTACATATACCGATGCAAGAACTGTGCATTTGGGAAGACCTTAGGAAAGGTCACCTAGTTTCTTACTTAGGTGTCTTAGTAGAAAAGGAAGTAACAAAATTCCTCCACTAACAAGAATACCAACTAGGTGCATTGAAGTCAGTAACGCACACTGCGTTACTGTAAAGTTCTCGGCATTGGGTACTCAATTACTCACTTCCATGTTACTGCACACATTCTCTCTCAACATACGGGAACTGTTGCCTGTGCTATGACTTAATTCTATTTTTGTAAATGACTTTGTAGTATTAATTAATATCAACTTTCTATAGACAAAAAAAGAATGCTGTCACATAGTATATGAATCCTATAGCAGAGACGTAATTTTACACTTTTCTCCAACCCACTACATTGCACATTTACAACATGGTTGAAAGGGGCATTGATTTAGGATCTCTACTCTCATGCTACCATAAAACTTCATGAAACTGTTACAAAGTAATAACATGAAGTTTAGGATTGCTTAAATTGTACATTTATTTAAGTTGTATTTTTTTACTAGCACTTCTTTTAAAATGAAGGATCCCAACAGAGTAGTTTTCTTTCAGTAGCAAAAGATAAATTAATTATTAAAATATTACAGTGGTTGGCTCATGGTAAATGGTCAATAGATACAAAATTATGTTTTGACATTCTTATAGAACTTGCAGTTCATTCTGCAACTAGATCAGGTCTGTTAATGTCATTTTCTATACCAGTTGCCTCTAGTATAGATCCTTTCAGATAGAAGACAAGAAAGAAAACTGGGAAAATTTTTTTACAAAGCCCTCCATATTGTGTCAGAAGGGAGGTTTTTTTTTTGGGGGGGGGGTTGGTTTGGTTTTTTTAGCAAGCTCTATGCAAAAAGGAAGTGAAATTCAACTTGAGCAAGGCCCTGGAATAATTCACCCATGGGCCATGTGATTGAAAAGTTCTTTATAAATAGAACAATAACAACAAAAAAATTAGTTGATGCTTGGACAATGTACTGAACAAAAGAGTACAAGCTTATCTACTTCATAACTTAGTATAAGGTAGAAATAATTTGCCTACAGATAATGATCATATAAACACATGGATAAGACTGTAATGCTTAAGAGTGTACTGGTGTGGGCCCGCAGCAGCTCTCTGCTCCCAGACCCCGTGAGAGAGAGACACAACCGCCTGGTCAGGTGGGCACTCCTGAGGCTGCAGAGCTGAAGAGACCACCGACACTGCTCACCCCTGCCCACATCCCTGGCCCAAGAGGAAACTGTATAAGGCCTCTGGGCTCCCGTGCAGGAGGGCCCAGGAGCGACAGGACCCCTGCCTGAGACACCGCTGGAACCTGAAAGAAAAAGACCAGATAAACAGTTCTCTGCACCCAAATCCCGTGGGAGGGAGAGCTAAACCTTCAGAGAGGCAGACAAGCCTGGGAAACCAGAAGAGACTGCTCTCTGCACACACATCTCGGACGCCAGAGGAAAAAGCCAAAGACCATCTAGAACCCTGGTGCACTGAAGCTCCCGGAAGGGGCGACACAGGTCTTCCTGGTTGCTGCCGCTGCAGAGAGCCCGTGGGCAGGACCCCACGAGCGAACTTGAGCCTTGGGACCACAGGTAAGACCAACTTTTCTGCTGCAAGAAAGCTGCCTAGTGAACTCAAGACACAGGCCCACAGGAACAGCTGAAGACCTGTAGAGAGGAAAAACTACACGCCCGAAAGCAGAACACTCTGTCCCCATAATTGACTGAAAGAGAGGAAAACAGGTCTACAGCACTCCTGACACACAGGCTTATAGGACAGTCTAGCCACTGTCAGAAATAGCAGAACAAAGTAACACTACAGATAATCTGATGGCGAGAGGCAAGCGCAGGAACGCAAGCAACAGAAACCAAGACTACATGGCATCATCGTAGCCCAATTCTCCCATCAAAACAAACATGGAATATCCAAACACACCAGAAAAGCAAGATCTGTTTCAAAATCATTTAGATCATGATGCTGGAGGACTTCAAGAAAGACGTGAAGAACTCCCTTAGAGAACAAGTAGAAGCCTACAGAGAGGAATCGCAAAAATGCCTGAAAGAATTCCAGGAAAACATAAATAAACAAGTAGAAGCCCATAGTGAAGAGACACAAAAATCCCAGAAAGAATTCCAGGAAAACATAAATAAACAAGTAGAAGCCCATAGAGAGGAGACACAAAAATCCCTGAAAGAATTCCAGGAAAACACAAACAAACAGTTGAAGGAATTAAAAATGGAAATAGAAGCAATAAAGAAAGAACACATGGAAACAACCCTGGATATAGAAAACCAAAAGAAGAGACAAGGAGCTGTAGATACAAGCTTCACCAACAGAATACAAGAGATGGAAGAGAGAATCTCAGGAGCAGAAGATTCCATAGAAATCATTGACTCAACTGTCAAAGATAATGTAAAGCGGAAAAAGCTACTGGTCCAAAACATACAGGAAATCCAGGACTCAATGAGAAGATCAAACCTAAGGATAATAGGTATAGAAGAGAGTGAAGACTCCCAGCTCAAAGGACCAGTAAATATCTTCAACAAAATCATAGAAGAAAACTTCCCTAACCTAAAAAAAGAGATACCCATAGACATACAAGAAGCCTACAGAACTCCAAATAGATTGGACCAGAAAAGAAACACCTCACGTCACATAATTGTCAAAACACCAAACGCACAAAATAAGAAAGAATATTAAAAGCAGTAAGGGAAAAAGGTCAAGTAACATATAAAGGCAGACCTATCAGAATCACACCAGACTTCTCGCCAGAAACTATGAAGGCCAGAAGATCCTGGACTGATGTCATACAGACCCTAAGAGAACACAAATGCCAGCCCAGGTTACTGTATCCAGCAAAACTCTCAATTAACATTGATGGAGAAACCAAGATATTTCATGACAAAACCACATTTATACAATATCTTTCTACAAATCTAGCACTACAAAGGATAATAAATGGTAAAGCCCAACATAAGGAGGCAAGCTATACCCTAGAAGAAGCAAGAAACTAATCGTCTTGGCAACAAAACAAAGAGAATGAAAGCACACAAACATAACCTCACATCCAAATATGAATATAACGGGAAGCAATAATCACTATTCCTTAATATCTCTCAATATCAATGGCCTCAACTCCCCAATGAAAAGACATAGATTAACAAACTGGATACGCAACGAGGACCCTGCATTCTGCTGCCTACAGGAAACACACCTCAGAGACAAAGACAGACACTACCTCAGAGTGAAAGGCTGGAAAACAACTTTCCAAGCAAATGGTCAGAAGAAGCAAGCTGGAGTAGCCATTCTAATATCAAATAAAATCAATTTTCAATTAAAAGTCATCAGAAAAGATAAGGAAGGACACTTCATATTCATCAAAGGAAAAATCCATCAAGATGAACTCTCAATCCTAAATATCTATACCCCAAATACAAGGGCACCTACATACGTAAAAGAAACCTTACTAAAGCTCAAAACACACATTGCACCTCACACAATAATAGTCGGAGATTTCAACACCCCACTCTCATCAATGGACAGATCATGGAAACAGAAATTAAACAGTGATATCGACAGACTAAGAGAAATCATGAGCCAAATGGACTTAACAGATATTTATAGAACATTCTATCCTAAAGCAAAAAGATATACCTTCTTCTCAGCTCCTCATGGTACTTTCTCCAAAATTGACCATATAATTGGTCAAAAAACGGGCCTCAACAGGTACAGAAAGATAGAAATAATCCCATGCGTGCTATCGGACCACCACGGCCTAAAACTGGTCTTCAATAACAATAAGGGAAGAATGCCCACATATACGTGGAAATTGAACAATGCTCTACTCAATGATAACCTGGTCAAGGAAGAAATAAAGAAAGAAATTAAAAACTTTTTAGAATTTAATGAAAATGAAGGTACAACATACCCAAACTTATGGGACAAAATGAAAGCTGTGCTAAGAGGAAAACTCATAGCGCTGAGTGCTGGCAGAAAGAAACAGGAAAGAGCATATGTCAGCAGCTTGACAGCACACCTAAAAGCTCTAGAACAAAAAGAAGCAAATACACCCAGGAGGAGTACAAGGCAGGAAATAATCAAACTCAGAGCTGAAATCAACCAAGTAGGAACAAAAAGGACCATAGAAAGAATTAACAGAACCAAAAGTTGGTTCTTTGAGAAAATCAACAAGATAGATAAACCCTTAGCCAGACTAACGAGAGGACACAGAGAGTGCGTCCAAATTAACAAAATCAGAAATGAAAAGGGAGACATAACTACAGATTCAGAGGAAATTCAAAAAATCATCAGATCTTACTATAAAAACCTATATTCAACAAAATTTGAAAATCTTCAGGAAATGGACAATTTCCTAGACAGATACCAGGTACCGAAGTTAAATCAGGAACAGATAAACCAGTTAAACAACCCCATAACTCCTAAGGAAATAGAAGCAGTCATTAAAGGTCTCCCAACCAAAAAGAGCCCAGGTCCAGACGGGTTTAGTGCAGAATTCTATCAAACCTTCATAGAAGACCTCATACCAATATTATCCAAACTATTCCACAAAATTGAAACAGATGGAGCCCTACCGAATTCCTTCTACGAAGCCACAATTACTCTTATACCTAAACCACACAAAGACACAACAAAGAAAGAGAACTTCAGACCAATTTCCCTTATGAATATCGATGCAAAAATACTCAATAAAATTCTGGCAAACCGAATTCAAGAGCACATCAAAACAATCATCCACCATGATCAAGTAGGCTTCATCCCAGGCATGCAGGGATGGTTTAATATACGGAAAACCATCAACATGATCCATTATATAAACAAACTGAAAGAACAAAACCACATGATCATTTCATTAGATGCTGAGAAAGCATTTGACAAAATTCAACACCCCTTCATGATAAAAGTCCTGGAAAGAATTGGAATTCAAGGCCCATACCTAAACATAGTAAAAGCCATATACAGCAAACCAGTTGCTAACATTAAACTAAATGGAGAGAAATTTGAAGCAATCCCACTAAAATCAGGGACTTGACAAGGCTGCCCACTCTCTCCCTACTTATTCAATATAGTTCTTGAAGTTCTAGCCAGAGCAATCAGACAACAAAAGGAGATCAAGGGGATACAGATCGGAAAAGAAGAGGTCAAAATATCACTATTTGCAGATGACATGATAGTATATTTAAGTGATCCCAAAAGTTCCACCAGAGAACTACTAAAGCTGATAAACAACTTCAGCAAAGTGGCTGGGTATAAAATTAACTCAAATAAATCAGTTGCCTTCCTCTATACAAAAGAGAAGCAAGCCGAGAAAGAAATTAGGGAAACGACACCCTTCATAATAGACCCAAATAATATAAAGTACCTCGGTGTGACTTTAACCAAGCAAGTAAAAGATCTGTACAATGAGAACTTCAAGACACTGAGGAAAGAAATTGAAGAAGACCTCAGAAGATGGAAAGATCTCCAATGCTCATGGATTGGCAGGATTAATGTAGTAAAAATGGCCATTTTACCAAAAGCAATCTACAGATTCAATGCAATCCCCATCAAAATACCAATCCAATTCTTCAAAGAGTTAGACAGAACAATTTGCAAATTCATCTGGAATAACAAAAAACCCAGGATAGCTAAAGCTATCCTCAACAATAAAAGGACTTCAGGGGGAATCACTATCCCTGAACTCAAGCAGTATTACAGAGCAATAGTGATAAAAACTGCATGGTATTGGTACAGAGACAGACAGATAGACCAATGGAATAGAATTGAAGACCCAGAAATGAACCCACACACCTATGGTCACTTGATTTTTGACAAAGGAGCCAAAACCATCCAATGGAAAAAAGAGCATTTTCAGCAAATGGTGCTGGTTCAACTGGAGGGCAACATGTAGAAGAATGCAGATCGATCCATCCTTATCACCCTGTACAAAGCTTAAGTCCAAGTGGATCAAGGACCTCCACATCAAACCAGACACACTCAAACTAATAGAAGAAAAACTAGGAAAGCATCTGGAACACATGGGCACTGGAAAAAATTTCCTGAACAAAACACCAATGGCTTACGCTCTAAGATCAAGAATCGACAAATGGGATCTCATAAAACTGCAAAGCTTCTGTAAGGCAAAGGACACTGTGGTTAGGACAAAATGGCAACCAACAGATTGGGAAAAGATCTTTCCCAATCCTATAACAGATAGAGGCCTTATTTCCAAAATATACAAAGAACTCAAGAAGTTAGTCCGCAGGGAAACAATAAACCCTATTAAAAAATGGGGTTCAGAGCTAAACAAAGAATTCACAGCTGAGGAATGCCGAATGGCTGAGAAACACCTAAAGAAATGTTCAACATCTTTAGTCATAAGGGAAATGCAAATCAAAACAACCCTGAGATTTCACCTCACTCCAGTGAGAATGGCTAAGATCAAAAACTCAGGTGACAGCAGATGCTGGCGAGGATATGGAGAAAGAGGAACACTCCTCCATTGTTGGTGGGATTGCAGACTGGTACAACCATTCTGGAAATCAGTCTGGAGGTTCCTCAGAAAATTGGACATTGAACTGCCTGAGGATCCAGCTATACCTCTCTTGGGCATATACCCAAAAGATGCCTCAACATATAAAAGAGACACGTGCTCCACTATGTTCATCGCAGCCTTATTTATAATAGCCAGAAAATGGAAAGAACCCAGATGCCCTTCAACAGAGGAATGGATACAGAAAATGTGGTACATCTACACAATGGAATATTACTCAGCTATCAAAAACAACGAGTTTATGAAATTTGTAGGCAAATGGTTGGAACTGGAAAATATCATCCTGAGTGAGCTAACCCAATCACAGAAAGACATACATGGTATGCACTCCTTGATAAGTGGCTATTAGCCCAAATGCTTGAATTACCCTAGATCCCTAAAACAAACGATACTCAAGACGGATGAGCAAAATGTGAATGCTTCACTCCTTCTTTAAATGAGGAAAAAGAATACCCTTGGCAGGGAAGGGAGAGGCAAAGATTAAAACAAAGACTGAAGGAACACCCATTCAGAGCCTGCCCCACATGTGGCCCATACATATACAGCCACCCAATTAGACAAGATGGATGAAGCAAAGAAGTGCAGACCGACAGGAGCCGGATGTAGATCGCTCCTGAGAGACACAGCCAGAATACAGCAAATACAGAGGCAAATGCCAGCAGCAAACCACTGAACTGAGAATAGGTCCCCCGTTGAAGGAATCAGAGAAAGAACTGGACGAGCTTGAAGGGGCTCGAGACCCCAAAAGTACAACAATGCCAAGCAACCAGAGCTTTCAGGGACTAAGCCACTACCTAAATACTATACATGGACTGACCCTGGACTCTGACCCCATAGGTAGCAATGAATATCCTAGTAAGAGCACCAGTGGAAGGGGAAGCCCTGGGTCCTGCTAAGACTGAACCCCCAGTGAACTAGACTATGGGGGGAGGGCGGCAATGGGGGGAGGGTTGGGAGGGGAACACCCATAAGGAAGGGGAGGGGGGAGGGGGATGTTTGCCCGGAAACCGGGAAAGGGAATAACACTTGAAATGTATATAAGAAATACTCAAGTTAATAAAAAAAAAAAAAAAAAAAGAAACATACTCTAGACAGGATTTCCTTTCACTAGTGGCACAGTTCTAAGGATTCATTCTCTCCATGAATGTCAGCTAAAACCGTTTTTATAAAAATGAAATATCCCTAGAACAAAACCGTATAACCACCGGATTCACATGAAGATGACCTAGTGGAGACAAGCTGGACCTCACCTTACCAACAAGCTATCAAATCTGTTATGTTTAAACAGTGAGACCTCCAAGGAAGGAGATGCCAAGTAGTGCTTCAAAGCTTCGGACCACAATCAAACACAGCATCCATTTCAACAGAAGCAGAAGCTCATCTGAATAAGCTCAAGGATGCTGACATCAACAGTTAATCATCTCCTCATTCATCCAGGAAGAAGGGGAGATCAGTTACTACTGTACTTTATTGTGTTCAACCAAATCACCATGTTACAAAAATAGCAAGCTGCCATAATAAAAAATAAGGCTCCTCTTAAAAAAAAAAAGAGTGTACTGGTGTGAATCTCAACAGAAATGTCAGCATTGATAGGTATGGGTATATATTTGAAAAGATAAATGGAGAACATTTCTCTTCCTTTCCTGCATGTCTGTGAACATGGGAAAGGGAAAGGCAGTTTTAAATCCCATTGTTAATGAGAAACATTGTTTTATTGCTTTTCTTTCATGTCTCTTTTTATTTATTTACAAAAAAAGCCACATATGTTTGACAAGCTAAAATCAGTTTCCCCTAAAATTAACTTACCCTTTCCTTATGACAGATTTAGTCATGTACATAAATAATACACATAGAGCACAAAAGAGAACAATGAGTATTGTAGAAATGACAATTTTCAGGAGACAGCTAGGATTACTAGGAAACTGGAGCCCACACAGTAAAGAAAGAAAATTGACTAGCATGAGGTCCTCACTTGATGTGGGTCCTCTGTAAATAAAAGGATTGCTTTGGAGAAGACAGATTTTCATTTTTCATTTTTAGTACATTCTGCATAATTTGCACTCATCTGATTAATATATCCCTGTTACTGTGAATTATAATATTTACTATGATCAATATTGTACTTCTCCCTTATTCGTGAGATATGGTGTCTGTCAAACAAATACCCCCTCACAAAATTTAGATGGGCGTGAGTTGTGTGTTCAACTTCAAAACTTTTAAAACCAGTTAATACATAGTAGCATTTTCTTTAAGTGTATATTCTTACCATTTAAATTTGGAAAGGAGTGAAACTACTTTTGCCCCTCACAAGAGATTTGTTTAAATCCCCAAGTAAATTCTTATAGCAGTGAGCTGTCCGTTTGGATATTTGGAGCTGATTAGAGAGAAAATAATGTCCCTTTGCACTCATGTTTTGGCCAAAGAGTATTTCCAGTATTTCTTAAAAACCTCTGTAAACCTAACTACCTAATACATAACAACTGAATGCACACATTTTTCTGCTGAGCAAAACTCCTGCTAACAGAACCAACAAAGCCCAGTAATTTGTCTTAAAATAAGTGTTACTTTTGTGTTCAATAAATAAGAATCCATTCACCATCTTTCATATTCTATATAATTTCAGTAGATGGAAATTCTTTTCCTTACATTGACAATTTGGTATTTTACTTGTTTAATTTGGCACAAGATACAATAGTGATAAAGCTTTGTCCAGAACAATGATTTTCTACATTCCTTATTTTAGTTTAGTTTAACAATATGAAATATCCCATTCCTAAATGATAAACATGGCCTTAAATATTATTTTCTAGGCATAAAGCAGCAAAAATGCTATCTATTTTCTAAACATATTTTTATAGCCCACTGATTGGAAATCTGGTTATTACCTGCCTATGGCTTCTCTAATTTATTTTTTTCCCATCTTTATTAACTTGGGTGTTTCTTATTTACATTTCAATTGTTATTCTCTTTCCCAGTTTCCAGGCCAACATCCCCTTAACCCTTCCCACTCCCCTTCTCTATGGGTGTTCCCCTCCCCATCCTCCCCCCATTACTGCCCTTAGTTTTATTCCACAGCAGTAGCATTTTTACCTTTAATAATTAAATGTAACTTTTCTATGGTGTTTCCCTGTATTGATTAGAGTCAATTGTATATTGACATGACCAGCAATGACGAACATTCAGAAGATGCTAATGGAAGGAGACAGAATGTTGAATGTCCACATTTGCTTTTATATTTCTTGTATTTGTTGAAGAGAACTAGGCCACATGAAATTAGTACAAATTATTAAATCACTGCCTTTTTCTTTTAGAAGAATCAAGACTCTACAGAGAGAGAAGAAACCCAGCAAGCTTTAAAGATATGGCTGGGTGACCAGAAATCTTAAAACAAATGAACAGCTCACTCTGTCATGTTTGGAATCAATGACTAAATTCAAAACAAAGATAAAGCTTATTCAATACAATTTAATATCCAAGTGTGGAGGTCACCATGGGAACTAAGCCAGTGCCTTTTGAAGTTGGCTGGTATTTGTCACACTTCAGAGTACATATTGATGTAAAACATCAAAACTAAGGAGGGTAAGATCAATTTCAAGAAAGAATAGCTGAAAATTACAGGCGACATAATTAAATTTATATGACCTTCAAAAACAGGCAAAACCCCCAAGGTAGAATACACAGGTTATTGATTTTATTAGCAACTCTGTTTTTATGTATGACCACAAAGCATAACCTGTAAAAAGATAAACGCCAAGCTAGATTGACCACTATTTAGATAAAAATGTATTTCTACAAAAGCTGTCAAAAAAGTAAAGCAAAAAGTCACAGAGATAGAATGTTAGCAATTTGTGCACCCAATGGGAGATTTAAATGTGAATTTTATTATTAGATCTCCCAATTAAAGAGAGTCCATACTAATCATATTCTTAAAAATTGGAATTGAGAGCTAATCTTCCAAAACCATATTCAATGATTGTCAAACACAGGAAGAAGTAGTCAGTATCTTTTAGCCTATAGACAAATACAAGAGATTGTGGTGTTTGGCAGAAGGGAACAGTAAAAAGTTCGTTATGATCCACAGCTCCCTAGAAGAAATACAGCTTAAGAACCTGCCAGCAATAGATTGAATTTATTTTCAATGTGCTATGTTTCAAATATGCTGAAGATCAAAAGCTCGTACTATGAAAGACAGCTATCGGAGGTAACTAAGGTTAACAATTCCACAGTGGCTATTATAGCTGCATAGCATCACACTGTTCGGGCCTTATCATAGTGTTTCCTGTAAGCAAAAACCAATGTTAGAAATATGAAAGTTGACTATCATGTTTACAACTTTACCATAAATAACACAATTGGCGGAGATGTAGAGAAAAGGTAACTGCTGTACAATGCTGGTAGAAATATTATTTAATGCTGCCACTATAGAAACCATGCTTGCTTGGCCATAAAAGCCTAACCACTTACCACAGCTAAACAAGTCCCTTGTATTAAAATTGAAACCATAAGCATTGAAAAAAATTTACTTGAATTTTTCAATTATACTTGTCATAATTAGAAAGGTATAAACAGCCCAAAATCCCATCAGACAATGAATAGATAAACATGCTATGGTATATCTATACAGTGGAATATGTACTAGAGCAGAATGAAATGGGTTACTTATATAAACTATAGTGTGGCTGGATACTGTCAACATACTTATAAATAAAAGACGCAAGAAATAAAAGACTATGTACCCTTTAATTCTCATGAAGAATGTTTCCACACAGAAAGAGAACTTCATCAATCTCCCCTGAGGCTACCGTGTCTGTCAGAATGTTTGAAGAAGCAGGTAGATATTGACTGCAAATGTCCACAGTTGTTTGAGTTGGCAATGGGAAAAAAATCTAAAACTAAAACCATAATATAGTACAATGCTGCAATCTTATTAAGGAGGCAGTTAAAATACGAAGCATGTTTCTTTTTAAGATTTAACATTTTCCTATAAACAGGTAGCACAAGATGTGGCCTAACAGCTAAAGATTACACAGTCTCCTTCCAGAGGTTCTGATTTCATCACTCAGCAAACACAGCTACAGAAAGTAACACCACAATTACTTATTACTCAAGCTCCTGAAGATATGAAAATTTCTTCTGGTCCCATGAGCACTTTTACATAAAAAGCACACACACACACACACACACACACACACACACACACACACACACACACACACACAGAGAGAGAGAGAGAGAGAGAGAGAGAGACAGAGAGACAGAGAGACAGAGAGACAGAGAGAGACAGACAGAGAGACAGAGAGACAGAGAGGCAGAGAGACAGAGAGAGAGAAGCAAAATCTAAATAAATCCTAGGGGAAAAACTCTATTCTGAGGAACATTTTAAAAAACATCATCACACAGTAAAATTAACCAATCCAGAAATCTATACTTTTCAATAAACTTTCACTCACTTAAAATGTATGTTCTGAATCTGTAAAGTTACACATTTTACACAGCTCTGAAACAAAATAAAACAAAACAATACCTCTATGATGCTGATGAGTCATAGATTAATAGAGGAATATTAATTGCTGTAAATTGTTTTACCTAAAAACAGGTGACAGCTGATACTGAGCAATACAGTAGAATTACATTTAAGAGAGACAAAATTCCCAGGGCTTAAGTTAATGACCCATGTTAAAGGTTCTAGAAGGAACTCTAGAATGTTAAAGATTCAGAACCAAATTATCTTGGGCTCCCTTTACTCTTCTAAGTGCCATTCATTGCCCACAGTTATGTCTGATATCTTTTTAATGTACTGATAAAATTTTAGAATATTAGTTTTCAGGCAACTAGAATCTACCAAGCCACATGTGAACCTCATATGTCCATATCTAACACTCACTGCTAAATGTTGCTTATTTTTATATACTTCACAACCTGCTGTCCCAACTATTAATAAGTATCTTGGCTTACTATTCTTGTAAATATCAAATATGCAATGAGTCTCTTATATGTTTGCATGTTATTGCATGAATTTGTGTAACAAGGACATGGTGACTCTGATTTGGCTCAAAATATACTATTTCTTATTCCCTATATGATGAAAAAATTGTATTCATACTTAACTGTAATCTCTTAATAGCACCTTTAGATCAAACATTATTTGTTTTGCTTCTTTTTATTCTATTTACTAAGTTGAATCTTTCTATAATAAAAGAAAATTCCCTTTACATAGGGATCCTTAGAAGAGGTTTATAGAAATGACTGATTGCAATGAAGCATGAGGGTTTTTTTTTTCCTTTTATGTATTAACATCCATCTGTTCAATTGTAAATATGCAACTTTAGAAGTTCATTTGTAAAGTTTTGAGTTACACATCTCTATAAACTTGTGTTCAGTGTTCTATAAATTATCATAAAATACCAATATTTCATACAGTCTTTTTAAAGTATTCTTTTCTTTGATGGGTGATAATATATATTAAATAAAAATCCAATACTCTTTACTAAAAAACATTAGAACACTAGTAATCCATTTCTTTAAGAAGTAAAGCAAAGTCAAAGATACCTATATTTTGAAACTTGGTTTGAAATTAGCAAGTTCCAAGAAACATTACAAGTGAGCATGAGAATTTGATAGAGATCGAATTATATACATTTCCACTATATATGACTGTGAAGCTCCCTTGACTGTGTAACTTTCATTTAAAATATCTTGAGAAAGTATCACTAAATTGGTCTTATTTGTGTAATTTTATATATACAGTATTTATGGAATATATATATATTTCATTTTGTATATCATACTATATCATGGGTACTATATGTATAGTATATGTATACTCTAATGAACAACACTTTTCATTGAGTTTTGTGAAAGTCATTGAACTCAAAGTAATTCCATCTCTATGGAGTATAAATAATATTGAAAATGTACTTTTTATTGCACATGGACCTCATAAAACTAAACTTGGAAATTGAACAAGATATGAAAAATGACCAGCATACACATTTTATGTCTTTCCAAATGTGTAATATCTGCCTTCTTGATTCCAGGATTATCGGTGATTTTTATATGGGAAAAATGAAGCACTATGTACCCTAATTGTCATAAAATATCTAGGAGAAAATGACACATTTTAAATATATAACATACTTCAGAAAAATAAATATAGTTTAAAGAATATAGTGCAGAGAGATTTTATTTGCTCCTGTGATTTTTTGGAATGATTTTCTCAGCACAATTTTCTTTAAATTTGACAACAAAGTGATCGAATTCTTTTCTGCTTCACATGTCAGTATTTGGTAGTTACAGATGGACAGTGTCATAATTCAAAACTAATACTTTTGACTGGTTCCAGTTCAATGGTTTCCTAGTTTGGCAAAGGATATATCCAAAGCATTGGAAAATAAAAGTAAGGAGGCTGACAAATTTTCTTAAACTTCATTGCAAATGCAATAGTCCCTATCGTGCTGACTTAGATGGCTTGATGTATATTATGTCAACCTGTCATTGCTGCATGTCCAAAAGTTCTGAGAACAGAGTTGGTGTGTTTTGGGCCTGAATCAAGAATTAAATATATATCTACCTCTAATGTACTAAAGTATTTTTGAATAAAGAACTATGTTCTCAATAATCAAAGCCAACAATTGACAAATGAGACTTCATAAGACTCATAACTTCTGCACAGCTAAGGAACAGCCAGATGACAGAAGAGGAAACTCATAGATGAGAAGAGAATCTCGGTCTGCTGCACTACTGCTAGAAGATTAAGATCAGAATATATAAAGAACACAATGAAAGGGTGATAAAAGACACAAGTAAACAACAACAAAAGCACAAATGACCCGTTTAAAAATGGATTTGGGAACAAAACTGGGAGTGATCGCAAGAAGAAATAAAATGTGCTAAGAAGCATTTCAAAAAATGTTCCTGGTCCCTGTAACTGATAGAAATATAAATCAGAACAACCGTTGAAATTATGTCTTACTATTTGAAATTTAATTGCCAGAATGACACAGATCAACAAAACCCGTGACAACAAATGGTGAAACCCATATCAGGAAAGTGAACCATCCTACTGTTGGTGAAATTTCAAACAAGTCCAGTCACTCTGAAAGTTAGTGTAAAGAATTCTCAGAAAATCTGAAAATGAGTCTACCACATGACCCAATTATGTGACTCCCTGGCATATGGTAAAAGGATACTATGTTTGTGCCATAGATATTTGCTCCATCACGTGCACTATTGCTTGATTCACAGTAACTACAAAATGAGGGCGTGTGGAGGACCTGCATCTGACAATTGGATGATGAAAAATGTGACGCACAAACACTATCTAATTGGCTGAAAAGAAAATTACAAAATCATTAAATTTGTAGATAATTAATAGATCTTGGAAAAATCATATTAATTGCAGCAACCAAGACACAGGGAGATATTGCATGTCCTCTCTTATCTGAAGTACCATGTTCTTAATCTTCAAAAGTGAGTATATAAACTGGAATAACTACAGAAACAGGAAAGGACAAGGGAATCCTTGAGAGGAAAGGGTGCCAGGAAAGGGTGAGGGGATAGCAGGGACAAATGAACTAAAGGGGGGGGGGATGAAAAAATGGATGCTCTTTAATAAGGGAAGGGAAAGTATATAAACACACAAAAAAGGAGCAATGGGATAAAATAATAATAAAACTGTCATCAGGATTGATCTATTAACTATCTGCATAAAAATATCTATAAGAAAGGTATTTTGGAATATATTTTATATTATATATATGTATATATGAAAATATAAAAACACATTTAATGAATATTATATTTGTATAATATATTTATTATATATAATATATGTAATATTCCCCTTTGAATTGTCATTGCTACCCCAAAAACCCATAGACAATAACAAAAACCCCTTAGCCAGGCATGAGGATCCCTCTTTTAAGTTATTGGTCAGGGTTATCTAAGAGACTCTTCAAACGATAGGTTCTTGCTATTGTACTTGGTTGTCTTCAATTGAGACACAAGGTAAATATTTATTGCAGAAAGCATCATTCACTTTGAGCACACAGCAAAGATGGTCCCAAGGTAGATATGGCCTGAACGCAATCCCTGAGAACTAGTTGTTATGGTACTAGATGGCATCTGGCAAGCTTTCAAAGAAGAGAAGCAACCAATAGGCCTTTGTAGCTATGAAACATATCAACCAAAAACATTTCAGTATGGGCTAGTAGCCCCAAAGATACAACAATGGCATACATAGCTTGAGGGTGAAAAACACTCTGTATTTGAACCAAAAGCCTGCTCAAATCATGTCTTATACGAGAAACTTAGTCAACTACTTCAAAATCATAGAAAATTTAACTTAATCAATTATAGCGCTGTAATTAGATTTTCTCATAGGTTCAGCTAAATGTAGTTATTTTCCTTCATTAAGAGAGGAAATACCTTTGCAATAGATGAAGACAATTACAAAGAATTGTAACAAAACAAACTATAATTTAAAGCACAGTACCTATTTATATATTTCTAACATGGCTCCTGCTCCTAAGGGTCAGGATCATTGCCAAGAAGAGAGTGCAAAGACTGAAAGAGTCAGGGAAGTAGGAAGTTTGCTGAAAAATCATGACTATTACAAACACCAGAGAAGCTACACATATGTAGTCTCCCCATATTTGCTTCAATATAACTGGAACAAGGAAGACACTAATACATATGATGTCACGCAGAATGGAAGCTCAGGAGGCCTCGACCTTGACCAAGAACTACAGACAACTAAAAATTCTCACAACAAAAAATTTTGTCCACAGAAAGGATCACAATCGTTCATTATCCAATTCCAACTGATCAGCACAGGAAACAAATAAATATGTCGGTATACAAATGAACATGTTATATTGACATATAGAACAATCCCCGCCATATACACATAAAGCAAAAAAGAACACGAATTGGAAAGAGAACTAGAGCAGAAATATATGACAGAGGTTGCAGAAAGGGGTTACATGATATAATTATACTATAATCTCAAATATATATATATATATGAGTGATTATTTTACATATATTTCTGCACACCAGAAGAGGGTATTAGGTTCCATGAAACTACAGTTACAAATTTTTTCATTCTCAGTTGCGATATGGGTGCTGAAAAATATGCCCATGATCTCTGAAGGAGTGGTCAGTGCTCTTAACCAATGAGCAATCTCTTTCCTTCATCTTAATTTTATCCTTTACATTGACTGAACAAAAGAGGATTTATGTAGTTCAAGACTACATGCTCTGGATTACAGGTTTTGTTTGGGGGAACACTCTGAGTGTACAATCATGCACATTAAAAACCTGCTCGGCTCCTGCCCATTGCCGTAATATCAATAAACGAACACAAAATAATAGCTACTAAATGAGAATCATCCTTGCTATATGTTTTGCCTATGATGTTATAATTACGGATTTTGATATATTTTTGGGTTCCTGGAGATTGAACTCAGGACCCTGCTTATGTTATATACAATAAGAATATGTAGGGCAGTGAAAGGTACCCTGGATCCCGGTTGAGGAGGCCTGAGTCCCAGAGACCCTAAAACAGAAGGTAGGTGTTTCATCTGACTCACAGGAAACATGCAGCCATCCATAGATTTGTGGCCATCAGTTACATAAGGACAAGGACAAAACCTCAAGCCCCTCCACAGGTAGAGGCTGTGACCACAGATCCCTGTAGGCTCAAAACAGATCTCCATTATAATGAGGTATCTAAAGGCCTGGAGGCTTGGCCAATAACATTTCCTTCCCAGACACTCCTCCCTGCAAAAGGTATTTAATCTCAGGCCCACTTTGAGAAGCGGGGTATGGTTTTACTCATCCACTTTCTACCATGACAATAAATGCCTTAAAAAATGGACTGCCTCTTTTCATCAGAATCCACCATGGCAGCCATAGAGAACCCTTTCACCTACAGATCTGCTAACCAATCTCCTGAAGAAAGCCTCCCTGTGCTCCCAACCACCTCTACCACCAAGCCTGCATCCTACCATAGTCAAGCCAGTGGGACCATCTGGAACTGCCCTTCTTTTTCCCTTTGGTCCCTGCAGACCCCCACTCTGTTCTTAGATTTTCCTTGGCACCCCAGAGGCTCCTGGATGCTCAAGAGTCTGAGAACTTGATGGCAGAGGTGTAGGTAAGCTTGGTCAAACTTCGAGCATTCTGCCTTCCCAAGAGCCTCGAAACTTGTGGCAAAGCAGACACAGGACCATAATAACCCTAGAAGAATATACAGAATATTCTTATTCTGCCTGCCATGCTTTTCTTAAGATATTATTGTTTAGTTTTAATTATGTCTATATTTATGTGGAGATGAAGGGACTTGTACCCTAGTGCAACATCCATGAAGACTAGAAAAAGTGCTTGGATCCCATGGAGTTAAGAGTTACAGATACGTGTGAGCAGCATAATGTGGGTGCAGTGAATCCAGTTCATTCTTCTACAAGAATATTATGTACTCTTAATATACGAACCATCTCTCCAGTCACACATTTGTTGGATTGTTTGTTTTTCTTTGAGTGTTGACACAGAGTGTTGCTAAGTTGGCCAAGCTAGGAGTAAAGTATTGTTTAGGTCAGGCTGGCCAAGAACGTCTATTATTCCTCCCTCAACCTTCCAAATGTATCTGGAATTAGAGACCAGTACCACAAGTTTGGATTACTTGTAAGTACGTAGTTTTCATAAATCTCTTATATTCTGAGTTGTTAAGGGAAAATTCATACTCTTGAGCAATATATTTTTAGCTTGATGGGTTTCTATGTCCTCTATCTAAAGATTCTTCAGCTTCAGTGAATAAATCAAATATGAAAACAGTCGGCATGTTTTTATTTAATGTTTGTAAAATAAGTAAAATTTACTTCTTTGAAATTTGTCTAAGTGAATTAATAATTGGTTAGTTTTAATGAGAGTGAATGTGACAGAAGAAAAATACAATACAATGGAATAATAAGGCATTGTAAAGACAACACTTCTCCAAGATCCAATAGTACTCACATACCAGGCTAATGAAAGGCAATAAATAATCTGCATTAAAGAAGAGGTGTGAGTACTAAAAGCAATGTGAAATTTTGAAGGAGTACCAGAAAAAAAGAAGACCAGTAATATAAATCTTGGGAAACCCAAATGACTCTTAGAGTTTAGCTAAGAGAATTGCATTTACGTCATGTATTAACTCTTATTAAGCAAGATAGCAACATCAGGTGTTCTAGAATGAAAAGTATATTAGAAATCTCACCATTTCTTTGAAAGATTTTAAAGATATGAATTTTTCTAAATAATTTACTCAGTACAATTGAGTGCTTTTGATAGTGTGGCTTAGAAATACTTAAGAACAGTTAATATAAACATAAATAGAACTCTTACTAATCTAAAGACGTACCAATTTCACACTTACATGATGAAGAATGACAAACGATGACCAGCAAAGAAGGGTAAGGCAAACCAATACCACACTCATCTCAGCAAAGACCAGTGTGAGCAAAGCCCAATGATGATCAGCAAAGAATGGTAAGTGTTCCAATACCACACAGCATTGTTCATTGTCTGTTGAGTTATGTTTACAACCCTTTTCAGACAGCATGTATTCTCTCACAAATCCACTAGCAAAATATCACTTGCTCTTTATGCAGGTTGCTTCCTGAAAACTACCACGTGGCTGTTCTTAGCAAAGCATTCTGCCACATGTCTGGTCAGCACAAGCATATGCTTATGAAAAAGGTTCCAGAAAAATATCACATGACACAACTGAGTCTCCAAGCAAACCAGAAATTTCCACTTTAATGCTTTCTTACTTCTTTTTGAATTAGCATTTGACTGGTGCCTGTTCAGAACACTTTTCCTGCTGCCAAAGTTTTGTAACCTACACATTTAACTATATGATCACATGTGGAGGCAGTGACCACACAGACTCAGACAACCTTCACCCATGTTCCCTAATTACACTGAATGAAAGTAAGTAGCTCAAAATAAAAAGCCACAGAAATAGAAGGAGGGATATTTGAGAGGAAAGACGAGATCAGATCAAGTGAACATGTGCTAGAGAACCTACCTTAACATGGAGATATGACCAAAATACTAACATTAGTGAAAAAGTCATGGAAAAACAGATGTTTATGTATAATACACTAATAAAATGAAAAAATGGATTGTATAACACATTGTGAATACAATACTTAAATGTAGTGAATAATCTGTAAGGAAATGTAAGCTGTGGCCTGGGATGTGAAAACATTTTGTTATAGGTAACCATAACTCTTAAATATGGGGCCAAGAGAAAAGAAATGCTCAAGATGGGTTAAATGTGTAAACTTTGAAATAAGACATGCATATTGGTGCTAAGATAGTCAATTACAATGAATTCTACAACTATCAATTGATATACTGTGTATCCCCCAAAATGAAAGAAATAAAAAAATAACCTATATAACCCAAAAATTTGTGCAACGTGAGCAGTGGGAAGGCAATGATGTGTGGTAAACATTCTCTATCTCCTGTCATATAAAAAACAGCTATGTAGAAAGCACACAATTTTGGATTTATATGATGTACATAGGGTA
Organism: Rattus norvegicus; assembly: GCF_021556685.1. Lineage (NCBI taxonomy): Eukaryota > Metazoa > Chordata > Mammalia > Rodentia > Muridae > Rattus > Rattus norvegicus. Next base: position 90,733,180 of record NC_141540.1, read on the forward strand.
TGATTACTAAATCCTCAATCATATTTTTGGTATATTATGATATGGTAAGCAAGTGCAAGTGCTTGCTACCGATTCTGACATTCTGAATGGGATTTCGGAAAACCACATAGCAAAAGGAGAGAACGAGCTCCCCAAGTTGCCATTTTCTTTTCCACTTGTCCCATGGGGCATACATATCCATGAACACACAAACATACACACACACACACACACGCACACACACACACACACACACACACACATGCACACATGCATACAAAAACACTAAATATTTTAAAGAAATAGAGATAGAAGCATCTCTCAACACTCAGTTGAGAGGCTTCTTCCAATAGATGAAGATTAGCATAGACCACTTATAACTGGCCACGGTTCAAAGAATATGAGGCTGAGGAATGCTCAGCCCTTAGTGTAGGACATATATCACCCCATTCCCACACTGAGGAATCACTGTGGAAGAGAGAGAACAAAGAATATGAGAAGGATAGGAAATTGAGGACTCCAAAAGAACATCTGGACATAGCAGGACAGCTGTGCTTATGAAGACACAACCCATGAAACAGCATGCATGAAACCTGCACAACCCACCCAGATGAAATCCGGCATGGAAAGGGGAGGAGAACACAGAATGCTACCATTAAACACAGAGAAATTGGCAACTACTAGCTACTTAGACATTCAGATTTTTTTCCTGAGAATAGCTCATTACAATTCAACCATACTACATTGAGAGACCACACATCCACAAAAATTTGGGCAGACAATTTGGCACTGAAAGATTTGAAAACTAAAGGGACAAAGAGTTGGGAGAAAAAGGAACAGGAGTGGATCTGAGGAGAACTGAGAATGAAGGAGAGGGAATATATTAAAAGAAGCCATACATTGCTCTCAAAGTATTTATAAAGCTAATCAAAAGAAAAAATGATGTTATGTTTGGACTAAAATTAAATCCTGTGGCAGTATAGACTACAGGTTTGAACAAGGAGATTCAATCATCAGGCCCATTTGCTGTAGTACTCAGATCCATCATTTGCTTAGGTCAATATGAATGCCTGAAAGAATAGAATTACTTGGACACATGATGTTGTGATCTTAGCAAAACTCAGTTCAGGTTATAAGTGTATTATCTGAACAAATTCAAAAGCCAGCTGAGAGATAGTCCTAACATACCAGTATTTAACAAGGAGTAAAACTTGCTATAAGAAAGAAACATGACACTGAAATTTTCTTTTCTTTTCTTTTTTTCTTTTCCTTTCCCTTCTCTACTTTTCTTCTATTGAGTTATTTTTTAATTTAAATGTCAAATATTATCTCCTTTCCTGGTTTCCCCTCCAAAAACTTCCATCCTCCTCCTCCTGCTTCTATGAGGATGCTCCCCCCACCCACCCACCCACTCCCTCATGCCTCCCCGCCCTGTGGCATCCAGCCTTCACAGAACCATGGGCCTCTCTTACAAATGATGCTCAACAAGGCTATCCTCTGCTACATATGCCCCTGGAGCCACAGGTCACACCATGTGTACTCTTTGATTGGTGGTTTAGTTCCTGGGAGCTCTGAGGGATCCAGTTGGTTGATACTGTTGTTCTTCCTTTGGCACTGCAAACCCTAAACTCAGTGGATTTCATTTTATCATGTAGGTCAATGACTGTCTTAACCCAACTTTTATGCAAAAAATGATGTTATAGAAAGAAAATTTTAAATAAGTTTTCTTCCTATTCACTAATAATTCTTACTAGAAACCTAAATATAGAGAGTAAATACAAAGTGTACACATAAATGCACACATTACCAAAGTTTTGAACCTATTGCCATCAGCATTTTCGGACTAAAAATTGGCAAATGAAATACAGAAACTTAAGCAGATTCAGAAAAACAAATTGAATAATTTGGATGCTCTTATACACTTTTGTAATTAAAATTATAATTTATACTTTGGTTTATTTTTGCATAATAATTGGTACTATATGATATAAAGTGAAGGGTAAAATTCATTTTAATTATTTAAAATTACATATTTTCTAACTTAGAGATACATAAAGTAATGGAAACATCGTAAATGAGTGTAAGAGAAAGAAACTATAAAAGTAAATCAAACAACGTACATGAGGATATATTTTGCCAAGGAAAGGAGTTTCATTCCTTTCTCAACAATGGCTTTTCATTTTCTTTAGTACTAACCTCCTCAAATATGAGCCTTAGTTAGATGTAGATAAATGGCCTCTAGAAGGATATGTTGAATAACAGATTTTCCTTAAAGACTAATAGATTTCAATCCCACGATATCGTGCAAGGGATAGTTTCATTAAAAGGGTGGTATGCTAATCTAATGGGGATTGTTATTGTACCAATTTCATTCATTGATCTCAAACTGCCGTAATTGTTTTCAATTATAATTGTCTAAACTGTGTATCAACTAGAACCTTTTAATTATAAGCAAAAAAGAAGAAATCTCTAGATAAAAATATCAGTAAGCATTTTTAAAATTCTGTATATATGCCCCAACTATCTAGATTCAGACCTTATTTTTAAAGTCAAGTGGATTGCCTATGAATTTTTTCTCCTTAAGTTGCTCATTCTTTCTTTATTGGCATCTTTTCAGTGCCAACATAGAGCAAATATTGTTATATCTCTCATCTTATATACACTCAGGTTCAAAACAGAGAGAATGGTAAACATATTGTTTAACTCTTTCTGAAAATATTGTGAAAATTATTATAACAAAACGACATTAGAAATTCACCTTGGGCATATTGGCATGGCACAAAATAAATTCCTTTGTTGGTGAGTCACTAGACACCATTAATAGCCTACAGAGGTCAGTAACTGGGCAAATTTCCCCAAGAAAAATTGGCAAATCTATTTTTTGATTTATGGTTTCTCAAGTCCATTCCTACCTTTCAGGATTCCACTCTACATTCCTAAAAGCTATATTTACAACTGGCTTTCCTGAAGCTTGTTTAACAGATCAATATAGGCTTCTTGGACTGAGGATAGGTGCCAAAACATCTTCCCTTTCTTTGCTTCTAAAGTCTTTGACAATAACAAGTACCAAAGTCTCTAAGTGTTTGATACCAGAAAGAAAAAAGTCAGTAATGGTGAGTAGGGTAGTGAGAGTGTTGGGCACAGGGAGCAAACTTCTGCAGTTCACAGATGAAGAGCAGCCAATATCTAAAATTTCAGCATACGGAACAAGTGTGGGTATGGTAGGCCATCACCCCTTGCTTTAACTCTTGCCTTAAAGTAGCATTGTGCTTCCTTATGTCATGTACTCTTATTACCAGCTCTATTCGTGGAAGGCATAGTGTGATTTCTCTATTCAAGGTCACTGGTGCTGAGGATGTTCCCACCTACCATCGTAAAAACATTTAGAAGAGATCTACAGTGGGAACTCTCACTTGGGTGTCTTTGACGAAAGTTGATGCTGGAAGTGTTTCTTTTTGCTTCTCAGTTTTATAAATGAAAGCATTTGAAGATTGAATTTCAAAATTATGTTGATATATTATCTTTAATAAAACAGAATACACAGATCTAATCCAATCTTACTGAGTGACATGTTAAATTACAGGGTTGTAGGTACTGTATTAGTAGTAGGCTCTGCATATTATTTTTGTGTTGATCATATATCAAGAAAGCTGTATTTGATCAACTTTTGAACTTTACTCTTCTTTTATGAGAATAGCAATTGAAAGGATACTTCTAAAAAGTCATGGTATAACAATTTCTGATAATGAAGGTATGTGCAAGGCTTTGCCATGTGGTTATTCAAGAAACCTTTCTCTCAATTGGCTATGGATACGTCTTATTCATATTTATATTATCCTATAAGATTTAAATTATCATATCTAATATTTTAGAAATTAATCTGGATACTCAATAGACTTATGAGAAAAAAAAATAGTTTAATAATTATAAAGAAGAAAATGGTGGCATATATATAATATAGAATGTATGTCACAGAATGCTTTAGTAATATTGGATATGCACTCTTTTTTTTTTTCCTTTTTTTTTTTATTAACTTGAGTATTTCTTATATACATTTCGAGTATTATTCCCTTTCCCAGTTTCCGGGCAAACAACCCCCTCCCCCCTCCCCTTTCTTATCGGTGTTCCCCTCCACACCCTCCCCCCATTGTCCCCCTCCCCCCAACAGTCTAGTTCACTGGGGGTTCAGTCTTAGCAGGACCCAGGGCTTCCCCTTCCACTGGTGCTCTTACTAGGATATTCATTGCTACCTATGAGGTCAGAGTCCAGGGTCAGTCCATGTATAGTCTTTAGGTAGTGGCTTAGTCCCTGGAAGCTCTGGTTGCTTGGCATTGTTGTACATATGGGGTCTCGAGCCCCTTCAAGCTCTTCCAGTTCTTTCTCTGATTCCTTCAACGGGGGTCCTATTCTCAGTTCAGTGGTTTGCTGCTGATATTCGCCTCTGTATTTGCTGTATTCTGGCTGTGTCTCTCAGGAGCGATCTACATCCGGCTCCTGTCGGTCTGCACTTCTTTGCTTCATCCATCTTGTCTAATTGGGTGGCTGTATATGCATGGGCCACATGTGGGGCAGACTCTGAATGGGTGTTCCTTCAGTCTCTGTTTTAATCTATGCCTCTCTCTTCCCTGCCAAGGGTATTCTTGTTCCCCTTTTAAAGAAGGAGTGAACCATTCACATTTTGATCATCTGTCTTGAGTTTCATTTGTTCTAGGCATTTAGGGTAATTCAAGCATTTGGGCTAATAGCCACTTATCAGTGAGTGCATACCATGTACGTCTTTCTGTGTTTGGGTTAGCTCACTCAGGATGATATTTTCCAGTTCCAGCCATTTGCCTACGAATTTCATAAAGTCGTTGTTTTTGATAGCTGAGTAATATTCCATTGTGTAGATGTACCACATTTTCTGTATCCATTCCTCTGTTGAAGGGCATCTGGGTTCTTTCCAGCTTCTGGCTATTATAAATAAGGCTGCAATGAACATAGTGGAGCACGTGTCTTTTTTATATGTTGGGGCATCTTTTGGGTATATGCCCAAGAGAGGTATAGCTGGATCCTCAGGCAGTTCAATGGCCAATTTTCTCAGGATCCTCCAGACTGATTTCCAGAATGGTTGTACCAGTTTGCAATTCCACCAACAATGGAGGAGTGTTCCTCTTTCTCCACATCCTCGCCAGCATCTGTTGTCCCCTGAGTTTTTGATCTTAGCCATTCTCACTGGTGTGAGGTGAAATCTCAGGGTTGTTTTGATTTGCATTTCCCTTATGACTAAAGATGTTGAACATTTCTTTAGGTGTTTCTCCGCCATTCGGCATTCCTCAGCTGTGAATTCTTTGTTTAGCTCTGAGCCCCATTTTTTAATAGGGTTATTTGTTTCCCTGTGGTCTAACTTCTTGAGTTCTTTGTATATTTTGGATATAAGGCCTCTATCTGTTGTAGGATTGGTAAAGATATTTTCCCAATCTGTTGGTTGCCGTTTTGTCCTAACCACAGTGTCCTTTGCCTTACAGAAGCTTTGCAGTTTTATGAGATCCCATTTGTCAATTCTTGATATTAGAGCGTAAGCCATTGGTGTTTTGTTCAGGAAATTTTTTCCAGTGCCCATGTGTTCCAGATGCTTCCCTAGTTTTTCTTCTATTAGTTTGAGTGTGTCTGGTTTGATGTGGAGGTCCTTGATCCACTTGGACTTAAGCTTTGTACAGGGTGATAAGCATGGATCGATCTGCATTCTTCTACATGTTGACCTCCAGTTGAACCAGCACCATTGGCTGAAAATGCTATCTTTTTTCCATTGGATGGTTTTGGCTCCTTTGTCAAAAATCAAGTGACCATATGAGTGTGGGTTCATTTCTGGGTCTTCAATTCTATTCCATTGGTCTATCTGTCTGTCTCTGTACCAATACCATGCAGTTTTTATCACTATTGCTCTGTAATACTGCTTGAGTTCAGGGATAGTGATTCCCCCTGAAGTCCTTTTATTGTTGAGGATAGCTTTAGCTATCCTGGGTTTTTTGTTATTCCAGATGAATTTGCAAATTGTTCTGTCTAACTCTTTGAAGAATTGGATTGGTATTTTAATGTGGATTGCATTGAATCTGTAGATTGCTTTTGGTAAAATGGTCATTTTTACTATATTAATCCTGCCAATCCATTAGCATGGGAGATCTTTCCATCTTCTGAGGTCTTCTTCAATTTCCTTCTTCAGTGTCTTGAAGTTCTTATTGTACAGATCTTTTACTTGCTTGGTTAAAGTCACTCCGAGGTACTTTATATTATTTGGGTCTATTATGAAGGGTGTCGTTTCCCTAATTTCTTTCTCGGCTTGTTTCTCTTTTGTATAGAGGAAGGCAACTGATTTATTTGAGTTAATTTTATACCCAGCCACTTTGCTGAAGTTGTTTATCAGCTTTAGTAGTTCTCTGGTGGAACTTTTGGGATCACTTAAATATACTATCATATCATCTGCAAATAGTGATATTTTGACTTCTTCTTTTCCGATCTGTATCCCCTTGACATCCTTTTGTTGTCTGATTGCTCTGGCTAGAACTTCAAGAAGTATATTGAATAAGTAGGGAGAGAGTGGGCAGCCTTGTCTAGTCCCTGATTTTAGTGGGATTGCTTCAAGTTTCTCTCCATTTAGTTTAATGTTAGCAACTGGTTTGCTGTATATGGCTTTTAACATGTTCAGGTATGGGCCTTGAATTCCAATTCTTTCCAGGACTTTTATCATGAAGGGGTGTTGAATTTTGTCAAATGCTTTCTCAGCATCTAATGAAATGATCATGTGGTTTTGTTCTTTCAGTTTGTCTATATAATGGATCACGTTGATGGTTTTCCGTATATTAAACCATCCCTGCATGCCTGGGATGAAGCCCACTTGATCATGGTGGATGATTGTTTTGATGTGCTCTTGGATTCAGTTTGCCAGAATTTTGTTGAGTATTTTTGCGTCGATATTCATAAGGGAAATTGGTCTGAAGTTCTCTTTCTTTGTTGTGTCTTTGTGTGGTTTAGGTATAAGAGTAATTGTGGCTTCGTAGAAGGTATTCGGTAGTGATCCATCTGTTTCAATTTTGTGGAATAGTTTGGATAATATTGGTATGAGGTCTTCTATGAAGGTTTGATAGAATTCTGCACTAAACCCGTCTGGACCTGGGCTCTTTTTGGTTGGGAGACCTTTAATGACTACTTCTATTTCCTTAGGAGTTATGGGGTTGTTTAACTGGTTTATCTGTTCCTGATTTAACTTCGGTACCTGGTATCTGTCTAGGAAATTGTCCATTTCCTGAAGATTTTCAAGTTTTGTTGAATATAGGTTTTTGTAGTAAGATCTGATGATTTTTTTGAATTTCCTCTGAATCTGTTGTTATGTCTCCCTCTTCATTTCTGATTTTGTTAATTTGGACGCACTCTCTGTGTCCTCTCGTTAGTCTGGCTAAGGGTTTATCTGTCTTGTTGACTTTCTCAAAGAACCAACTTTTGGTTCTGTTGATTCTTTCTATGGTCCTTTTTGTTTCTACTTGGTTGATTTCAGCTCTGAGTTTGACAATTTCCTGCCTCCTACTCCTCCTGGGTGTATTTGCTTCTTTTTTTCTAGATCTTTTAGGTGTGCTGTCAAGCTGCTGACATATGCTCTTTCCTGTTTCTTTCTGCAGGCACTCAGCGCTATGATTTTTCCTCTTAGCACAGCTTTCATTGTGTCCCATAAGTTTGGGTATGTTGTACCTTCATTTTCATTAAATTCTAAAAAGTTTTTAATTTCTTTCTTTATTTCTTCCTTGACCAGGTTATCATTGAGTAGAGCATTGTTCAATTTCCAAGTATATGTGGACATTCTTCCTTGATTGTTATTGAAGACCAGTTTTAGGCCGTGGTGGTCCGATAGCACGCATGGGATTATTTCTATCTTTCTGTACCTGTTGAGGCCCGTTTTTTGACCAAATATATGGTCAATTTTGGAGAAAGTACCATGAGGAGCTGAGAAGAAGGTATATCCTTTTGCTTTAGGATAGAATGTTCTATAAATATCCGTTAGGTCCATTTGGCTCATGACTTCTCTTAGTCTGTCTACATCTCTGTTTAATTTCTGTTTCCATGATCTGTCCATTGATGAGAGTGGGGTGTTGAAATCTCCCACTATTATTGTGTGAGGTCCAATGTGTGTTTTGAGCTTTAGTAAGGTTTCTTTTACATATGTAGGTGCCCTTGTATTTGGGGCATAGATATTTAGGATTGAGAGTTCATCTTGGTGGATTTTTCCTTTGATGAATATGAAGTGTCCTTCCTTATCTTTTTTGATGACTTTTAGTTGGAAATTGATTTTATTTGATATTAGAATGGCTACTCCAGCTTGCTTCTTCTGACCATTTGCTTGGAAAGTTGTTTTCCAGCCTTTCACTCTGAGGTAGTGTCTGTCTTTGTCTCTGAGGTGTGTTTCCTGTAGGCAGCAGAATGCAGGGTCCTCGTTGCGTATCCAGTTTGTTAATCTATTTCTTTTTATTGGGGAGTTGAGGCCATTGATGTTGAGAGATATTAAGGAATAGTGGTTATTTCTTCCCGTTTTATTCATTTTTGGATGTGAGGTTATGTTTGTGTGCTTTCATTCTCTTTGTTTTGTTGCCAAGACGATGAGTTTCTTGCTTCTTCTAGGGTATAGCTTGCCTCCTTATGTTGGGCTTTACCATTTATTATCCTTTGTAGTGCTGGTTTGTAGAAAGATATTGTGTAAATTTGGTCTTGTCATGGAATATCTTGGTTTCTCCATCTATGTTAATTGAGAGTTTTGCAGGATACAGTAACCTGGGCTGGCATTTGTGTTCTCTTAGTGTCTGTATGACATCAGTCCAGGATCTTCTGGCCTTCATAGTTTCTGGCGAGAAGTCTGGTGTGATTCTGATAGGTCTCCCTTTATATGTTACTTGACCTTTTTCCCTTACTGCTTTTAATATTCTTTCTTTATTTTGTGCGTTTGGTGTTTTGACAATTTTGTGACGGGAGGTGTTTCTTTTCTGGTCCAATCTATTTGGAGTTCTGTAGGCATCTTGTATGCCTATGGGTATCTCTTTTTTTAGGTTAGGGAAGTTTTCTTCTATGATTTTGTTGAAGATATTTACTGGTCCTTTGAGCTGGGAGTCTTCACTCTCTTCTATACCTATTATCCTTAGGTTTGATCTTCTCATTGAGTCCTGGATTTCCTGTATGTTTTGGACCAGTAGCTTTTTCCGCTTTACATTATCTTTGACAGTTGAGTCAATGATTTCTATGGAATCTTCTGCTCCTGAGATTCTCTCTTCCATCTCTTGAATTCTGTTGGTGAGGCTTGTATCTACAGCTCCTTGTCTCTTCTTTTGGTTTTCTATATCCAGGGTTGTTTCCATGTGTTCTTTCTTGATTGCTTCTATTTCCATTTTTAATTCCTTCACCTGTTTGATTGTTTTCCTGGAATTCTTTCAGGGATTTTTGCGATTCCTCTCTGTAGGCTTCTACTTGTTTATTAATGTTTTCCTGTGTTTCCCTAAGTGTGTTCATGTCTTTCTTGAAGTCCTCCAGCATCATGATCAAATATGATTTTGAAACTAGATCTTGCTTTTCTGGTGTGTTTGGATATTCCATGTTTGTTTTGGTGGGAGAATTGGGCTCCGATGATGGCATGTAGTCTTGGTTTCTGTTGCTTGGGTTCCTGCGCTTGCCTCTCGCCATCAGATTATCTCTAGTGTTACTTTGTTCTGCTATTTCTGACAGTGGCTAGACTGTCCTATAAGCCTGTGTGTCAGGAGTGCTGTAGACCCGTTTTCCTCTCTTTCAGTCAGTTATGGGGACAGATTGTTCTGCTTTCAGGCGTGTAGTTTTTCCTCTCTACAGGTCTTCAGCTGTTCCTGTGGGCCTGTGTCTTGAGTTCACCAGGCAGCTTTCTTGCAGCAGACAAGTTGGTCTTACCTGTGGTCCCGAGGCTCAAGTTTGCTCGCGGGGTGCTGCCCAAGGGCTCTCTGCGGAGGCAGCAACCAGGGAGACCTGTGCAGCCCCTTCCGGGAGCTTCAGTGCACCAGGGTTCCAGATGGCCTTTGGTGTTTTCCTCTGGCGTCCGAGATGTATGTACAGAGAGCAGTCTCTTCTGGTTTCCCAGGCTTGTCTGCCTCTCTGAAGGTTCAGCTCTCCCTCCCACGGGATTTGGGTGCAGAGCTGGATATGCACTCTTAATCTATAATTTTTGAAAATAAAAGTAATACTGAGTAATTAGAAAGTTGTCACCCATACTGTAGTTCTGTCAAGTCATAAAAGCTAGTTTGTACACTTCTATATACATTTATTTAAATATACAAATTTTCTTATACTTAAGAATTAATGTCATAGGGGCTGGGGATTTAGCTCAGTGGTAGTGCGCTTACCTAGGAAGCGCAAGGCCCTGGGTTCGGTCCCCAGCTCCGAAAAAAAAGAACAAAAAAAAAAAAAGAATTAATGTCCTACTAGATTTTTAAATCAGTTCTCTAATCAACATGTCTTTCCTTTGGACAAGAAGATTTCTTGGTTAAAAACTTTGAGATGAGTGTGTTCCCCCATCCCTCCACCGTAGGCCATGCCTATCTACTGAAAGTGGTCTCTACAGGTTTTATCTTTCCTTTGCTGTGCATTTCATGTAAAGTCATCACGCGGGTCCTGGGAGTCTCTTGCTTCCCTGCTGTCTGTCACAGTTCTTCATCCCATTGCCACGTATTTTTATTCAATTTCCTGAGACACTATCTCCAGTCCCCTCTGGTACCTGATACTGCCACCCTTATTTACTCCCCCACCTCTCTCTCTCTCTCTCTCTCTCTCTCTCTCTCTCTCTCTCTCTCTCTTTCTCTCTCTCAGGACCCTCTCCTTCAACCTCCCACAATCATCCTGTTCATCCCTCAATGCAGGACTGAAGCATCTACACCCTGGTCTTGCTGCTCCTAAACTCCATGTGGTCTATTGTTTGTTTTGAGGGCATTGTGAGCTTTTAGGCTAATATCCACTTATCTATGAGTACATATCATGTGTGTTCATTTGTGTCTGGGTTACCACACTCAGTATGATATTTTCTAGTTCCATTCATTTGCCTGGAATTTCATGAAGATATTGTTTTTAATAGTCGAGTAGTATTCCATTGTGTAAATGTACCATATTTCCTGTATTCATTCTTATATTGAGGGACATCTGGGTTTTTTCCAGCTTTTGGCTATTATAAATAGGGCTGCTATGCACAGAGTGGAGAATGTGTTCTCGTTATGTGTTGCGGAGTATTTTGAGAATATGCCTGGTAGTGGTATAGTTGAGTCCTCAAGTAGAACTATTTCCAATTTTCTGAGGAACCTCCAGACTGATTTCCAGAGTGGTTGTAGTAGCTTGCCATCCTACCAACAATGGAAAAGTGTTCCTCTTTCTCCACATTCTTGCCAGCATCCGCTGTCAGCTGCTCTTTTGATCTTAGCCATTCTGACTGGTGTAAGGTGGAATCTTAAGGTTGTTTTGAGTAACAATATTTTGCTGTGAGATTTTGCCCATTTGAGGAAATTTGGGGTTTGATTTTAGCTTTTGCTGTACTAGAATTTGAACTCAGGGTTTGGCATATAACAAGACACTGCACTACTACTAAGCAGATCAACTATCCTCCCAAGAGAATTTGTATTTCCTAAAAAATAAAAATAAACTATGATGATAAAACAACCAGAATTTGAGGAAATTTAAAAAATGAAAATATATTATTTTCTCAATATTTTTTACCATAACTGGAATACCATACTGATTTTAGCTAGCAATAGTTACAAGTTTCTACATGTTTATAATGATACAGTTATTAAATGATTGAGAACTATTTAATAAAGTACACTGTATTACAAGCTTCTCAATTCAATCTGAAAGGCAGGAGAAAACATTGCTCATCTTTCTGGACCTATGATTTAGTCAATAAAGCCAGACAAGTATATAAAATCAGAAATTTTGAAACAATAAAAAGAGAAACAGCTATTCCTATACAGATATTATTGTACTGGAGATTGATACATTTAAAACTTCAATATTTAGCATTTAGGCAAAGAAACAAAAGCCTGCAAGAGATACAGAAGAGAAACATGGAAATGTTGTTGTCATGGATACCAAAATAAAAGTGCATAATGGAAGAGACTACACACAATTCCTCCAAATTATATAGTAAATGCTTTTAAGATGAATGATAAATATTCACAGTAAAATTCAGTGACACAAAAACTATCCTATATATATTACTACACTGTTTTTTGTTTATTAAAATCCAAATAAAGAGTACTGAAGATGTTTGATGGACAGGAAAACAAGGTAAGATTTCACGTACATCTCTTAAGGAGTCTTATTGTTCAGTAGAAGGCGGTACAAATATAGGGCAAAAATGCTCAAGAGTTAGAATTCATGATATTGTTTAAGCTTGTTTAATCCCTTGTGTGGTTTTGTGTTAAGAAGTAGTTCAGAAGAGATGGAAATAGTATAATTGTAAAGTAATCCATGTATTACTGACAGAAATGTGTAGCCGTTTGTCACAATGTTATAGAAAGCACTGTGAAGGTTCTTTTCAATGATTTTAAAATAGAACAGGATAAAATTAGAAGAATAGAAACATATCAAAAAGTCTACAAGAACAAACTCAAGAGAAAAGGTACCTAAATAGATGGTATAAAGACATATGAACACCTTTGTTCTTATTGGTGTAGAATGAGCAAAATAAAGAAATTACTTTCTACTGAATGGTGGTCATTAATTTCACATTTAAAAGTAGAGATCTGCAAGGATCCGGTTTTAGTATTTGTTTTCTGAAAACAATGTTGCAAAGAAACAAAATTAAGGCTTGCCAAGAGATGTTTATTACTATGGCAGATTATAAAACAAGTTTAACAAAGAAGAAAATTCAGAATTAGTAAAGGAAATCAGAGATAATGAATTGGTATCTTATGAAGGTGAAAAAATAGTGTTGCAAGGGGGATATAGAAAAATAAGCTTGATGGGAATTTTTAAGAAGTGATGAGGCTCTGCGTCGGTAATCACAGGACAAGTAATCACAGGACAGACTGCAAATTAATGGTGTTGAAAAGAGAACATCTTAACAGAAAAACCAATAGATTCATCTTATCAAAAGACTAAGATCTTGAATTTTAGCTGTCTCTGCCTACTAAATTCTCGACCTCCACCCCATCACCTTTCCCCCATTCCAATCATCCATCTCTTATTCCCCCATAAAATCTATTCTATTTCCCACTTTCAGGGATATCCGTGCATACCTCTCAGTCTCTTTCTTTATACACAACCTCTCTGAGTCTGTGGATTATTGTTTTAGCAGCGTTATTTAAAGGCTAATATAGACATATAATTGAATACATAGCATATGAATCTTTCTTGGCCTAAGTTATATCACTCGGTATGATTTGCTTTTTTCCTTGTTCCATCCACTTGCATGCAAATTTCATGATGCACTTTTTAAAAACATGATTGATACTCCACTGTGTAAATATACTACATTTTCTTTATCCGTTTTTTGTTGAGGGACATCTTAGTTTTTTCTACTATATACCTATTAAGAATAGGCAAGCAATGAACATAGTTAAGAAAACTCCAAGTTATTACTGAGACAATAAGACCCCATTGCTGAAGACAATTCCCCCACAATTTATTAAGCATGGAGAGGTCAAGCTGATGCATATTTTGAAATTTCACCATTGAAGTCAAGTGTTTTTGGCATGGGAAGTTACACTGAAGCTCACCAATCAAGCCAAATCTTTCATCTAAAATATGTCACGCCTGCAAATTATTCTAGTGCAAAGGAGACACAAAGCCACCATTGTGAGAATAGCCAAACGACGTATGTACCCGACACTGCTTGGGTGACAATGAAGCAGAGAATAGTTATCACAGATACCAAGAATAAAACAAAATACGAATGTTTTTTTCTTAAAGTAGTGATAACATGACTCAGTGATATTCTTCTGTGCTCATAGATCAGTGCTTTATTCAGTCATCATTAGTGATGTTTCCTCTTGTAGCAGATGGGAACAAATACAGAGACCCACAGATACACACACGCACGCACGCACGCGCACGGGGAGAGAGAGAGAGAGAGAGAGAGAGAGAGAGAGAGAGAGAGAGAGAGAGAAAGGCAGAGAGATGCAGACAGAGACAGTGAAACAGAGACATGGACAGAAACAGAGAGACAGGGAAAGACTTTAAAACACCCAACTCTAAATGGGATGTCTCAATTTACTCCATTTAACTCCTCCTCTCAGAACTCAGTACATCCTAGAGAAAATGAGGCAGATGAGTCCAAGAGTCAGAAAGGATGGAGGACCCCAGGAAAACAAATTTTTGTAAGTCAACATGATCAAAGCACATCTGAACAGAGACTGAGGAAGCGTGCAAAGGGCCAACAGGGATCTGTACCAGGTCTTCACAGTATGTCTTACAGCTTTCAGTTTAATATTTTATAAAACTTCTGAGTGTAAGAACAAGTGGTACTCTGATTTTTATGTCTTCTCTTGGGGATTTTTTTCCTCCTGTTGGTTTTTCTTGTCCAACTTCAGTGTGATGGGTTTTGTTATTTTCTTATATTATATTTTGTTTTGTTTATCACACAGAAGCCTGTTACTTTCTAAGAAGGGACAGAAAGGAAATGAATTCGGATAGAAGGGGAGTTAGGATTGAACTGCAAGGAATATATGAGGATAAAACTGTAATCAGTTAGCATACAGTTATACTGTGTAAGAAAGGAATGTGTTTTTAATAAAAGTAGAAAGAGAAAAAGGAGAACAAAACCATACAAGATGAGGGAAAGCACAAGGAATCTCCAAAGAAGTGAGGAGCAGTAGAGATTGTGCCTGGTAAAGTTCTGTAGTAAACTGGACATAGTTAAATAGAGGCAGAAGGCATGTCATGTGATGCTAAACCTACCCTGTCAGTGCAGCTAACCATGGAAGCAGAAAATTTTAGGCATCACTAAACACGCATAAAGCATAAAAGACTGGAGTGTACATATGTAAACCAATCATTTGATTAATTTTCTGAAAATAAAATATAACACTCTAATCTTCACATTCTTGAATTAATTTCCCAAGTAAGTTGAAGTATATATAATTTAAAATATATTTGTTTAAAATAGGGAAGAATATCTACCCAAGTAATAGGTAGCAAATCTAGAGTCCTTCTAGCTGCTGTATATTGTGATATTTTTAATTGGTTATATTTTTATTTATAAACATTTCAAATGTTATCCCCTTTCCCAATTTCCCATCCATAAATGCCCTATCCCATCATCATTTATGAGGGTGTTCCCCTTCTACAACTACCCACACCTTTCTGCCTCCCAGCCCTGGCATTCACCTGCTACATAGGATATCCTCTGCTACATATGCAGCTGGAGCCATGGATCTGCCCATGTTTACTCTTTGGATGGTGGTTTAGCCCCTAGGAGTTCATTGGTATTGTTCTTAAGGGGTTGCAAACCCCTTCAGCTCCTTTAGTCCTTTCTCTAACGTCTCCGATGCGGACCCTGTTCTCAGTAAAATGGTTGGCTCGAGTCTACTTCTGTGTTTGTCATGTTCTTTCAAAGCCTCTCACAAGACAGCTATATCAGGCTCCTATCAGCATGTATCTTTTAGCCTCCCCAATATTGGCTGTGTTTGGTGGCTGTATGTGATGGGCTGGATCTCCAGGTGGTAAAGTTTCTGAATGGCCATTTCTTTGGTCTCTGCTCCAAATTTTGTCTCCATATCTCCTCCTACGAATATTATTGTTCCCCTTTCTAGGAAGAACTTAAATATCCACACTTTGGTTGTTCCTCTTCTTGAGCTTGATGTGGTCTGTGGATTGTATCTTGGATAATTTGAGCTGTAGGGTGGTGGGCTATGGTAACCTGATTCTTGGTCAAGGACATGACCACAAGTTATGTAGGCTCAAGACAGATCAGACATAGAAGCAGGACCATGCCCCAAATATGTAGATGAGATCTTCCCAAAATCTCAGGCAAAAACAATAGGAAGTACCTGTTGTTAGACACTGACCCATCTAAAAATTGTATTTACTAATCGTGTTCAGAAGGGTGAAAGGTGTGGAGGAATTATTCCGTTGACTGAGAGCTTCTCATAAGAGCTGTAACACCACCACCTTTGGAAGAGATCTGCTCTCCAGAAGTCACCACCAGAAGTCCCACTGCAACACTCACTGGCTAGTCAGTCTCCTGCTGGCTCAGCCCAGCCTGAGCAACCAGAAAGGAGAAAGACCAGCAGCAGGGGAAGCAAAATCTGTTCCCCCTCCTTGCCTAGCCAGGCCAGAAATCTCAATGGAAAAGCCCCTGGCACTCAGCCTCACAATCCACTTATCAGTAAGTGAATACCATGTGTGTTTTTTTGTGATTGGTTCACCTCACTCAGTATGATGTTTCCTACTTCCATCCATTTGCCTATGAATTTCATTAAGTCAATGTTTTTAATAGTTAGACAGTATTCCATTGTGTAAATGTAACACATTTTCTGTATTTATTACTCTGTTGAAGGACATCTGGGTCCTTTCCAACTTTTGGCTATCATAAATGAGACTGCTATGAACTTAGTGGAGAATGTGTCCTTGTTATGTGTTGAAGTATGGTTTGGGTATATGCCCAGGAGTGGTGTAGCTGGGTCCTCAGGTAGTACAATGTCCAATTTTCTGAGGAACCTCCAGATTGATTTCCAGAGTGGTTGTACCAGCTTGCAATCACACCAACAATAGAGGAGTGTTCTTCTTTCTTCACATCCTGGCCAGCATCTGCTGTCACCTGAGTTTTTTATCTTAGCCATTCTGACTGGTGTGATGTATAGTCTCTTGATTTGCATTTTCATGATGACTAAGGATGTTGAACATTTCTTTAGGTGCTTCTCCGCTATCTGATATTCCTAAATTTAGAATTCTTTGTTTAGCTGGGTACCCCATTTTTCGTATGGTTATTTGATTCTCTGTAGTCTAACTTCTTGACTTCTTTGTATATATTGGACATTATCTCTCTATCAGATGTAGGCTTGGTAAAAATCTTTTCCCAATCTGTAAGTTGCCATTTTGTCCTAATGACAGTGTCCTTTGCCTTACAGAAGCTTTGAAATTTTATGAAGTCCCATTTGTCAATTCTTGATTTAGACCATAAGCCATTGGTTCTCTGTTCAGGAACTTTCCCCCAGTGTTCGAGGCTCTTCCCTATTTTTCTTCTAATAGTTTGAGTGTACCTGGTTTTATGTGGAGGTTCATGATCTGCTTGGACTTTTATGTTAGAAATCAGGAATACTGCTCACTCTTCTACCATTACCAGCACACCACATATAACAAATGATTACCTAGTAGTAGGGTAATATCCAGTCTTCAAAATGAGTGAGATCAAGTAGTTGACAATAATACAGGCATTACATCAGGTAAAGTGAAACAAATAGAGCAGAAAATACCACATCTTCTCATGTAAATATGTTATCTCAAATAATTGACCTCAGTGAAGTGAAGAATACAATGTGGTTCATGAGGCTGGAAGAATAAATGTTAGGAACAATTTAGAAAATTGGTCAATGAACAATAGCCACAGTTACAGCAGAACAGAAGGAAGGGAGAAGGTGAGAAAGGAAAGGATAAAGGGCAGTTCCAACAGAAGCCCAAGGCTAGCCCTCTATCAGTGTATAGGAAAAAATGGAAGACCACAAGTAAACATTGATGAACAAATAATGTTATACCGTGCAAGAAAGGTAAGAGGATTCAGTTTTGTCTTCCTCTTGAACCTTAGCACTTGTGGTAGAAGATGAAAAGGTAATTGTGCTTTCTAAACAAAGGAGACAGATGAACACACACAGGCGGGCTTAAGATCTCACAGAAGTCTTGACATAGCATGAAAAATACCAACTCAAGCTCAGGCCAAAATCTCAGCATGTAGAGGGGGATTTAAAATGTCACATTCTTAATGTTGAGGGACAAAATATTTCCAGGGAATATGAAACATACCTTTGTTCATCCCAGGTAGGGAAGCCATGACACACTAAAGTATAGATATAATCAAAGTATATCTTAGTAAGCCAGTGACTTCTGTTATGATTACTTACAGGAACATAATTAAGGGGTTACTTTCAAGAGCAAAAATGACTAAAAGACAGCTGTATCACTCAGGTCCCCCCAGCATAGGTGATAGCTCAAAAATCTGGGAAACACAAATCCCTGCCCAGCCAGAAGAACAGGTTCCTTCCAGCTTGTACTAATGCCTAGAGTAAATGCACAACTCTGGTTCCCCACCCACTCCTGAAACACAATGAAAAAGCTTGACTCCCAGGAGCTATAATACAACAAGATCTCAGGTTCAAAGAGACAGCTGGAGTCTGAAGAGTTCTAACACAACCAGGATCACAGGAAGGACAGGCTCCAGGCAGAGACAGCAAGGACAGGTAACAGTAGAGAAAAACAGATGGGGAGAGGCAAGCACAAGAACATAAGCAACAGAAACAAAGGCTACTTGGCAGCATCAGAACCCAGTTCTCTGATTACAGCAAGTACTGGATACCCAATCACACCAGAAAATCAAGATTCAGATTTTAAAATCACATCTAATGATTATGATAGAGGACTTTAAGAAGTACATAAATAGCTCCCTTAAAGAAATATAGGAGAACACTAAACAGATAAAAACCCTTAAAGAGGGAACACAAAAATCCCTCAAAGAATTACAAGAAAACAGCCAAATAGGTGAAAAAATTGAACAAAACCATCCAGGATCTAAACATGGAAATAAAAGCAATAAAGGTATCACAAAGAGAGACAACCCGGGACATAGAAAACATATGAAAGGGATCAGGACCTATAGATTCAAGCATCATGAGCAGAATACAAGAAATAGAAGAAATAGAAGGGAGAATCTCAGGTGCAGAAGAAACGCAGAAAACAAAGAAACAAACAAACACATTGACACAATAGTCAAAGAAAATGCAAAATGCAAAAAGCGCCTAACCTAAAATGTGCAGGAAATTCAGGACACAATGAGAAGATCAAACTTAACGATAATAGGTATAGAAGACAATGACGATTCCCAACTGAAAGGGAGCATTAATTTCTTGAAAAAATATTATAGAAGAAAACTTCCACAACCAAGGAGATGCACATGAATATACAAGAAACATACAGAACTCCAAATAGACTGAAACAGAAAAGAAACTCCCATGTCACATAAATATCAGAACCACAAATGAACAAAACAAAGAAAGGATATTAAAAGAAGTAAGGGGAAAAGGTCAAGTAACATATAATGGCAGACATAACAGAATTACACCACTCTTTTCACCGGAGACAATGAAAGCCAGAAGGTCCTGGGCAGATGTAATAAAGACCTGAAGAGAATAAAAATAACAGCTCAGTCAAAATCTCAATTAACATCGATGAGAAATCAAGATATTCCATAATAAACCGAATTTGTGGAATTTGAACAAATCCAGCCTGACAAAGAAAAATAGATGAAAAACTCCAACAGAAGGAGAAAAACTACACCACAGATAAAGCAAGAAAGCAATATTCTTTCAACAAACTAAAAAGAAATTAGGCACAAAAACATATTTCTACCTGTAACAAAAAAAAATAACAGGACAAGCAATCACTTTTCTTTTTTTTTTTAAATATTTTATTCAACACTTTTTTTTTATTAACTTGAGTATTTCTTATATACATTTCGAGTGTTATTCCCTTTCCCGGTTTCTGGGCAAACATCCCCCTCCCCCCTCCCCTTCCTTATGGGTGTTCTCCCCCCAACAGTCTAGTTCACTGGGGGTTCAGTCTTAGCAGGACCCAGGGCTTCCCCGTCCACTGGTGCTCTTACTAGGATATTCATTGCTACCTATGAGGTCAGAGTCCAGGGTCAGTCCATGTATAGTTTTTAGGTAGTGGCTTAGTCCCTGGAAGCTCTGGTTGCTTGGCATTGTTGTACATATGGGGTCTTGAGCACCTTCAAGCTCTTCCAGTTCTTTCTCTGATTCCTTCAACGGGGGTCCTATTCTCAGTTCAGTGGTTTGCTGCTGGCATTCGCCTCTATATTTGCTGTATTCTGGCTGTGTCTCTCAGGAGCGATCTACATCCGGCTCCTGTCGGTCTGCACTTCTTTGCTTCATCCATCTTGTCTAATTGGGTGGCTGTATATGTATGGGCCACATGTGGGGCAGGCTCTGAATGGGTGTTCCTTCAGTCTCTGTTTTAATCTTTGCCTCTCTATTCCCTGCCAAGGGTATTCTTGTTCCCCTTTTAAAGAAGGAGTGAAGTATTCACATTTTGATCATCCGTCTTGAGTTTCATTTGTTCTAGGGATCTAGGGTAATTCAAGCATTTGGGCTAATAGCCACTTATCAATGAGTGCATACCATGTATGTCTTTCTGTGATTGACTTAGCACACTCAGGATGATATTTTCCAGTTCCAACCATTTGCCTATGAATTTCATAAAGTCGTTGTTTTTGATAGCTTAGTAATATTCCATTGTGTAGATATACCACATTTTCTGTATCCATTCCTCTGTTGAAGGGCATCTGGGTTCTTTCCAGCTTCTGGCTATTATAAATAAGGCTGCAATGAACATAGTGGAGCACGTGTCTTTTTTATATGTTGGGGCATCTTTTGGGTATATGCCCAAGAGAAGTATAGCTGGATCCTCAGGCAGTTCAATGTCCAATTTTCTGAGGAAACTCCAGACTGATTTCCAGAATGCTTGTACCAGTCTGCAATCCCACCAACAATGGAGGAGTGTTCCTCTTCCTCAGCATCCTCGCCAGCATCTGCTGTCACCTGAGTTTTTGATCTTAGCCATTCTCACTGGTGTGAGGTGAAATCTCAGGGTTGTTTTGATTTGCATTTCCCTTATGACTAAAGATGTTGAACATTTCTTTAGGTGTTTCTCAGCCATTCGGCATTCCTCAGCTGTGAATTCTTTGTTTAGCTCTGAACCCCATTTTTTAATAGGGTTATTTGTCTCCCTGCGGTCTAACTTCTTGAGTTCTTTGTATATTTTGGATATAAGGCCTCTATCTGTTGTAGGATTGGTAAAGATCTTTTCTCAATCTGTTGGTTGCCGTTTTGTCCTAACCACAGTGTCCTTTGCCTTACAGAAGCTTTGCAGTTTTGTGAGATCCCATTTGTCGATTCTTGATCTTAGAGCATAAGCCATTGGTGTTTTGTTCAGGAAATTTTTTCCAGTGCCCATGTGTTCCAGATGCTTCCCTAGTTTTTCTTCTATTAGTTTGAGTGTGTCTGGTTTGATGTGGAGGTCCTTGATCCACTTGGACTTAAGCTTTGTACAGGGTGATAAGCATGGATCGATCTGCATTCTTCTACATGTTGACCTCCAGTTGAACCAGCACACTTTTCTTTATTATCTCTTAACATCAATGGATTCAGTTTCCCAATAGCAAGAGACTAACTGACTAAATATATAATAAAAAACCAACATTTTGCTGCATACAGAAAACGCATCTCAGAGACAAAAACAGACATTACCTTAGCATAGGGGCTGGAAAACAACTTTCTAAGCAAATGGTCTGAAGACTGAAGAACAAGCTGGAGTAGCCATCCTAATATCGAATAAAATTGACTTTCAACCAAAAGTTATTAAAAAAGATAAGGAAGGACACTTCATATTGATCAAAGGAAAAACCCAAATAAATGAACTCTCCATCGTGAATATCTATACTCAAAATAAAAGTGTACCTACATTCATAAAACAAACCTTACTAAATCTCAAAGCATACAATTGCACCTCACACAATAATAGTAGGAGATTTCAACACCCCACTCATCAATGCACAGATCATGGAAACAGAAATTAAACAGAGACATGGAGAAACTAACAGAAGTTATGAACCATATGGGTTTAACAGATATATACAGAACATTTCATCCTAAAACAAAAGAATATACTTTTCTTCTCAGCACCTCATGGTAGCTTCTCCAAAATTGACCATATAATCAGTCAGAAAACAGGCCTCAACATACATAAGAAGAGTGAAATAAACCTATGCATTCTGTCAGCTCAACATGTGCGAAGACTGGTCTTCAATAACAATAATAATGACAGAAAGCCCACATATACATGGAAGTTGAACAACAGTCTACTCAAAGATAACTTGGTCAAGGAATAAATAGAGAAAGGAATTAAAGACTTCCTAGAATTTAATCAAAATGAAGGTACAATATACCAAAACTTATGGGATACAATGAAAGTAGTGCTAAGAGGAAAAGTCTGAGTGCCTCAAGCAAAAGCTGGAAAGAGCACACACTGGCAGCTTGACAGCCCACCTGAATGAAAGCTGCTGAGCAAAAAGAAGTAAATATACTCACGAGGAGTACACAGCAGGAAATAATCAAACTCACAGCTGAAAGCAACTAAGTCGGAAACGAAAAGAACTATACAGAGAACCAACACCCAGGAGGTAGTCCTTTGAGAAAAACAACAAGATAGATAAGTCCTTAGCCAGACTAACAGGTGACACAGAGGCAGTACCCAATTTAACAAAATCTGAAATGAAAATGAGGACATAACAACAGAAACTGGGGAAATAAAAAAAAATCTACTACAAAAGCCTATACTCAACAAAACCGGAATATCTGGAGGAAATGGACGATTTTTAGACAGATACCAGGTGCCAAAGTTAAATCAGGTCAGATAAACCATATAAACAGACTCCTAACCCCTGAAGAAATAGAAGCAGCCATTGAAAGTCTCCCAACAAAAAGAAGCCCCGGAACACATGGGTTTAGCTCAGAATTCTATCAGACTTTCAAAGAAGAACTAATACCAATAATTTTCAAACTATTCTACAATATAGAAACAGAAAAACCAATACACAATTATTCTATGAAGTAACAATTACATTTATGCCTAAACCACATCAAGACCCAAAAAGAATGAAAACTTCAGACCAATTTTCCTTATGAATATCAATGCAAAATTACTCCATAAAATTCTCCCAAACCGAATCTAAGAACACATCAAAACAATCATCGATCATGATCAAGTAGGCTTCATCACAGGAATGCAGAGATGGATCAATATATGGAAATCCACTATATAAACAAACTCAAAGGAAAAAAAATCACACAATCATCTCCGTAGATGCTGAGAAAATATGTGACAAAATTCAACACCTCAATAAGGTAAAAGTCTTCAAAAGATCAGGAATTCAAGGCTCATACCTAAACATAGTAAAAGCAATATACAGCAAACCAACAGATAATGCCAAACCAAATGGACAAAAACTTGAAGCAATCCCACTAAAATCAAGGCTGCCCACTCTCTCCCTACATATTCAATATAGTTCTTGACATTCTAGCCAGAGCAATTAGCCCACAAAAAGAGGTCAAGGGAATACAAATTGGAAAGGAAGAGGTCAAAATATCACTATGAGAGTATACTTATACACTGTAACAGTTCCACCACAGAACTACTAAGCCTGATAAACAACTTCAGCTAAGTGGCAAGATATAAAATTATCTCAAACAAGTCAGTAGACTTCTTCTACTCAAAGGATAAAGAGGCTGAGAAAGAAATTAGGGAAATGACACCCTTTACAATAGTCACAAATAATAAAAAAATATCTTGGCATGACTCTAACCAATGAAGTGAAAGCTCTGTATGATAAGAACTTCAGATCTCTGAAGAAAGAAATAGAAGATCTCAAAAGATGGAAAGACCCATCATGCTCATGGATTGGCAGCATTAATATAGTCAAAATAGGCATCTTGCTCAACACAGTCTATAGATGCAATGCAATCCACATCAAAATTCCAACTCAATTCTTCATAAATTTAGAAAGAGCAACTTTCAAATTCATGTGGAATAACAAAAAAAAAACCCAGATAGTGATATTCTCAACAATAAATGGATGTCTGGGAGAATCACTAATCCTGACCTCAAGTTTTAATCCAGAGCAGTCACAATAAAAACTGTGTGTTATTGGTACAGAATCAGGCAGGTAAATTAATAGAATACAAATGAACACACAGAAATGAACCCACACACTTACAGTCACTTGATATTTGTTTTTACAAAGGAGTTAAAACCATCCAGAGGAAAAAAAGACAGCATTTCAACAAATGGTGCTGCTTCAAATGGGGTCACCATGAAGAAGAATGCAAATCAAAGCATTGTCACTTTTTACAAAGCTCAAGTCCAAGTGAATCAAGGACCTCCACATAAAACCAGATACACCGGAACTAATAAATGACAAAGTGATGAAGAGCCTCGAACATATGGGCACATGGCAAAATTTCCTGAACAGAATGCCAATGTCTTATGGTCTAAGGTCAACAATCAACAAATGTGACCTCATAAAATTCCAAAGCTTCTGTAAGGTAAAGGACACTGTCAATAGGGCAAAATGGCAACCAACAGATTGGGAAAAGATCTTTACCAATTCTACATTTGTTAGAGGGCTAATATCCAATATATACAAAGAACTCAAGAAGTTAGACTCCAGAGAATTAATCCTATTTAAAAATGTCATACAAAGAATTCTCAACTGAGCACTGTCAAATGATCTTGAAACACCTAAAGAAATGTTCAACTTCCTTAGTCATCATGGAATTGTAAATCAAAACAACTCTGAGATTCCACCTCACACCTGTCAGAATGGCTAAGATCAAAAACTCAGGTGACAAAAGATGCTGGAGAGAATGTGGAGAAAGAGAAACACTCTTCTGTTGTTGGTGGGATTGAAAGGTGGTACAACAATGCCAACCAACCAGAGCTTCCAGGGACTAAGCCACTATCCAAAGACTATACATGGACGGACCCTGGACTCTGACCTCATAGGTAGCAGTGAATATCCTAGTAAGAGCACCAGTGGAAGGGGAAGCCCTGGGTCCTGCTAAGACTGAACCCCCAGTGAACTAGATTGTTGGGGGGAGGACGGCAATGGGGGGAGGATGGGGAGGGGAACACCCATAAAGAAGGGGAGGGGGGAGGGGGATGTTTGCCCGGAAACCGGGAAAGGGAATAACACTCGAAATGTATATAAGAAATACTCAAGTTAATAAAAAAAGGGGGGAGGGGGGAGAAAAAAACACATTCTCCACTATATTCATAGAAGCCTTATTTATAAAAACCAGAAGCTGGAATGAACCCAGATGTCTTACAACGGAGGAATACATATAGAAAATGAGGACTATTTACACAATGGAGTACTACTCAGCTATTAAAAACAATGACTTCATGAACTTCTTAAGCATATGGTTGGAATAGCCCTAGGGCTCAGGATTCCCAAGATAAAATTTACAGACCACGTGCAGCTCAACAAGAAGGAAGACCAAAGTGTGGATGCTTCAGTTCTTCCTAGTAGAGGGAACAAAATTCTTACAGGAGGAAGTATGAAGACAAAATAGGAGCAGAGATTGAAGAAAAGGACATCCAGGGACTGCCCCACCTGGGGATCCATCCCATATACAGTCACCAAACACAGACACTATTGTGGAAAGTGCATGCTAACTGGAGCCTCATATGGCTGTTACCTGCAAGGCTCTTGCAGAGCCTGACAAATACATAAGTGGATGCTCACAGCCAACCATTGGACTGAGAATGGGGTCCCCAGTGGGGCTGTTAGAGAAAAGACTGAAGGATCTGAAGTGGTTTGCAACCCCATAGGAAGAAAAAGAGTATCAACCATCCAGATATCCCAGAGCTCCCATGGATTAAATCACCAACAAAGAATACACATGGAGTGACTAATGGCTCTAGCAGTATATGTAGCAGAGAATGGCCCTTGGTCCTGTGAATGCTTGATGTCCCTGTGTATGGGAATGCCAGGGTGGGGAGGAATCAGGGAGTGGTTGGGTGAGTGGTGGAGTACCCTAATAGAAGCAGAAGGAAGGGGCATGGAGTGGGGGGTTGCTGTAGGGGAAACCAGGAAAGAGGATAGCATTTGAAATATAAAGAAAAAGAAGGTAAAAATAAATAAATAAATAAATTCCTTATCCATGTTTTGCCTTTTTGCTGGTTATCTTATTGTTATCTGAAATTATCACTACAAACTTTGACTGATCAATGAACTGCATATTGTCTATTACACATAAAGAAACCCAATCAAATATATGGTCAGTATTATCCTCTAGATTATAAAACCTAGCAACATACAATGTTGGTTATAATGATTCTATTTATTCACCAGTGTCAGACCAACACTTTATAGGAGTTAACTAAATGTATCTCCTTGGACCCATGATATTTATTGGTACTGTATACAAGATCATTGTTCTATGTGGAATAAACCAAATACTGTTTGACCTCTGAGTTATTTAGGTTCTGGGACACTTGGGCTTCCTCAATTACTCATGTGATCAGAAAAATTCAATATTTGTTGCAGTATTTCCACATGGAATCCTTAGTCATTTTATTCTATCCCATCTGTCTCAGTGTAGAAATTCAGATTTCAAAGAGAAGAACTATTCATGGAATTATCATAATAAAATTTATCTTAATTTATAAATACACAATTTAACTTTCATTTTACTCTCTTCTGTATTTTGGCATCTTCTTTTAGTAAAGGTTAAATTTTGTGAAATTATGCATTATTTTTTCAAGACTCACTCAACAGTGTATATGCATTATGATCATATATTTGTAAGTATTTTTCAAATTGTATTAATGCATTTTATGAATTAGTTGAATATTTTACCAGCCATAGTACCAGATTTTCTAAATGTATGAAGAAGGGGACTGAATTTGCTGGCTGTATATGGGATGGATGGGGCAGTCTCTGGATGGCCTTTCCTTCAGTATCTGCTCCACACATTTTTGTTTCTGCTTCTAAGAAGTACTGAAGAATCTATACTTTTGTCTGTTTTCTTCTTGAGCTTCATATTGTCTGTAAATTGTATCTTGAGTATTTGGAGCTTTTGGGCTAATATCCGCTTAGCAGTGAGTATATAACATATGTATTCTTTTGTGATTTGGTTACCTCTTTCAGGATTATGCTTTCTAGTTCCATCCACTTGCCTAAAAATTTCATGGAGTCATAGTTTTAATAGCTGAATAGTACTCATTTGTGTAAATGTATCACACTTTCTGTATCCATTCCTCTGTTGAAGGACATCTGGGATCTTTCTAGCTTCTGGCTATAAAAAATAAGGCTGCTATGAACCTAGTGGAACATGTGTCCTTGTTATATGTTGGAGCATCTTTTGGGTATATACTCATGAGTGGTATAGCTGGGTCCTCAGGTAGTACTATGTCCAATTTTCTGAGAAACTGTCAGACTAATTTCCACAGTGTTATACCACACTTATAATTCCAGCAAAAATGGAGGAGTGTTCCTCTTTCTCTACATCCTTGCCAGCATCTGCTGTCACCTGAGTTTTTGATCTTAGTCATTCTAACTAGTGTGAAATGGAATCTCAAGGTTGTTTTGATTTGCAATTCCATGATTACTAAGGAGGTTGAAGATTTCTATAGGTGGTTCATAGTCATTTGATACTGCTCAGCTGAGAATACTTTGTTTATCTGTGTACTCCATTTTTATTAGAGTTATTTGATTCTCTGGAGTCTAACTTCTTGAGTTTTTGTATATATTGGATATTAGCCCTCTATAAGATGTAGAAATGGTAAAGATCTTTTCCCAAACTACTGGATGCTGTTTTGTCCTATTGACAGGGTCCTTTGCCTTACAGAACCTTACAAGGTCCCATTTGTTGATTGTTGATCTTAAAGCATAAGCCATTGGTGTTCTGTTCAGGAAATCTTGCTCTGTGCCCATGTAATCGAAGCTCTTCCCCACTTTCTCTTCTA
This sequence comes from Rattus norvegicus, assembly GCF_021556685.1. Lineage (NCBI taxonomy): Eukaryota > Metazoa > Chordata > Mammalia > Rodentia > Muridae > Rattus > Rattus norvegicus. The sequence continues at coordinate 90,760,936 of NC_141540.1, forward strand.
TTAGTTTTACTGTGTTTGGTTTAATGTGGAGGTCCTAGACCACTTGGACTTGAGCTTTTTACAAGGTGATAAGAATGGATTAAGTGTCATTCATCTACATGCTGTCTGCCTGTTGAACCAGCACCATTTTTTGAAAACACTTACTTGGTTCAGGTCTAACCAAAATATTTTATATTGTTTCTGTCTTAAAACCACATAGACAGGGAAGCTGAACAATGCTCTATTCAATGATAACTTGGTCAAGAGAGAGATTAAGTAAGAAATTAAAGACATTTTAGAATTTAATTAATATGAAGGCACGACATACCGAAACTGAGGGAATACAATGAAAACAGTAGTAAGAGGCAAACTCATAGCTCTGAGTGTCCCAAAAGGAAACTGAAAAGAGCATACACTAACATCTTAACAGCACAGCTGAAAGTTCTAGATCAAAAAGAAGCAAGAGGAGTAGACAGCAGGAAATAATCAAACTCAATGCTGAAATCTACCAGGTAGAAACAAAAATGACCTATAAAAGAATCAACAAAACCAGGAGCCAGTTCTTTGAGAAAATCAGTAAGACAGATAAACCCTTAGCCAGACTAACCAAAGGGAGCACAAGCATATCCAAATTAACAAAATCAGATAAAGAGGGAGACATAGCAAAAGAAACTGAGGAAATTCTAAAACTTATCAGATCCAATAAAGAGCTTATATTCAATAAAACTGAAAAATCCAGAGCAAATGGACAACTTTCTAGAAAAATATCAGGTCCCAAAGTTAAATCAAGATCTAAACAATCCTATAACCCCTCAAGAAATAGAAGCAGTCATTAAGTCTCCCAAATTAAAAAAAAAAAAAGTCAAGGACCAGATGGGTTTAGAGCAGAATTCTATCAGACTTTCAAAGAAGATCAAATTCCCATAATTTTCAAATGTTTCCACAAAATAGGAACCAAGGGAACACTACCTAATTTGTTCTATGACATCACAATTTCCCTTATACCTAAACCACACAATGATCTGATCCTGATGCACAGCTCCCTGAATGCAATCCCATGGGAGAGAGAGCTGACCTCCCAGAAGTGAGGACAATCATGGGACCTCAGGGGAGACCTCCACTTCTGCCCACTTCTCCTCATATTCTTTTCCCAAGAGTAAACTGGATAGTGACCTTTGGATACAAGAATATAGGAGCAGTCAGTGACAGGAACCTGCTGGATTCTGTCTGCAATCGAAACTGAACTGAACTCGTCCCACAGCTCCCTGCACCCAAAACCTGTTGGGGGAAAGAGTAAGACCCTCAGAAGTGCAGACAATCCTGAGAAGACAACTACTTTCTACCCACATTCCTGATCCAAGAAGAAATTGCCTAGTGACATCTGTGCCCTCTGGGCACAGTGACCTAGGAGCAGTCAGGGGCAGGACCCTTCAGGTTTCTGCCTGTGCCAAGAGCTGAAAGTCAGTCACCAGAAGTGCCTACACACCTGAGAGCAGAGGTAATACCAACTCTTTTGAACCAAGCAACCTCCCTGGAGGCTTCAGGTCACACAAAGCCAGGAGCAGCTCTCTCTTCCCAGATCCAGCTGAGAGAAAACAGTCTACAGGAGGGCTGAAACACAGGCTTACAGGAAGGTCAAGCCACTGTCAGAGACAGCAAGACCAGCTAACACCAGAGAGACAACCTGATGGTGAGAGGCAAGCATGGGGACATATGAAACAAAAACCAGGAACACTTGGCATCATCAGAGCCCAGTTCTACCACCAAAGCAAATACTGGATATCCAAACACAACGGAAAAACAAGATCTAGATTTAGAATCCCATTTTATGATGATGATGAAGGACTTTAAGAAGGACATAAATAACTCCCTTAAAGAAATACAGGACAACACAAGTAAACAAGTAGAAGCCCTTAAAGAGTAAACAAAATTCCCTTCAAGAATTACAGGAAAATACAACCAAACAGGTCAAAGAATTGAACAAAAACATCCAAGATTTAAAATGGAAATAGAAACAATAAAGAAAGCACAAAGGGAGACAAGCCTGGAGATAGAAAACCTAGGGAAGAAATCAGGAGTCATAGATGCAAGCATTAACAACAGAATACAAGAAAGGAAGACAGACTCTCAGGAGCAGAAGACACCATAAAAAACATCAAAACAACCCCCAGAGATAATGTAAAAAGTAAAAAGCTCTTATCTAAAACATCCAGGAAATCCAGGACACAATAAGAAGATCAAACTTAAGGCTAATATGTGTTGAACAGAGTGAAGACTCCCAACTTTAAGGGCCAGTAAATATCTTCAACAAAATTGTAGAACAAAATTTCCCTAACCTATAGAAAAAGATGCCTACAAACATACAAGAAGGCTACAGAACTCTAAATAGATTGTACCAGAAAAGAAATTTGTCCTGTCACATAATAAAGAAAACATCAATTGCACAAAGCAAAGAAAGAATATTAAAAGCAGTAAGCGGAAAAGATCAAGTAACATATAAAGGCAGACCTCTAAGAATTACACCAGACTTCTCACCAGAGACTATGAAAGGCAGAAGATCCTGGTCAGACGGCATACAGAGCCAAAGAGAACAGAAATGCCAGTCCAGGTTACTATGTCCAGCAAAACTTTCAATTAACATAGATGGAGAAACCAAGATATGCCATGATAAAACCAAATTTACACAATATCTTTCTATAAATCAGGCCCTACAGAGGATAATAGATGGAAAACTCAGACACAAGGAGGGAAGCTACACTCTAGAAAAAGCAAGAAAGTAATCTCTTTGCAACAAAACCAAAAGAAGACAGACACACAAACATAATTCCACCTCTAACAACAAAAGTAACAGGAAAAATAGTCACTATTCCTTAATATCTCTTAATATCAATGGATTCAATTCCCCTATAAAAAGACATAGACTGGATACATAAAGAGGACCGAGCATTTTGCTGCATACAAGAAACTCACATGGCAAGAGAAGATACAAGGCAAGTAAAACCTATAATGAAATAAACAGCGTTTTCAATTATTTAACTCATTTTAATGTTATTAATAAATTTACTACTTATTGTATTACGTGAGGCAACTCTGTCACCAACAGGTTCCTCATTAATTAAATGGAAAATTAAAGCCTTTAGAAGCAAGTGGAAAATAACATTGGATTACACAATTAAGAGACGTGAAATGTAGTGATTTTATTAATTTCCTTCTTTTGGTAGTAGTGAATACTACCAAAATATAGTGGTAGCTTCTTCCTAAGGAAAATGTAGAACAAGTTTTCTAGTGAATTTTATCAATATGAATGAATGAATGAACGAATGAATGAATGAATGAATGAATGAATATGGAAATTCTACAAGTTAAAATGAACTCTTAATTGTGTTTGGTAATTTTTGCAAACTGGTGATATAGCTGATCAGTATCAGCAGAATTGGTTGTTTTTGGTTAATAAATTTTAATGATTCAGCGTGGAATAATGGAGACAGCATGACAGATGAGAGAAGCTTATGTCTTGGTCCCTAGGAATCGGAAAGGGCATAGCTACACTAGCATGCCTCCTTTAATGTCTTTAACTCAATCAGGTCTCTGAACATCATTAGTTAGTGCCACCCAACTTCAGAGCAAATATCTTTTCTCCTTTTCCTGTTGCTTTGATAAAATACTGTGGCAAATCAGCCTAAGGAAGGTGGTTCACCATTCCAGGTACTCTCTGTCAGTCATGGAGGAAGAAGTCAAGGCAGTAGGATCTTAAAAGAAACCTGTTGCCTAGCACCCCAATCAGAAAGCTCAGAAGAATGCAGATATAATGCTACACATTTTCTCCTGGATCCCCACAAGGGAAGGATTCCTCCACATTTATATAATCAAGACAATCCTCCAGGTCTAGAGTTTGACCTAATGTAGATAACCTTGCACTATACCCAAGAGTTTGTCTCCTAAGTGATTCTTTATTTCTCAAATTTGAGATAACTATCAAAAAGGATGTTCCCCACTTAGATAACTCTCTGAAAATATCCACACAAAAGTATATTTTACTAATGTCCCATTGTTTCTATATACAAGGAAGTTGACTAGATACATTTCTTACTACAGATAATTGGCAATTATCTACATATACAAACTGCTGTCCTACCTGACTTCTGTTTCTTGTAGATGAGGTTAACCCATACTACATTACCAATATAAGACAGGAGAAATCCCAGACCTTTCTCTGATATATTATAGTTAAATTAATAAGCATATAAGCAGCATTGACTCAGAAATTGTTTAATTTATAATGCAGCATTATTGGAACACTAAATCTTTGTGGTTTTCCAAATAGAACCATCTTTACATATTATTATATACATGGTAAAATATTTTTGCAATAGGATTAAGTCACAAAATCAGACAGAAACAAATGAACAAAAATGACATGAACCAGTAATTGAGTATGAAATTTTGTGTGGGTAAAGCACCCAGCCTTCTATTTCTTCTTAGAAGCTTAAATGTATCTTCTTATCATAGTCATATAAAAGTGTGATGTTTATAGAAATCATTTTTTAAAAGCCACATGGTTGAGATCTACAGAAGACAAACAGGAGGATCCTTTTCTAATATCCACTGCCCTAATTAACAGATATACTATTAAGTCAAGACAGACTGTAGAAATGTTTGAAAAAGCCCCATCTGTAGTAGGGATTTCTGAGTATATCATTGCTTAACCACACACAAAACTAAATGCCTAATGTGCTAAAATAAATGCCTATAGGGTACAGACAAACTCATTCTCGTTCAATTTCTCAGCTAATTTTTATATTAATGTAAGTGTAATGTCACAGCAATATAAAAGGCAATATAAGTTTTTGATGACTTAATCAAGCCATATATGCTCTATGGGCTTTTAAATACATTAACTTCCTTATTTCTCAACCAACCATTTAATTTGTACATTGTTTTTGGTGATAAACTCATTTACTTGCCAAAAGTCAAAATTCTATGCCATTTTTTAAATAAGATTAAAACCTGGCCATCTGGCTCATTTGTCTAGTCAAGTATATTTACTCTGTCATTATTAGTGGTTGAATTTGGCTTCATAAAATAACAATCTGTACAATTGCATAGGAGTTGCTCTACTTCCTGAGAGAATGTCACATGATTTAACGTCCTGTTATTTGGTTGACAACCATTCTTGGTAGCATGGTCAATGCTTTAAGTTCAATGTACAGGATGTAGTTAGGTTGAGTGAATACATTGTTGACATCAGTAACTTCTTGGTTTGCTCTATATGACCCTCCTATAAATTATTATCATTTTGGTTCCTAATTCTGCACAATAAACTAACCCAGAACTTTAGTTTAATATAGATATTTTACTAAGATAACTAATAATTTAGGTTGTCTTATGTATTGAGGTAGGGAGATATTGATGAAAAGACTCAATGTTTGCAAATGATACTAGAGCCTGATGATGGTAGAATGTTCTGGTGTCTTTATTCATCTACCTGGTATTTGATCCTGGATATTATCTACACTGTCAGTAGAGGCTGCTGAAATTAACACTTATAAAACATTGTGTATCCCCAGTCATTTCAAGTTAAAGGATGCCCTCACTTACATAGAGAATTTAAATCCAGCCTAAACTAAAGAAGATCCTGTTTCAAAAACAAAGAAAACAAAGCAATCAAATAACACAACGGATTCTTCTTGTAACATTATCTTCCTCGGAGTAATTTAACATCACTGTAAAGAGATTTCTAATGTAAGTAAATGTTCTCAGTGACCAAGTAAAAACTGATAAACATTTTTGCTAACCTAGTCTCATAGGCATTTATACCGCTGTCATTTTCAGGAGTCTGGGAGCAGTGACTCATTTGTCTTAGCTCACAGAGAAGGGAGGAAGTTCCTAAGTATAGAATAGAAACCTGCAGAATCACATACAGAACATATAGAATAAAATCCTTCAGAATCACACAATATCTTAAATAAATCCTTGACTTGAGGGAAAAGAATCCCTATTTACTTGTACTGTGTATAAAGTCCCAGTAATTGACTTTAGAATGATTTGCTTCCAGGGACTAAGCCACTACCTAAAGACTATACATGGACTGACCCTGGACTCTGACCTCATAGGTAGCAATGAATATCCTAGTAAGAGCACCAGTGGAAGGGGAAGCCCTGGGTCCTGCTAAGACTGAACCCCCAGTGAACGTGATTGTTGGGGGGAGGGCGGTAATGGGGGGAGGATGGGGAGGGGAAGCTGACATAGAAGGGGAGGGGAAGGGGCTAGGAGGATGTTGGCCGTGAACCTGGGAAGGGGAATAACAATCGAAATGTAAATAAGAAATAATCAAGTTAATAAAGATGGAGAAACAAAAAAAGAATGATTTGCTAGAAATGATTTGGTACAAAGTTTATAATGTAAAGCATAAACTGATTGAGTAGTCACTGAACAAATTTTCTGTTGAAATACCATCTTGTTTTGATCAGTGCATTAACCATTAATGAACATATATATACATATATATCCTTATTAAAAATTTATACAAAAATCATATATACATGTATATAATTTCTATATAAGCTATAGAGGTAATTATAATATCAGAATTCAAAAGTTTGAATGAAATGTTTTCCAGTAGTAGCAGACTTTTAAAAAAAACAGGAAATTGAATACAATGAAAGAAATTGGTTCCTGAAAATATTATGGTGGAAATTAGAGCCTGATGAAGAGAAAATTGTAGATTTATTATGTGACCATTTGACTTCTTTACAAATATACAGCAATTTAATTTCCCTTAGATATAATTTAAGTTAATGTTTTTCTAGACGCAAGCAGATACACACTATAAAATCTCAAAGCATACTTTGAAAAAAAGCTCATAATGAGAATTGGCAAACTTGGAGTTTTTCCCTCTGTTGGTTTAAATAAACTAAATTAATATTTTGCAAAACTGAAATTTGAGGGCTTTTACCTAGAATTTCTATGTGTCTTTTAAAAATATTTCAAATTATGCAACACAGGAACTCAGCAACTTAGTAGCCAGGCTTGCTAAAGAAAAAAAGAAAAAAAAACTAAGGAAAGTCTATTAATTACACAAACAAATAATTGACCTTACAGTGATATTCACCCTAGGAGCTCTTATAGAGTCAGAGGATTATGGGAATATTCATGGAAACACTTTACCATAGCATATAAATAAATAAGAAATACTGTCTGCATTTCCCAGCTCAATACATATTTTCTAGGTACATTTCTTTCAAGTGTTAAAAACAGAAACTCATTATTATGCAAGAATCAATTAGAGAAAGCAGAAAATGTCTGCTTTTAGCCACTTATTAAATAATCGGGAACTTATAGTCATGTAACATAGAACAATTGAGGTATCATTGACACTCCAATGGGACTCATCTTTGACTTTGCTGTAGGTAAACAAAAATAAATTATAAGATATAACAAGAAATGAGTAATTACCACAGTTAACTGCTAACATCACATAAGGGAAACATTCTAAACAGAGGGAAGATATGGAAGAGAATTTCCTAGAGGAGAGCTAAGATATGATGGATGCACAAAATGACATTTTACTAATTAAATTACTGTACTCTTATTAATATTCCATCATAACCATGAGGATTTGTGTATGTATTCAAAGTATTTTCTTTGAATGTAAATCATGTAACCCTGCAATACAGTGTTGAATAACAACAAACAAACGGCAGAATTTAATACACATCTGCTCCTGTTTAAATCAGACCACTGGGACAAAGAGTTTCCTGTGAATAGCATATTTGATTCTAAGAGTTTTGATTATTTGGGTTTATGTGCCAATAAGTTAACAGAATATTGAATCAAAAGAACGTTACACAGGAAACTATTACATGCATACATGTTCTGATTTTAAGAGTGATACATAGTAACTGCATCAAATGTGTAACACATTAAATAATAAAAACAGAAGACAGGAAAGCATTACTTATGCATTTTATTTATGAGGACAGTGGTAAAATGTTGAAGTTGGTTATACATACATGCTGTGCAAATTTTTTCTAAGTTTAAATTCTGGACTCCAAGACTGGTACTCCAATTATATCACCCTCCAGTGGAAATAAAAAGGAGAGAGAGAGAGAGAGAGAGAGAGAGAGAGAGAGAGAGAGAGAGAGAGAGAGAGAGAGAGAGAGAGAGAGAGACAGAGACACAGAGACAGAGAGAGACAGAGAGACAGAGAGACAGAGAGAGACAGAGAGAGATCAAAAGTTTCCTTAATGCCTGAGACAGCATCAGTAGGGTTGTATAACATCTGTTAGCCAGTTAGCCCAATTGTCTCTATTTTTCCTGCTCCTGGCTGCTCACGTTCTCACATCAGACCTGATTCAGCCTTTGATATGATCATACTCTACATACACTGTCTCTACGTCTGAAAAAAAGTGACTCCCCACACACCCATCCTGCATGGCAACAGTCTTTGTTTACTTCTAGTTTACATGTTGCATACAAGCTGCCAAAGACGTGCTGTATACACTAATGAGGCCATTACTTGTGTTCCCAGTCAGGGCCAAATCTTGTCTTAACCTCAACAGAGCACAGAGCATGTGTGGGGTCCTTCATTAAATAAGAACCCTGTGCTACTGCATGTATATTTTCTTGCCAGAGGCAAGGAAAGATTCCTGTTCTCCTTTCATCTAAGTTTTTTTTCTCAGCATAAAGTGTTCTCCTTTGTATAAGCCTCAGATTATAACCAAGTAAAACTCTGCAAATGTGATTTTAAATTATGGAGTGCACACGTGGAAAAGTGTTCCTCTTTGCATCCCATTCACTGTTTAAGCCCTAGCAACATGGAGAAAACATGAAGAAACACTTCTACAATTATTCAACAATGCATTAGGAAACTCGAATGTGTAGAAAAGAAATTCAAATGAAAGACGAAAGACAATTAACATTTAAACTTAATATTTAAATTTTGAACATTTTAATTAAACATAAAAATAAAAACCCACCAGGCTAATTGGGCAGCTTTTGCAAAACCAAAGAATTTCACTGAGAATTTTATAGCACATCTGAAAGCCAAGCATTGCTTTGTGTCTGAAATTTCTTAAATTTCATTTTAAACAGGTAAATACACTCACACTAAGTTAAGTTTCTGAATTGCTTTGAGCTGCTGCATATTCACATCTCCTAAGCTTTTATGATTATCAAAGACATATTTTACTAGCTCATCTTCAGTTTAAGGACTGCCAATAATATTGTGCATAAAAAGGAATAAAAATTAATTTCAAAGAAATGTCTTTCTTACATTCAATTAAAAAAACTCAATATATTGAGAAACACTTCAGTCACCATGAAGATCGAAAAAGTACAGTACATTCTAGTTTCTTTTGAACTGATTAATTAATCCAAATTCTTCATCTAGTAAATAGCTCACAAACTGAGAATTTTGAAAGATTAAAAAAGTATTTCTATACAACCTACACCTGGCCAGCAGTTCCTCCAGTAGGTTCACCTTAGTCTTCAAAGGGTGACAAACTGGAAAACTGTGAAAAACTGGAGTGAGAGAAGGCAATAATCCCTCCCGTTAAGAATAGAGTTGAAGCGAGACTGCCTTCTGTCATTGTGGCATCTAAAAAGTGATCAAAATACTGTTCTTTCTGTACACTGGAGACACAGAACTAGAGAGTTTGTGTTTAATTTTCCTAGGTAAGAAAATTAGAATGTGACCACAGTAACATCAACCTAGGTCGATCATCTTGCATACACTTTTTGGGCCATTGGGTGCAGAAGAGCAAAATGCATGCTAAAGGTTGTCCCCAAGTCCACTATACAAATTTTCATACGGAAGTAGAATAGCTACTGCTAAATGCAGCAAGATGGAGAAACCATGTGAGCTGCTTTCCGTGTTCTTATGACCAAAACCAAGTGAACAGGTAATTATTGTAAATGAGAGGTTAAAGGATACAACTCTCACGCGGGAAGGCATATAAGCAATTACCTGCGAGCTGGATGTGACCCTGATTATCTCCCTTCAGAAGGTTCATAACCACATGGGAACATTTTACACTCAAACAATAATAGACAATGAGAAAATTTGGGGATCTGTAAAAGTAGAACTAAGAACCTCAAAGAGGAGTGCTTTTACACAGAATTGTGGCAACCTATAATTTTAAAATATCAGAGATGATCTCCTAAAACTCATAATGCAGACCTGTTTTTAGGAGTTAGGGATACTGAGGCAGAAGAATCTCAAATTCAAGGCTGATTTGGGCTATATAGTTCAAGACCAACCTCAGCGATTTGATATGGTCCATGTTCAAATAAGAAATAAACATGACTAAGGAAATAGTTCATTGATTAGAGTACTTATGCTAGCATGTGTAAGGATCTGATGCAATCACTGGCTGAATCACACACACACAAAACTAACTAGTTAAACAGGCAAATGAATGAATGAATGAATGAATGAATGAATGAATATTTAAAAGCCAAGTCAACAATTCATATGTGAGACATTTAATACGTAGCCATTTATTTCAGTGTTGTGTAACATATGCATTTTAATACATTAAGAATTTTTCCATTGTTCTTCCTTTCACTCTTGATTTTATACAGCATATTTTAATATTAACTAATTTCCAAATATAAACTATATATTTCAGAATTGAAGCAGAATTAAGAAAGAATCTTGGGAAGAAATAATTACGCTCTCCCCGCCACCCTAAGCTTTAGTTCCTGCTTCAGGGCTTTAAAAGCTGTACACTCCTCTCAATAAACAGACCTTGATGAGGAAAAAAAAGAAATAATTACACACAGGGATTATAAGCATTTTGATACCCCACTGCCCAACCAATGAAAAGAGAAAATTTCATGTAATTTGGTCCTAACTTTTGAGGAAGTAAGAAGGATGTTTTTATGACAGAAGCAGTTTGTGAGGATCTTTTCTAGAAAAACATGTATCAAATATAACATGTACCTGTAGAGAAGGCAATACACCACTGCTGCAGTTACAGAGTTAGAAAAGGGACCATCTTTGCATTCCGTTGTGTAGCCAATGGGTTTGAGCCCATCAGAATCCAATGGACAATTATAACCCAGTGGGCACCCTGAAGGTATTGCTCCAAGTCAGTGGTTCACAGACAACACACATAAAACAAAAAAGTACGAGAAAAGGAGTTGAAAGAGGAGGAAAAAATGATGTGTGTGAAGAAGTAAACATTGATGTCTATATATGTGTGTATGTGTGTGTGTGTGTCTGTGTGGATGCGCACGAGCACACACACCTGTGTGTGTATAAATTTATCAAAAAATATTTTAATAAATATTCAAGAGCATTAGAAGAGAAATTTATACACATACATACATAAATACACACACAGAAATATACATGTATAGAAAATTTTCAGTTTCTACAAAGCTGAAAGATATGCAGACCCTATAACTGGGAGATAACTGGAAAATTTAGTTTTTATTCTAGATTTGGATGCTAATAAATGTTTGGTTTCCTCCATGAGTCTTCTCCAGGAAGGCTCTCCTCCACGAGCCTAAGAAGAAAAGCAATAACAAGAAACCTTATCTTATTCCACTTCCATAAGAAATATTAGACTTTCAAAATGCAAATCCAAAAATCCACAAATTCATTTCCTCCATTTTGAGAGTGGACCAGAAAAGCTCCAGACTCTAAGAAAACTTAATACAAGATACAATATTTGGTTTTAGAAGAATCAATTCATTTATTAGATAAAAGTAGGATATTTTAAATGATATAGTATCACAGCATGATTTTTATTTGCTCTTGGATCATTAGACTACTTGACTCTGTAAAACCCATCTAAAGCTAAAATTGCATTTTAGCAAAGAACAAGCTATTGAAGTGGGCTCTTTTAAAATTACCATATGTATGTACAATTATATCTTAAATATTTCAGCAAATTTTGATCTATTCTAATAGAGTGGAAAAATCACTCAGAGTTTTTGAAGATTTTAGAAAAAATATTTTATTATTCTGAATTTAAAAATAAGCGTGCTTTTTCTCTTAAACTATTCACTCAAATAAATTAAACCTAATTGAGCAGACTTTCAAGTTGCAGTCAAAGTCTTTGATTTTGCTGCAAACCATTTCAACCCATAATTAAAAGTCCATATCAAACAAATGTTTAATCAATACCTCAACTCATAGAATGCACTTTAGATATCTCAATCATATATACAAATACACTTTTTAAGAATTGTTGGTCATCGTGGATTTCAGAATGAGGCAGTGTTAAATATAGTGAATATCATGTGATATAAAATCAAGAGAATGTCAATGTTTTATCATGTTTAAGTTTGAGATCTAAAACAATGTCTCTCCAAGTCCATTGCCATCTATTTTAAATTTATAGAATATTGATCTCTGTATAAGGGATAGTTATATTATGCATAATTCTGACCTACTTAAAGATATAGTACATTTGTGAGCCTATGTGGGACACTTATATCATGTATACATATTATTGTGACCTGTTTATTGTTATCACTTGGAAATATTCATGACATGAGGAAATAATTATATTCTGTTATACTCATAGATCGGTTCCTTATCAATTTGTCATTAAATAGGTGTAGTGCTAGCCAATTATATACTTAAATAGATCCTGACAGTGACTGCATTCCTCTACCCACCCCAATGTAATGGATTCTGGATTCTAGAATGAAAGACACAGACACAGACACAGACACAGACACACACACACACACACACACACACACACACACACACACACACACACACACACAGCCTTTATAATTTGATATGTCTAAAATAGCTCAATGTATGAGTTACTTCCTAACCGCCACATGGCTAAGCCACCTCCCTCAGATTTCCCTGAGTTATTGCTTACTAAATCCTATATTCCGTCTTTGTTCCCTTGGACCCAGTTGGGCGGCCCTCTTGAACCCTCCCCTGGTTCCTACATGGCTGCTATGCTCTCTGTCCTACACTTTCTCAGGTGTGGAGTCTCTCTTCTCATTCTCCTGCTCCCAGCAAGGTGGATCTCTTCTTCCTCCTCTTTTCTTCTCTCTCCTGTGCATCCTAAAAGTCCCACCTATGTCTGCCCTGCCCACCATTGACTGCTGGCAACTTTATTTACCAATCAGAACCGACTGGGACCCTCAATGTCTTACCTGTAGATGTGTGGATTCTCATGCAAATAATTTTGGGGACCCAAATTAAAATAACAATTTAAGCAGCATTAGACCAAACCTACTACAGAGAGGTCTCCCCTGGCAGAAGATGGGGACAGATGCATAAGCCCACAACCAGACAGTACATGGCAATAGAGTCTAAATGTGATGTCTCTATTAAATCATTCTCGGAGCTCAGGGAATTCTTGGAAGAGGAAGCAGAAATATTGTCAAAGACAGACAATGGAGGATACCAAGAGAACAAAGCTCTCTGAATCAACTTGCCTAGGCACATATGAGCTCACAGTGGGAAGTTACAAGTACAGGACCTGTGTGAGTCTATACTGGGTCTTTTGCATATACACTATAGGTATTGACACACTATTTTTATAGAATTCCTGACTGTGAAAATGAGTGGATCTCTGATTCTTGTTCATGCTCTTGAGACTCTGTTTATCCTGTAGAGTAATTGTGGCCATCTTCGATAAGTCAGTTTTACCTCATCTTCTTATATCATACTTATTTGGTCATATTTTGGTTTTTCTTCTTTTTAGCGGTTCTTCTCTAATAACAGAAAGAGAGTGGATCCAGAGAGGAGGAGAAGTAGGGAGGAACTTGGCGGAGTGGAGAGAGGGGAAGACTATAATCAGGACTTACTATTCGAGAAAATAATCTATTTTCAATAGAAGAAAAATAAGAGTATATCAATAAAATGACATAGTTTTCTATTTTGTAACTTTATCAGAATATCATTTTTAAAGATAAAATTCCCTTCATTATTTATATGCAAACCTACCTGAAATGTTTCATGTCTACTGGCATTCAGGTATTCATTCCTTTTCATGAAAAAAACCTCATTTAATTTTCATTTCTTAATACTCTCTAAAGATATTACAAGAGAAAAATAAATATTAAAAAATTCCAATTGTGAGAGAACTATTTTTCATAAAACAGTTGCAATCATTGTTGGCATGAATAATTCAAATACATTTAAATTTGAGAAAGTGCAGGAGCATTGCTTTTTCATGCTGAGGAGGGAGCTCTGCTATATGTCAGTTGTCAACATTTACAGAACAAAGGGAAAAAGACAAGTGTTCTTGCTTAATTGAGAGACAGGGGAGTGTGACACTGAGTGGCCCACAGTTCTCTACTTATGCATACTTCCTCTGGTGATTTATGTATTTCATAGCAACTGCTGGGTGTCCCTGTTAATATATAAATATATCACACGTGTCAGAAGAAATGAATTACATTCTAACTGAGGAACAAAATAGTCACTCATAAAGGAGAGTAAATAACATCCAATGTAGGTCATTTATGCTTCATAAAATCATAGCATAGATATAACAACTTGTAAATTTTAATATATCTTTTGGATACAGTATTGTTATGATTAATTATCCACAGAATTTGTAACTATCCCTTATTCCTCTCAAGATTTCCTAAAGGGACATGAGATATCTAATGTAAACATTCAAAAATATATGTTAAATAGTGTATATAAAGTTAAAACCAATTTTAAAATATAAAGTTGTATTAAAACTACTATAACTATCAATATAAGGGCAGGAGACTAGAATAAACTGTTTTTAAAATTCTAGACATGAAAGAGGAAAAATTGAGGAAAAAAATGTCAAAATAAAAACACTACAATAATGTAAATTTTAGATTCCAGAAAGTTATATATTTAAGAGTATTCAGAAAAGTGAGCTTTCTAAACCATGAGTATATTGTGGAGACTAGAAGACTTAGGAAGGACTATAAAAGACAATAAACTTTGTATGGATGTAGAACTCAAGACAAAATAAGTCACCAGCTTTCAAGTGATACTTTTAGTGAAATGTGTTAATATGATGGATTCAGTACAACTCAAAATAAGTAACAAAGGAGAGTCTTGGGGACTTAAAACCAAAAAAAAATCTTAATTTTTTCATTTAATTTGTCTGATACCATAATGACTCATAAAAATTAAGGATCCATGTGTATCTAAGGGTGTTTAGAAGACAAACAGCTCCCAAATTTAGGAAACTGTCAGAAATAAATGGGCTAATTTAACCCTGAGAGAGAATAGTATTAAAGAGTAATGATGACACTATATTTGTGACATCATTTTAGTAGGCTGAAGCTCAACAACTAGAATATTCACCAGGAAAGTACAGAAAAACGAGAAGTAAAATTAAGTCATATGTAGAGAAAATATTCACAAATAGTATATGTGATAAATATTTATCACTCAATACACAATTAAATCAACTCAAACCTAGTGATCCTTAGAAGTAGATCAAAATATCTGAATGTATAGTCATGAATGAGATCTGCAAATGGCAGACTGACACTTGAAAAGGAGTTCTCTATCATATGTCAGCACGATATTTTTTAACAATAGGGTATCATTGCACAGCCATTAGAAAGACCAAACTTCAAAAACAAGAAGCAGCAAATTCAGGCACAAATGTAGGTCAGAACAAAGGTTATCACTGTGGTAGGGCTGCTAATACTGCACAAACCCTTTCAGAACACTTTGCAGTGTGTGCGTTGAGTAAGCTTGATGCTACCGTGTGTCCCAGATGCTGGGTGCTTCTCTCTACACAAAGGAGCTAAAAACATACGTCCGCATGTTCCCTCAGTATACGTGCTTACAGCAGCTTTTCCTTTTCACTCTCTCTTTTTTTTCTTCTACATATTTGCCCTGTATGGAAACAACCAAATGTTCCTCAGTAAATAAATAGACAAATACTAAAGTTTTGGTAGAATTCTAAAAATATATTTAAGAGGCAACAACTCTCCTTAGGTTTTGCTTCCTCTTTCTGTTAGTTGAGAAAAAACTGCTTTAGAAAGCTCCCAGGGTTGCTTGTCAGTTGTTTCTACTTTCAATTCTAAAGCAAACTTCATGGCACAATAAAACAGACTAACCAGTATTCAGTGTTAGAAAGACATTTATGCTGTATTTGAGGCTTATGCACCTGGAGAAAACTGACACAGTGACTTAGGAAAAGGAGATGCTTCAATTTCAGCAAATTAATCATGTTCACTTGTGTTTCAGTTTGAAATTTTTACTGTGTTCTTCATTATTCTGTCAATAACCTAGCATTTTTTTCTATTTCCTGGAAACTTCTATCACTAGGCAACTAGCTTCATACTTCATGAAACCTGAATATGGTCAGGTTTCTGAATAACCTTCACTTTTACGAGTGAATGACTAAATCCTGCTTCCGTTTACCATATCTGAGAAAAATTCAAAACATGCTTGACACTGTTTCCAAAGGCATAAGGTGACTCAATGAGCCCACCAATGCTTTCCTTCCTTTTCCTTTCTCTGTTTCTGACCTTGGATTCCTTGGATTTCGCTCCAGTAGCAATTACTCAATTGATTTCTGATAGAACATTCTTAATTGAATGCTGATGTATTTTGCAAACTGTATAACCACCCTGTTTAATATGCAATTATTGAATAGGCAAGGATTCTTGACTACTACGCCAGATCACATGACATGACTGTTATGATATGAAACCCTCTTAATTGTGATCTTTCTGGATTTCCCTTTAATCCAATAATTCTCTTGGATGCAAAGCCAATTCCATGGTAACATTCTTCCTTTTGGGTATGTGCTAGTTGAAACTTAAGTAGATATGTGACTGTGCAGAGAAAATAGCCATTTCCAATATGGACTCATTATTTTGCTATGGCTGCACTGTGGCCTTAGTTGAGTAAATCCATGTAGTGTTAATGGAAACCCCCAAGAATTTAATTGAAGGGCTGTCAACTCAATCAAGCCAATAAATATGAGTATGGAAAGTATATACTTTGGATTTTTGATGATTAAGTATAGATCTTCCTTATTAGCTAATAATGAATTAACAGAATAGTTCACTTTAGTATATACTTGACATTATACTAATTAGTTTTATGCTTTTTCAATATTTTCATTTTCTGTATTCTTATCAAAAGTCCAAATTTTGTTTTAGACTTATTATCTTCAGTCTTATCTTTACTTCAGTCTAATTTCCGTATTTTGTATTTTATTTTCTTTAACATCAAACTTACTTCATGCTGTGCTGTTGAATTTGTGTAAGTCAGATTCATGCTGTGAACAAGTTGATTTATTTATTTGTCAAAATCATCTCAAGGTCTCTCTTCTATTGCTTATATTCATTACACTTCTAAAAAATGCCTATAAAGTAAAACATGGTAATACAAGATTATCTACCATACCATTTTTTAAAAATAACTTTTAAATTACTGTAAGTGATGCTTTGAAGAACAATAGTGAAATTTAAATAAAAACCGCTGAGACTTGGGGAACATGGTTATTGATTATAAGATCCAGAATATTTTATTACAAATCTTTCTAGAACCATATTAAGCAAGAATACTGTGATGCTTTGGATGCCTAGGGAGTAGCACTATTTGGAGATGTGGCCTTATTGGAATAGGTGTGGCCTTGTTGGAATAGGTGTGTCACTGTGGGTGTGGGCTTTAATACCCTAATTCTAGCTGCCCAAAAGTCAGTATTCTGCTGGATGCCTTTAGATGAAGATGTAGAACTCTCAGCTCTGCTTGTACCTATAGGCTGCTTTGCTGCAGCCTTGGCAATAATGGACTGAACCTCTGAAACTGTAAGCCAGCCCCAGTTAAATGTTGTCCTTACCAGAAAAGCCCTGGTCATGGTGTCTGTTTACAGCAGTAAAACAAATTTTATTTTGTTATTTTTTTAATGTACTGAGAGTATAACTTATTTTAATCACATGTATATTTTACCGAGCATGATCTGGCTTCCAGAAAAAGTCAGGCTTGAAAAATTCTGTTTGCTAAAAGGTGTTTGTTGATATTTACATGGATAATTTAGGTATATAACTTAATAAATACTAATATATATTATTGTTTGGATTTCTGAGAAAGAAACTCTATATACCCAGACTTCCATAAAATTCAGGATCCCTGCCTTACCTTTCCACGTGCTGGAGTTATAGGAATGTGACACCTATTTTCTGATTAGATTAAATAAATTATATACAAATTTATTTCCAGTAAAGTCTTTAAATTCAGCATGACACTGCAGTTGGAAATTAGAACAAACTGAATTGTCTAAGATCTGAGAATTGAGTCTTTTAGATGACTTTTCAAAAATTTCACAAAAGAATGAGCGTCTTTGTCAGTGAGTAGGAGTAGACTTTTGCTCTGAAGCGCCTGTTGTCTCAGTTGCAGCAACATGTCCCAGCGGGACGATAAATTTGACAGGATAAGACAGAGGAAACAGACAGAATAAAAGATACTTTGGCTCTTGTTCATTTGATGACCTGGAAGACAGGAATCTGCTGACTCACAGCTCTCAAGAGCAATCAACCATAAGTCAGTCACTCACTACTTTACAGTTGTCTGAAGAGAAGTCCATATTCTCAGAACTGTGGCTTCATACTCATCTTTATAAAAGTCTTCATAGGAGGTTTGGGGACTGTTATTTACATTGTGAGAAATACAGTGAAATGAGGCAGGAGGCATTTTTACCAGTATAATTGGATAACCTGATTTTGAAAATAATAAAAATTCTTTTAAATTGTCCTTTATCCCTTAATTTTAGAACAATAGAGTCTGTTGAGAATGACTGAAAACAGTTTGAAAAAAACATACAAAATATGAAATATTTTAAATAGATTAAGTATTATTAAGGAAAACTCAAAATTTATTCCTTCTATACATAAAATTATTCAAAATCAGATGAAAGAAATTAACCACTAAGGTCATGCATGTTGATATACGGCAGTTGAGTAACATTCAGATATTAAAATTACTAATAACTCACTTACATAATAAGATATACCACTGTCATACAAGGCAGTTTTACTTTTAGCACTATAGATCTTTTATAAAAGATACAGACTTTAGCAAAAATTATTTTTTAGTTTCCAGAGTAACAGATTTTAAAACAGCACGCTCTTATTCAGTCTACGGAGATAATTTTAATAAATATATTCTAAAATCAGTCTTTCATTGTCAATATTTGTTTAAATCTGAAATAATTCTGTAATATAATTAATTAGAACAGTATTATTCTTCGTTTCTCAAGATAAATAGCTTAAAGAAATATGAATATTTTGATTTTTTTAATTCATTTTATTTGTAGAATTAGAATTTTGTAATGCAAATGGATATGATCCTAATTACTTCAAACATTTTGTCTCAAGAACTAATGCAATTAAAATATAATTAATTTCTTCAAGGAAATAATTTTAGTTACCATTTCTTGGCATTTAATATATATTCATGTTAAAATATTTTGAAGACATTATATAACTATAAAACCCAGTATGTATCTATGCATGATCCAATAATATTATTGTTATAATTAACTATTCAAGTTGTTGTACTATTGAAATTGTACATAAATGTTCTCATTTTTAATTTGTTTAATCACTAGAAAAAAGATGAAGCTTATCTGGGTAGTTAGTAGACTAAATAATCTATAATTTTAAAAGATATCTTTGTTTATCCTGAAACAGGGTCTTATGGAACCCAAGTTGGCCTTTTACTCACTTTATAACTGAGGATGTCCATATATCTCAATTTTCCTGTCTACATTTCCCCAACTTTTGCTTGAAGGTGTGTGCTGCCACCATACCTAATCTATCCCTTTTCCTTAAAATTATTTTATTTTGTAAAATGGAGAGGACATATGCTCAACCAATACCTCTCTTCTTATTTTAGTATATGAATTCAATTATTGCTGTGTAACTTCAGGCACCTGATTTAGCACCACCTTTTGAATTTTCTGTTTTGCCCAATAGTGGAATACACCTATACAGTGTGATTGCATCACGATGGGTGATTTTACATCCAAGAAATAATTAGTACATCTCTTGTAAAATATCAATTATTTCTGTGAATATTTAAACATGGGCTTGTGTTCTGGTCTAGTCATAACTGTGGAGTGTAGCAAAGAAACACCTATATGTGCTCTGAAATTTCTAGCAATGTATAGATAGCAACATTCCATTCAAGTTATCATCTTCCAATATTTAATATCTAAAAACAGCAAAGGATAGAAGCATGAGATTTACTCATACTGCATATGCAAAATACCTAAAAATCTTTTCTATTAATGGGGTCCTTGGGAAGAACTTGAGGCTGAATAAATCAGAATATTTTACGACAATAATTGAGCATCAGGATTTATTTTAAGGTGCCAATTGTATTCTAATGGTGAGGCATTAATTCTGCACAGAAAAGTTATCACTGGGCAAGACTAATAACACATCTCCATTAATAGCTTCTGAGTGACAGAACCAAAGTGCTTGTCTATGATGAAATAAAATAAAATGGTTTACTAAGTAGATGAAGAAATTTAAAAGCAAATGGGTTCTCCCTGTGTATTCCTTGTTGTCAAGTTAATATGGGTTAACGGTCTCTTGGTCCTTTGGTTTTTGTTTGTTTGCTTGCTTGCTTGTTTGTTTCTGTTGAAACTTCATTATAAGGAATTAACAAATAGACCGTCAGACATTTAAATCAACTAGACCAAATTCTTTACATCTCGATCAACTTCTACACAGTTAGAGCGTCCCTTCTGAACTCATGGAGCTTAATGTTGGAATTCTGCACGTTTCCCCTCAAATACACACTTTAGGCAATGAAATTAAAAAGTCTGTAAATTAGATCTGATATACCACCTTTAATAACTCATATCTGTTAGCTGTATTCTTTCTTTCACTATCACCCAATAGTTAGCTTTTTTTGCTTTTCATTTTACATTTTATATTATGCTCACATATACCTTTATTTATATTAACATCAGATGTGTATGTGTGAGTGTGTGTGTGTGTGTGTGTGTGTGTGAGAGAGAGAGAGAGAGAGAGAGAGAGAGAGAGAGAGAGAGAGAGAGAGTATGTGTGCACTTGTTCATGCTTAAGCACACACACTAGGATGCATATCAGAGAGAATATATTTTTCTTCTGTGATTTTAACCTTTCTGGTATGTGACTTCTCTTAAAATTATTCTTTCAAAGTCTACCCATTTTACTGAAAATTTTATTTTTCCTTAGGATTATAGCAAGTTTTCAGTATTCATTCTTTGCTGATAGACAATTAAATTGGTATCATTTTCTTGAAATTATGAATAATGCAGCAAAAAGTATGAGTTCAAATTCCTCAATGATAAGCTGAGGAATTCTGAGTATATACCAAGAAATGAAGTATCTGCATCATGGGATAAGTCTACAAACTTATTTGTATGATGCCTGTATTAATTGATACCACTTCCAATATTTCTTGTCAATTTTTTGAGGATAGCCATTCCGATTGGCATTTGTTGGTATTATCTTAACTTAGTTTTAATAGATAAGTTTAAAACTACAATGTACAAATATTTCTTGTACTGTTTCACTTATAGTCTGAACATTTTCTTTCTTATTTCCGTAAAATGCACCATAAATTTTTTCCCAGAAATTTGAACTCTGAAACTTTTTTTCTGGTACAGAATATTTCCTACATTACATTAATTACTTTTCTGTTTTATTCCTTGTTATGTTTACTAAACTTTCATCCTCTTAGCTGGACTCTCTCTGATGAAGGAAGTGTTGAACCATAGCAGGGCACATAGCACACACCAATAGTACTGAATGCAAGATATAAACCAATACTGACCAAGTCACTAATTGATAGTCAATCGGAGATGAGTGCAAAGTATACCCAAAAGATAGTCAATGAGGGCTAATTGCGAACAATAGAAGTAGAGAGAGATTTCAATGAGGCCTGGACCTTGACAAAAAATAAAATAAAACAAAAAATAAAACAAAAACAACTAAAATTAATAAAATTATGTGAAAGAGAATCATCCATGATTGACATGAAGTTTAAGAAGGAGAAATTTGGTATGAGCTTTTCCTTAAGATTTTTCCAATGAGATATTGATCAATATAAAGTAGATCATTATGACTGTTATTGCATTCATCCCTCTAATAATATCATTTCTACTTAGCAGTCTCTTCACATTTGTCCTGATATTTCTAACCACAGAGTCGGAAACTTATGTTTCATTATGATTATATTCAAGACGATTACTCACTTTGTTGTCAATAAATAGAGAAATTTTTTTCTTGTGACAGTTACAACAAGATACAATAATACAGGAATAATATAGGAAGAAAAAACTAAAATATAACTGTTAGATGATAAAAAAATGTAACTCTGGTGATTGTGATAGAGCTGTTTGGTTTGTCATGGATATCAGATACTATTACTTGATAAAATTAGAAGTTGATTAATAAAATAATTAAAAATGAGTGTTAAAAAAGAGAGAGTCATAACTAGACTGATAAGGTGAATGACAAAATATCAAAGATGAATATGAACAGCAGATAGAAAACAGGATGAGAGCACAACATGAAGTTTAAGACATCAATAGATCCCACCATGTAGGTCTCCTAGACCTGATAAACATGGTTTAATAAAAATATACTTCTAAAGTATCAAAAACCAAAATGCACATAAAAATCAACACTAAATTGACTCTGTGTATATTAAGATTTCATGAATCTGAGTATGATGTAGGGTATAAATACTGTCCATATGTCTCCAATTCGCAAAAATTAAAATGTTAAACAACTACAAGGAAGAATAATTATATTTGAAGTTTGAAATTTACATGTTTTAACCAGGTAGCACAGAAGGGTCTAGGACATAAATTCAAGTGATAGATGAGGTATTTGGGAAGAAGGTTTTGAGTCTCTTGACACAGCCTCCAAATTGCCTAGGTTTTGTTTCCAGTAGCATTTCCAGATTGTAAATTTTCTTAATGAAGTGTAATTCATATTTCAAAGTTACCCTGGAGGAGGGGGTAGGCATGAATATTAGGCAGGATGACATCACTACTCTGTAGCCTTGGACAAAGACACAAACATAATGAGCAACTAAATTACCATCACCATTTCTGTTTGTGCTTTTCTTTTAAAGTAACGGTTGTCCTTTAGAGGGATAATAGTCACTCAGTTGCTTTCTTTTGTTTTATTAATTAATTTATTTATACATTCCAGATTTTATTCCCCTCCTGGTCCAATCCCAAGAGTTCCACATCCTATACCTCCCCCCACCCCACTCCCTGTACTCCAGCCATCCCACCAGACCCTTAAACTTACTGGAAACTCCAGTCCCTTGAGGCTTAGGTGCACCTTCTCTGACTGAACCCAGACCCGGGTGTCCTCTGATGTATATGTGTTGGAGGCCTCAGCTCAGCTGTGTGTATACTGCCTGGTTGGTGACCCAGTGTCTAAGAGATCTCAGGGGTCCAGGTTAATTGAGGCTGCTGGTCCTCCTACAGGTTGTCCTTCTCCACAGCTTCCTCTAGCTTTTCCCTAATTCAACCAGAGGGGTCAACAGCTTCTGTTCATTGGTTGGGTGCACATATCTATATCTGACTTAGCTGCTTGTTGGGTCTTTGGGAGAACAGTCATAGTAGACCTCTTTTTGTGAAAGCTCCATACCCCCAGTAATGGTGTCAGGTCTTGGGGCCTCTTCTTGAGCAGGAATCCACTTTGGACCTGTCACTGGACCTTCTTTTCCTAGGGCTCTTCTCCATTTCCATCCCTGCATTTCTTTCAGACAGGAAGAATTATGGGTCAGAGTTTTGACCATGGGATAGCAACCCCTTCCATCCCTCACTTGTTGCCTGTCTTACTGCGGGAGGTGGGCTGAACAAGTTCCCTCTCCCCTCTGTAGGGACTTTCATCTAGGGTCCCCCATCCCTTTGAGTCCTGAGAGTCTCTCAGTCCCCAGGTCTCTGGTACATTCTACAGCTTCTTCCCAACCTCCTTCCTCCCAAGATCACCTGTTTCCATTTTTTTTTGCTGTCCCTCAGGGCTTCAGCCCTTTTCCCCCACCCAATAGCAGATCATGTTCTCCTCTTCCTCCACATCCATCCCCTTTTCCTCCCCTGTAACTCCCTCCCTCCCCTCTTATGGTTGCTTTCTTCTACCTCCTAAGTGGAACTGAGGCGTCCTAACTTGGGCCCTTCAGCTTGTTGACCCTTTTAAGTTCTGTGGACTGCATCTTGGGTATTCTGTACTTTTTTGTGTGCTAATATCCACTTACTAGTGAGGCCATACCATGCCTGTCCTTTTGGGTCTGAGTTACCTCACTCAGGATGACATTTTCTAGTTCCATTTATTTGTCTGCAAAACTTAGGATGTCCTCATTCTTAATAGCTGTGCAGTATTCTCTGCATCCATTCTTCTGTCATGGGACATCTGGGTTGTTTCCAGTTTCTGGCAATCAAAAATAAGGCTGCTATGAATATAGTGGAACACGTGCCCCTGTGTCATCGTGGGGCATTTTTGGGGAATATTCGCAAGAGTGGTATTTTACTTACTTACTTATGTGTATGTGTGGAAATCAGAGGACAACTTTTCACATCTGATTTCATTCTTTCAGCCATGTAGACTCCAGAGGTCAACTCTTAGGTCACCAAACTTACTGGAAACAGCTACTGCCTTATTTTTCACTAGCCTGTGACTTATTTTCTTTTAATTATCACTAAAAGAAAACAATTACATTTTAAACAAGCTGAGATAGTGTTGTGCCTTGGCTCTGGAGTGGAAGAGTGTGACTCAACTAGTGGGAGTGGTTTGTTTGTTTGGACGTGCCTTCATTTTACATTTTATTATTACTTATGTGATGAGTAAATTTTCTTTAATTTTAATTTTTTATTGAATTATTGAATTTAATTGAAAATTATTTCAATTTATTGAAAATAAAATCAGATCACACTTTTCCCTCCCACCATTCTCCCTTCATGCCTGTATCCCCTCTCTCCACCGATCCACTACCCTTCTTTTTCCTTTCTTTTCTTTTACTTCAGAAAAGAGCAGGCCTCCAAGAGATGGGAGCAAAACAGTATAAAGTAAGATACAATACAAACAAAGGGAAAGGCCTCATATGGAGGAGCTGGACAAGGCAGCAGAAGAGGAGAGAAAGCGTCCCAATAGCAGTCAAAAGACTCGCCTGCTTCCCCTGATAGAGGTGCCACAAAACCACTAACTGAATAGCCATCACATATAAACAAAGGACCAAATGCAGACTTCTCTATGCCTAATGCTTGCCACTTCAGTCTCTGTGAGCCCATGTGAGCCCCACTTATTTGATTCAGTTGACAGTTTTCTTCTGGTGTCTTCCATACACTGTGACTCCTACAATCTTTCCTCCCCTCTTCTGCAGGATTCCCCGATCTCCAAGGAAAGGGGTTTGAGAGCACACCCCAAATTAGATCTTCTCTCTGTATAAAGTCTGGCTGTGGGTTTCTGTACCCATTCCCATTTGCTGCCAATAGAAGTTTCTCTGATAATGCTTGGACAAGGCACCCATCTATGGGTATAGCACATTATCATTAGGAATCATTTCTTTGTCATGTCCTCCTACTGGCTCCCCTATAGTCGTGTTTGATCTGCCCTAGGTCCCTGGGCTATCCAGTCTCTGCTTCCTGGTCATTCAGGCAGTGGAAAGCATAACTTCCCTCTGGCCTCATGTCGCTCCAAATATTGGTTAGCTACTCCCACAAGTTCTGCTCCACCATTTTCTCAACACATCTTGCAGGCAGGAAAACTGTAGTCTGAGGGAGAGTTGATGGCTAGGTTTCTTTTCCAGTAGTCTGCAGAGTACCTTCTCAAATCAAAGAGACTAGAACTTAGGTATGGAAGCTCCCTACAGGCACCATCTTGACCTCTCTATATTCAATGAGCTATGTGGATATTGCCCTCTGCAATGGGACCCTACTGTCAGTTAAAAAAAAAGAAAAACATACAGCATCTTACTGTTTTTTTAATAAAAATCATCTCCTATTATGAAGTCTGTATTATAATGCTTATTTTCATTTTTTTCTTTCATCTGATGAAATACCACAGAATTTATTGAAACATATGGCAATGGAAAATGTGAATCTACACATGAGCATGTGACAGACCTTGCTGCTTGCTGAGAAACAATTATTTCAGTATAGCTTGACAATATGGTTTTTGCAAACACTCTATTCTTCATTTTTTCCCCTGAAGTAAGCGTGCTGTTAAGAAAATTTATTCACACGGGATCCTTTACTCAACCTACAGCAATAACAATAAACTCTTTCTCCCAAGTCCCTCTCAGATTTCCCTCTAGTGACAATAACTATACACTGCATCTACCAATTCAATATTGTTTAGAACTCTAGCAATTTTAATTCATTCCCTTTATGCTGCTTTACACACTAGCAGTGAATGAATTGGGAGCTTCTGCTTTAGTTTGCAAAATAGAAACGCTTCATAAAAATAGAATTTGCTATCCACTTTTATGTTCCAGTGGCCGGAGTTTGCATTTGGAGAATATTCTGCCAGATTTCTCTTAGCTTTCTATCAAATGACATGCTATGAATTTCCTCCAAATGTGTTTTAATAAAGTTTTGGTTTAACTCTGTTCAATAAAGAATATATTAACTAAAAGCTTCAACTAAAATTATTTTTCTACTTGACCAGTGATTGATTTAATAAGATTTCATTGTCTTTGAATGAAATATTAATAATCACATTTATTTGAAATATTAAGCGTCACATTTTCAAGTGTTTGGTGATTTAATTTTTTACTTTATGTTGTATGTTAATTGTCATATCATTTTACATTGTAAATAATGCTTTGCCTGCTGAGATTGCATTTGTACATGATCCCAAGTTTAGGTGTCAAACTATTATCATTTACATTTTTCTGTGGTTTCTTGTCTTCTAAAAGGAAAGAATTATTCCAGAAGATATCTTTTACAATTGAAGTCTGTAAACAACATTGGAGAATATACTGCAGAGCATCTGAAGTGGACTGTCCGCAAACGATAGAAGAAGCAAATCAGATTCTGTCAAGATAATAATTTCCACACCCTGACCCACAGAATTCATTATTAGATTATACATATCACTAATTTTACGACTGTAAATTGTGCATCTATAGGATTATCTAATAGTTAAATCTTAATTGCCATCTTCTATGTTTGGAAAAGGCAGGCATAATATTTTAGGACAAAGGAAAATCCTTGCAATTGAAAATTATATAATGACGTAAGATGAGTATTTTCAAAAGAAAAGTGGCTGTGTAATGGATTAGAGACTGCATAATAATTTAATTATGTAAAGAGATTAGCAATCACAGCAATAGTAAAAATATTAAAAAATGAATCTAGTCTTATCTGTATGTGTGACAATAATGAGATATCCAGTACTGATATATTGAGACTCATAACTGGAAATGGACAAATTAACCCATGTAGTGATATAATGTCCAAGAATTCTAAGATTTGGAAAAATAATGATATGTCACAACTGGTCAAAATGCAGAGATTAAATAACTGTGAGGTGCTTGACCCCAAATACTTATAAAAGTACCCCTCCAGAAGAGGGGCAGAAAGATCTTACATATGTACATATTTTCTTTCTCCTATGTATTGTAGGAACTTGGACCACCATATTTTTCACGAGACTTATTTCCTCCATTCCATCATTTGCTGAATATTTTACTGTTACTTCTTTAGCCAACTAATTCTACATTGTATTTTGATGCACAATAAAGAAAATGCCCTTAGAATGAGGTCTGAGTCCTGCGAATCCTTCCCTACTCCAAAAAGGAATGATAAAGAACCTAATTCAAACCTGTGCAGGTAAACATACATAGCCACAGTATACCAAAGGACATTTTCTGTAACAATCTACTCTTTATTCTGACTCTTGGATTCTTTCCATATACTTGCCTGCCTGCAATGCTACCTGAGAAATAGAGGGGGTGACATGGATTGCTTGCTTTGGCTGAGCATTTATGAATCACTTACTCTTAGCACCTTGACCAGTTATGAATCTCTGAAGTTATCATCATATTCTTCAAAAAGAAGCTTCTCTGACTAAAGATGTCAATAACACTAATATATATGCATAAATATAAATACTAGCTGGCAACATGACAGGCATGTCTTTTCTATTGGGCAAGACAATTGCAGTAGCTTTGCCCCTTACGTTTATTCTAGAAGCAATTAAAGATCAATGGTGGGATGAAAGACTTTCTTTTTGTTGTAGATATTGGTTAAGTTTCCCATTCTCCTGCAATTAATTCTCTCTCCATCCTCTGGTAAGAAGACCCAAATATACTCATTGAAGACAGAGAACATGAGGCATGGGGAGAAAGAAAGAAGAGAGTGATAGGTTAGAGAAAGAGAAAGGATCAGCACTATAAGAGATGAAAATATGATACCAATATATTATGGACAAAAATGAAAGAATATGCCTTAAAAGTATCTTCAGAAAGTTCTGCATACTTTGACCAATTGTGTGAAATTGTACTTATCCTCTCAAAGACCACTAAAACCACAAAATACTACAGTGAAAATAGGATTATGGTTTCTAAGACTAGAAAGGCAATGATTCTATACACCTAATTGTAATCACTGATATTGTATCGTATTGGTCTTTCTATTTCAGGATACATAACTCTTCTTAAATGTCTTTAATACATGCATCCATATTTTCATATTTATTTTTAGAAATCAGCTTTATTGAAAAAATAAGAATATCCCATATGAGTGTATATAAATTGCAGTGCTATTCATATATTTATTAAGATTTATGTTAGTTCACATTTTCTTTAATTTTATCAAAGTAAACATGATTAAAGACAGAGAATCAAAGGAAGATAACATTTTGACAACACCACGGTTTTTCTTTGCTCAGATTTCTTTTGGTTCACACCAAAGACACAAAAGAATATAGGAAACAGCAACGATAGGAGATTTGTGTTTGAAGCATGACTGCGACACATTGGCCATGAGGCACAGACATTATTGCCATGTCTTTAGTGTAAACTGTGAAGTGAAGCAGAAGTGGCCAGAAAGGATAGCCCAGTTACACCTCAGATACTTACTTCAGAATGTTTAATGACAGCTAAATGGTCTATGTCAAGCTACATAATCAGCCTCGGGTTGTATTCATTAATCAAAGAGGATAAAGGCAAAAAATAAAGAAGAGATAAAAATTAAAAGTGCCTCTTCAAGAAAATGTAAAGAGCTTCCTGGTTGCTGCCGCTGCAGAGAGCCCCTGGGCAGCACCCCACGAGCGAACTTGAGCCTCGGGACCACAGGTAAGACCAAATTTTCTGCTGCAAGAAAGCTGCCTGGTGAGCTTGGGACACACGGAAGCAGAATTTCTCTAGAACCGGGCACGTTCTGTGTTTACCGGAAGTCCCACACCCGCGGATCCCGGCCCGCAGCAGCTCTCTGCTCCCAGACCCGGTGAGAGAGAGACCCAACCGCCTGGTCAGGTGGGCACTCCTGAGGCTGCAGAGCGGAAGAGACCACCAACACTGCTCACCCCTGCCCACATCCCTGGCCCAAGAGGAAACTGTATAAGGCCTCTGGGCTCCCGTGGGGGAGGGCCCAGGAGCTGCAGGACCCCTGCCACAGACACCGCCGGACCCTGAAGGAAACAGACCGGATAAACAGTTCTCTGCACCCAAATCCCGTGGGAGGGAGAGCTAAACCTTCAGAGAGGCAGACAGGCCTGGGAAACCAGAAGAGACTGCTCCCTGCACACACATCTCGGACGCCAGAGGAAAAAGCCAAAGACCATCTGGAACCCTGGTGCACTGAAGCTCCCGGAAGGGGCGGCACAGGTCTTCCTGGTTGCTGCCGCTGCAGAGAGCCCCTGGACAGCACCCCACGAGCAAACCTGAGCCTCGTGACCACAGGTAAGACCAAATTTTCTGCTGCAAGAAAGCTGCCTGGTGAACTCAAGACACAGGCCCACAGGAACAGCTGAAGACCTGTAGAGAGGAAAAACTACACGCCCGAAAGCAGAACACTCTGTCCCCATAACTGACTGAAAGAGAGGAAAACAGGTATACAGCACTCCTGACACACAGGCTTATAGGACAGTCTAGCCACTGTCAGAAATAGCAGAACAAAGTAACACTAGAGATAATCTGATGGCGAGAGGCAAGCGCAGGAACCCAAGCAACAGAAACCAAGACTACATGCCATCATCGGAGCCCAATTCTCCCACCAAAACAAACATGGAATATCCAAACACACCAGAAAAGCAAGATCTAGTTTCAAAATCATATTTGATCATGATGCTGGAGGACTTCAGGAAAGACCTGAACACACTTAGGGAAGCACAGGAAAACATTAATAAACAAGTAAAAGCCTACAGAGAGGAATCGCAAAAATCCCTGAAAGAATTCCAGGAAAACACAATCAAACAGTTGAAGGAATTAAAAATGGAAATAGAAGCAATCAAGAAAGAACACATGGAAACAACCCTGGATATAGAAAACCAAAAGAAGAGACAAGGAGCTGTAGATACAAGCTTCACCAACAGAATACAAGAGATGGAAGAGAGAATCTCAGGAGCAGAAGATTCCATAGAAATCATTGACTCAACTGTCAAAGATAATGTAAAGCGGAAAAAGCTACTGGTCCAAAACATACAGGAAATCCAGGACTCAATGAGAAGATCAAACCTAAGGATAATAGGTATAGAAGAGAGTGAAGACTCCCAGCTCAAAGGACCAGTAAATATCTTCAACAAAATCATAGAAGAAAACTTCCCTAACCTAAAAAAAGAGATACCCATAGACATACAGGAAGCCTACAGAACTCCAAATAGATTGGACCAGAAAAGAAACACCTCCCGTCACATAATTGTCAAAACACCAAACGCACAAAATAAAGAAAGAATATTAAAAGCAGTAAGGGAAAAAGGTCAAGTAACATATAAAGGGAGACCTATCAGAATCACACCAGACTTCTCGCCAGAAACTATGAAGGCCAGAAGATCCTGGACTGATGTTATACAGACCCTAAGAGAACACAAATGCCAGCCCAGATTACTGTATCCAGCAAAACTCTCAATTAACATTGATGGAGAAACCAAGATATTCCATGACAAAACCAAATTTACACAATATCTTTCTACAAATCCAGCACTACAAAGGATAATAAATGGTAAAGCCCAACATAAGGAGGCAAGCTATACCCTAGAAGAAGCAAGAAACTAATCGTCTTGGCAACAAAACAAAGAGAATGAAAGCACACAAACATAACCTCACATCAAATATGAATATAACGGGAAGCAATAATCACTATTCCTTAATATCTCTCAATATCAATGGCCTCAACTCCCCAATAAAAAGACATAGATTAACAAACTGGATACGCAACGAGGACCCTGCATTCTGCTGCCTACAGGAAACACACCTCAGAGACAAAGACAGACACTACCTCAGAGTGAAAGGTTGGAAAACAACTTTCCAAGCAAATGGTCAGAAGAAGCAAGCTGGAGTAGCCATTCTAATATCAAATAAAATCAATTTCCAACTAAAAGTCATCAAAAAAGATAAGGAAGGACACTTCATATTCATCAAAGGAAAAATCAACCAAGATGAACTCTCAATCCTAAATATCTATGCCCCAAATACAAGGGCACCTACATATGTAAAAGAAACCTTACTAAAGCTCAAAACACACATTGCACCTCACACAATAATAGTGGGAGATTTCAACACCCCACTCTCATCAATGGACAGATCATGGAAACAGAAATTAAACAGTGATGTAGACAGACTAAGAGAAGTCATGAGCCAAATGGACTTAACGGATATTTATAGAACATTCTATCCTAAAGCAAAAGGATATACCTTCTTCTCAGCTCCTCATGGTACTTTCTCCAAAATTGACCATATAATTGGTCAAAAAACGGGCCTCAACAGGTACAGAAAGATAGAAATAATCCCATGCGTGCTATCGGACCACCACGGCCTAAAACTGGTCTTCAATAACAATAAGGGAAGAATGCCCACATATACGTGGAAATTGAACAATGCTCTACTCAATGATAACCTGGTCAAGGAAGAAATAAAGAAAGAAATTAAAAACTTTTTAGAATTTAATGAAAATGAAGATACAACATACTCAAACTTATGGGACACAATGAAAGCTGTGCTAAGAGGAAAACTCATAGCGCTGAGTGCCTGCAGAAAGAAACAGGAAAGAGCATATGTCAGCAGCTTGACAGCACACCTAAAAGCTCTAGAACAAAAAGAAGCAAATACACCCAGGAGGAGTAGAAGGCAGGAAATAATCAAACTCAGAGCTGAAATCAACCAAGTAGAAACAAAAAGGACCATAGAAAGAATCAACAGAACCAAAAGTTGGTTCTTTGAGAAAATCAACAAGATAGATAAACCCATAGCCAGACTAACGAGAGGACACAGAGAGTGCGTCCAAATTAACAAAATCAGAAATGAAAAGGGAGACATAACTACAGATTCAGAGGAAATTCAAAAAATCATCAGATCTTACTATAAAAACCTATATTCAACAAAACTTGAAAATCTTCAGGAAATGGACAATTTCCTAGACAGATACCAGGTATCGAAGTTAAATCAGGAACAGATAAACCAGTTAAACAACCCCATAACTCCTAAGGAAATAGAAGCAGTCATTAAAGGTCTCCCAACCAAAAAGAGCCCAGGTCCAGACGGGTTTAGTGCAGAATTCTATCAAACCTTCATAGAAGACCTCATACCAATATTATCCAAACTATTCCACAAAATTGAAACAGATGGAGCCCTACCGAATTCCTTCTACGAAGCCACAATTACTCTTATACCTAAACCACACAAAGACACAACAAAGAAAGAGAACTTCAGACCAATTTCCCTTATGAATATCGACGCAAAAATACTCAATAAAATTCTGGCAAACCGAATTCAAGAGCACATCAAAACAATCATCCACCATGATCAAGTAGGCTTCATCCCAGGCATGCAGGGATGGTTTAATATACGGAAAACCATCAACGTGATCCATTATATAAACAAACTGAAAGAACAGAACCACATGATCATTTCATTAGATGCTGAGAAAGCATTTGACAAAATCCAACACCCCTTCATGATAAAAGTCCTGGAAAGAATAGGAATTCAAGGCCCATACCTAAACATAGTAAAAGCCATATACAGCAAACCAGTTGCTAACATTAAACTAAATGGAGAGAAACTTGAAGCAATCCCACTAAAATCAGGGACTAGACAAGGCTGCCCACTCTCTCCCTACTTATTCAATATAGTTCTTGAAGTTCTAGCCAGAGCAATCAGACAACAAAAGGAGATCAAAGGGATACAGATCGGAAAAGAAGAGGTCAAAATATCACTATTTGCAGATGACATGATAGTATATTTAAGTGATCCCAAAAGTTCCACCAGAGAACTACTAAAGCTGATAAACAACTTCAGCAAAGTGGCTGGGTATAAAATTAACTCAAATAAATCAGTTGCCTTCCTCTATACAAAAGAGAAACAAGCCGAGAAAGAAATTAGGGAAACGACACCCTTCATAATAGACCCAAATAATATAAAGTACCTCGGTGTGACTTTAACCAAGCAAGTAAAAGATCTGTACAATAAGAACTTCAAGACACTGAGGAAAGAAATTGAAGAAGACCTCAGAAGATGGAAAGATCTCCCATGCTCATGGATTGGCAGGATTAATATGGTAAAAATGGCCATTTTACCAAAAGCAATCTACAGATTCAATGCAATCCCCATCAAAATACCAATCCAATTCTTCAAAGAGTTAGACAGAACAATTTGCAAATTCATCTGGAATAACAAAAAACCCAGGATAGCTAAAGCTATCCTCAACAATAAAAGGACTTCAGGGGGAATCACTATCCCTGAACTCAAGCAGTATTACAGAGCAATAGTGATAAAAACTGCATGGTATTGGTACAGAGACAGACAGATAGACCAATGGAATAGAATTGAAGACCCAGAAATGAACCCACACACCTATGGTCACTTGATTTTTGACAAAGGAGCCAAAACCATCCAATGGAAAAAAGATAGAATTTTCAGCAAATGGTGCTGGTTCAACTGGAGGGCAACATGTAGAAGAATGCAGATCGATCCATCCTTATCACCCTGTACAAAGCTTAAGTCCAAGTGGATCAAGGACCTCCACATCAAACCAGACACACTCAAACTAATAGAAGAAAAACTAGGGAAGCATCTGGAACACATGGGCACTGGAAAAAATTTCCTGAACAAAACACCAATGGCTTATGCTCTAAGATCAAGAATCGACAAATGGGATCTCATAAAACTGCAAAGCTTCTGTAAGGCAAAGGACACTGTGGTTAGGACAAAACGGCAACCAACAGATTGGGAAAAGATCTTTACCAATCCTACAACAGATAGAGGCCTTATTTCCAAAATATACAAAGAACTCAAGAAGTTAGACCGCAGGGAAACAAATAACCCTATTAAAAAATGGGGTTCAGAGCTAAACAAAGAATTCACAGCTGAGGAATGCCGAATGGCTGAGAAACACCTAAAGAAATGTTCAACATCTTTAGTCATAAGGGAAATGCAAATCAAAACAACCCTGAGATTTCACCTCACACCAGTGCGATTGGCTAAGATCAAAAACTCAGGTGACAGCAGATGCTGGCGAGGATGTGGAGAAAGAGGAACACTCCTCCATTGTTGGTGGGATTGCAGACTGGTAAAACCATTCTGGAAATCAGTCTGGAGGTTCCTCAGAAAATTGGACATTGAACTGCCTGATGATCCAGCTATACCTCTCTTGGGCATATACCCAAAAGATGCCTCAACATATAAAAGAGACACGTGCTCCACTATGTTCATCGCAGCCTTATTTATAATAGCCAGAAGCTGGAAAGAACCCAGATGCCCTTCAACAGAGGAATGGATACAGAAAATGTGGTACATCTACACAATGGAATATTACTCAGCTATCAAAAACAACGAGTTTATGAAATTCGTAGGCAAATGGTTGGAACTGGAAAATATCATCCTGAGTGAGCTAACCCAATCACAGAAAGACATACATGGTATGCACTCATTGATAAGTGGCTATTAGCCCAAATGCTTGAATTACCCTAGATCCCTAGAACAAACGAAACTCAAGACGGATGATCAAAATGTGAATGCTTCACTCCTTCTTTAAATGAGGAAAAAGAATACCCTTGGCAGGGAAGGGAGAGGCAAAGATTAAAACAGAGACTGAAGGAACACCCATTCAGAGCCTGCCCCACATGTGGCCCATACATATACAGCCACCCAATTAGACAAGATGGATGAAGCAAAGAAGTGCAGACCGACAGGAGCCGGATGTAGATCGCTCCTGAGAGACACAGCCAGAATACAGCAAATATAGAGGCGAATGCCAGCAGCAAACCACTGAACTGAGAATAGGTCCCCTATTGAAGGAATCAGAGAAAGAACTGGAAGAGCTTGAAGGGGCTCGAGACCCCAAAAGTACAACAAAGCCAAGCAACCAGAGCTTCCAGGGACTAAGCCACTACCTAAAGACTATACATGGACTGACCCTGGACTCTGACCCCATAGGTAGCAATGAATATCCTAGTAAGAGCACCAGTGGAAGGGGAAGCCCTGGGTCCTGCTAAGACTGAACCCACAGTGAACTAGTCTATGGGGGGAGGGCGGCAATGGGGGGAGGGTTGGGAGGGGAACACCCATAAGGAAGGGGAGGGGGGAGGGGGATGTTTGCCCGGAAACCGGGAAAGGGAATAACACTCAAAATGTATATAAGAAATACTCAAGTTAATAAAAAAAAAAAAAAAAAAAAAAAAAAAATGTAAAGAAATAGATCACTGTAGGCAACCTCTGGTAGTCTTTGTTTTCCTTTTCTTTATTTATGTTTGAGCTAATTGCCTATATTTAGCCATAGCTAAAGTCTTACTTGGAGCAGTTAATGAAGAATTCAGTTCTATCTTCTATGCTTTTCATCAACTTCCATAAATTGTTTAAATATTATTTTATATATAACACTACTAATGTCATATTGATTTTGAATGCCATTTTTCTATTTTAACTTTCAGACATGTTCTAGAAACTAAACATGTTCAGAAAACTAAAATTAGTTTTTTTTAAGAGGCTAATATGGAATCTAACAGATATTCAATCACTCTGAAGCAACTGACAACCAGTTTTCAGGAACACCTGCAAACAAGATGAAAAAACAATCCATTGTCCCTGTGTCATAATGTCTCAGTATCACAAAGGGCTGTGCTGGATGATACTTTTATCTCTGAGATGGAGCACACAAAAAATACAGTTCTTGCTACCTAAAGTAGCCTTTTCAGCTTAACTTAGAATTAATTGAGAATTCATGATTCTCTATCCACCTTCATATTTCAGTCCCAGAAATATACTGTAGTATTGATGTAATAGAATTTATTTTGGTTGTTGTTGTTGTTGTTGTTGTTGTTTTAGGTTCTTTGATCATACTAAAAAACTATTGTTTTTCTTAAAGTCACTTCGAACATTTGAATACAACCCACTACCACAAGTCATTTCTCTCACCAACTTACTAGATCAACTCAATTCCTCACTAATTTAGAACTTCTTCTTTTTATACTACAGATACGTGCAACTACCATCCATCAACAAAGAAGCGTCACTTTATAGCACACAGAACCCATCACAGAAAAACTACAGCCAGACACAGTGCACTCAGTGGATAGTGGGGATCCCAGTCACAAAGCACAGGTCGCTCTCAAAGCTCTAGCATCTAAAGAAAGAACAGAATGACAGCCAAGAGCCAGAACACCAGGAATCCTACCATGAAGCATCGATCCTCCAACTGTCTGCATTAGCAACACTGTAACAATGGCAATGCCCATAAACATGCTAACATGGAAAGGGGGAAATTTCACAGGATGGGACTTATAGATAAAGAAACATAGGTAACCAATAACTGGTGGGAAAAACAGTCTTTCCCAGAATGGAGTCCTCTACTGGTCATTCAACAGGAAATAATCAACCCTGAGATTATATATACCCACAAACAACAGATTGGATTCTACCAGGCATATTTATTTACTGGTAAAACACACACACACACACACACACACACACACACACACACACACACACACACACACGCACGAGACCCTACAGCAGCAGCAGCTACAACAATATCAATCAAAGAAAAAGAGGCTATCAATTTGAGAATGGTCATGCAGAGATTTAGAATGAGGCTTCCTGGAAGTGGGTAGAGGAAGAACAGGGATAGGGTAAAATGAGGTGATTCTGTTTTAATTAAGTATGTTAAAAGTCATCTTCTTCCTCTTTGGCTCTGAAAGTGGCATCCCCTCTCTTTTGGCCATGATCCTTTTTACTTGGGGAGGAGGAGGAAGGAGTATCCTTTTACTGCTTGCTGAATATTTCTCCCAGTTTCTTCTTTACAATGATTGTAATCTTGGAGATTAATGAGAGTACTCTTTCTTTTACGTCCAGAATGCTTAACTGATTTCATATGAAAGATGTTATCAGGTGTTTTGAGTAAAAATGATGCTAGACAAGCTGAGCAACACTGCTGATTTTGCATCAAAAGGTAAAGAAAACAAATTAGAGATGATCAATATGTTATAAACAATATTCTCTGCTCCCTCTTATTTGCTACTTATTGTGTTTGCCTTCTTTGGAATGAGAACATACCAAGGGCAGAAGCAAAGTGTTGTGTTTCTTAACCTAAGGGGGCTTGAAAAATGACTAATCACCTCATAGAGGGCAAACGCAACAGATAAGACAAATAATTCCACTGAAGCTGAGCTTAATGAATCAGTGAGTTCAATTGGGTTTCTTACAAGAATATAGATGAGGGATAACTTACTAGAGCTTGAAGGACTAAAAGACATCTGCACTTGTGAACAGTCTACCACAATATGACTGATGACTCACAAATTACATCTCTGAAGATCCTATGGCAGAACAAAGCAGCTCCTCTGGTCCCGGAGTCTGTTCTGTCCCCACAATGTCACTGCTTCTACAACCTCCAGGAAGTCTCAGTGGATTTTTGCAGCTTGTATGTTATGGTGACTTTCTGAGTTACATGATCTTCCTCCTTCTGGAACTATTTTAATTCTGAGGTAAAAAGCTATGTAACACAACTTGTCATTTGTTAAGTCTATACATTGGTGGGTTCTTTCAAATTTGATAAAGAGTGCAAAGAGCTTCTGAATGAATACTTTCCCCAGCTTCCTTCTTCTTGGTGCTCCTTAGCTCACAATTAGGATATAATGGAAGCCTTCTCTCTAATGAATGCAGAAACCACAACTGACTTATATAAAAGGTGTTACCAGAGCTTAGATGTGAAGAAGAGCAAGTCACTTCTTATTGTTTGAAAAATTAAGGGCATTGTTTGGTTTTGTTTGGGGTTTAAATATGGACATTTTGAGGAAAAAAACCTTGTAGTTACATTTGTAAATCATTACAGTGTTAAACCGTCCTTCTCCTTGGAAGGATTAGCTATCTGCATATCTCAAAAAAAATCCAGCATCATATTTAGGAAATGTAAAGGGATACTTTTAAAAGCACCACAGGGGATATGTGTAGCTAATGATTTTAGAATAGTGGAATAAATCAATAAGCTTCTTCCTTGCACAATGATATGATAGTATACTTATGTGACCACAAAGATTCCACCAGAGAACTCCTTCAGCTGATAAACAACTTCAGCAAAGTGGCTGGATATAAAATTAACTTAAACAAATCAGTAAACTTCCTTTACTCAAGGGAAAAATGGGGTGAGAAAGATGTTATGGAAATGACACCCTTCGCAAAAATCACAAATAATTGAAAGTACCTTGGTGTGACTCTAACCAAACAACTGAAAGGTCTGTGTGACAATAACTTCAAGTCTCTGAAGAAGCAAATTAAAGACCTCAGAAGATGGAAATATCTCCCATGTTCATGGATCATCAGGAATAATATAGTAAAAATGACCATCTTACCAAAGCAATCTACAGATTCAATGCAATTCTTACCAAAATTCCAACTCAATTCTTCACAGAGATAGAAAGTGTAATTCTCAAATTCATTCAGAACCACAAAAAACCCAGGCTAGTGGAAAGTATTCTCAACCATAAGAGAACTTCTGGGGGGAATCACCATCCCTGAACTCAAGCTGTATTACAGAGTAATTGTGATAAAAATAACATCATGGTATTGGTACAGAGCCAGATAAGTAGATCAGTGAAATAGAATTGAAGACCAAGGAATGAACCCACACACCTGTGGCCCATTGATCTTTGACAAAGAAGCTAAAACCATCCAGTGGGAAAAAAAGCATATTCAACAAATTGTACTGGCTTAAGTGGCAGTCTTCATGTAGAAGAATGCAAATTGGCCTGTTCTTATCTCCTTGTACAAAGCTCAAGTTCACGT
Organism: Rattus norvegicus; assembly: GCF_021556685.1. NCBI lineage: Eukaryota > Metazoa > Chordata > Mammalia > Rodentia > Muridae > Rattus > Rattus norvegicus. The sequence continues at coordinate 90,800,300 of NC_141540.1, forward strand.
GGATCAAAGACCTCCACATAAAACCAGATACACTGAATCTATTAGAAGAGAAATTGGGAAGCCTCAAATATATCTGCACTGAGGAAAATTTCCTGAGCAAAACAAATGGGATCTCATAAAACTGAAAAGCTTCTGTAAGGCAAAGAACACCGTCATCAGGACAAAACCGATTGGGGAAAGACCTTTACCAACCCTACATTCGATAGAAGGCTAATATCCAAAGAACTCAAGAAGTTAGACCCTAGAGAAACAAATAACCCTATTAAAAATAGGGTAAAGTGCTAAACAAAGAATTCTCAATTGAGCAATATCAAATGACCAAGAAGCACCTAAAAAATGTTCAACATCCTTAGTCATCAAAAAAATGCACATCAAAATGACCCTGAGATTCCACCTCACACCAATAAGAATAACTATGATCAAAAACTCAGGTGACAGAAGATGCTGATGTGGATGTGGAAAAAGAAGAACACTCCTCTATTGTTGGTGGAATTGCAAACTGGCACAACCCCCGAGAAAATCAGTCTGGCTGTTCTTCAGAAAATTGGATATAGTGCTACCCAACAGAAAGTCCCAGAGGCCAGGAAAGCAAGAGGCTCCCAGGACCCAATGTGGATGACATTTGCTGAAATAGCCAACAAAGGGGAGAGAGAAACTGTAGAGACCAGAGGTTAGGCATGGCCCCCAGTTGAAGTGAAATAGCCAACAAAGGGGAGAGAGAAACTGTAGAGACCAGAGGTTAGGCATGGCCCCCAGTCGAAGGATGGGACCATGTTGCTGTAAAATTATTTTAAAAAGTGCTATATTTTACCCCCATTAGATTTGGCACCACGGTGTCCCAAGATATCTGGTAGATATCTTCAACTCAGTCAGCAAAGCATTTCACTTGCTCTGCTCCATCCCATATCACACTAGTGAAGGCTTCTCTCTGAACCTGGTAACAATCTCTCTACCTATCTAGTTCCCAAGGCAGGTTGCCACCATGCCAGAAATACACATTTCAATTCTGTGGCAGCCCAATGTCTCCACCACCACAAACTCTCTTAAACTTAAATTGCCACACAACACAATAACCTCTGATCCAATTGAAAAGATATAATTGCCCACCTAAACATAAAAAGCTCTGTACACACATCCATCCCTTAAGAATATTCATAACAACCTGTAAATGTGCAGAGAACAATCTTAACATCAGCCTCCATGTTCTCTCCACTCCTTCTCTTGCCTTCTCCAGTCTCCTCCTCTCTCTAAATCTCCTTTTCTTCTCATCCGATGACAGACCTCGTCATCTTGTATCACCTAACCTGTGTGATGACATCATCCTACAGGGCCACCCACTCAAAACTTTTAAACCAGAGTTGCTCCAGTCTAAAGGAAATACAGGGATAAAGAATGGAGCAGAGACTGAAAGAAAGGTCATCCAAAGACTGCCTCACTTAAGGATCTAACCCATATGTAGCCACCAAACCCAGTCACTATTATTGATGCCAAGAAGTGATTGCTCACAGGAGCCTGATATGGATGTTTCCTTAGAGACCCTATCAGAGCCTTACAAATACAGATGTGGATGCTTGCAGTCAACCATCTGACTGAGCACAGGGACCCAAATTGAGGAGTTAGGGGAAGGACTGAAGGAGCTGAAAGGGTTTACAAGCCCATAGGATGAACAACAATATCAACCAACCAGACTCCCCATATCTCCCAGGGAACAAACCTCAAACCAAAGAATACATGTGGAATAACCCATTGCTCCAGTAGCATATGTTGCAAAGGATGGCCTTATCTGGGATCAATTGCAAGGGGAGGCCCTTGGTCTCGTGAAGGCTTGAGGCCCCAGTGTAGGGGAATTCTAGGGCAGTAAGGTGGGAGTGGGTGGATAAGTGAGGTGCACCATAGAGGATAGGGTTTTTCAGAGGGAAAACCAGCAAGAAGGATAACATTTGAAATATAAATATATAAAATAACCAATTATTTTTAAAATCATAACAAACCATTTTATGAAGAATATATATATATATGTATATGTATATATATATATTCAATTATAATGGGCAGTTGTCAGTAAATACTGAGACAAAGCCTTACAGAATGCTAAGAGTTTTCTACATATGGAAATGGACCATTGAACAGCACTCTCTCTTCCCTGACCCTGTACTCACAAAGAGGCACACATTCTGTGAAGTATTCATATGACCATTATAGTTAGGTGCTGAAAGAGGTCACATGCTAAGCCCAAACATGAATGTTTACAAAGTTTAACTTCAGTTTGGTCAAAGATCTTTTTTTTTCTACACAAATCACTCCTTCATTTTGACTATTTCTGCAGCCACTGAAAATGAAGAAATCAGTTGTGCTCCAATTGCCCTGTAGATTGGTACCGTGCCTTTCCCATCACAATTTCTTAGAATATCAGTTCCATAACAAGGAAAATTCAATGAGAGCATAAAAAAACCACATCCTTCATAATATATTGTGTAAATAATTTTAAAACTTATTTTGCATAGAAGATTGAAAAGCAATAGTATTAAATGTATGATAAATTAGATAGTACAAAAATATTTATTGAAAAAAATTTATGTCCTATTAAATATCATTTTACCACAATCCAATGACAAACTTTTATGAGTCTATGTCACTAACTGCATCATTAATTTTAGCACAAAACTGAAAGGAATGATGTGGTAAGATTCTAATTCTTCAAAAAAAAGTGTGGAAAAATAATTTATATTCCAAAAAGAAAATTAGTTTTAATATTTTAATACTATTAGTATTAGTACATAAAAATTAATTAAAGTTTTATAAAGCAATAAATCATAGGTTTAACATGTTCTAGTTTGCTGAATACAGATAATTTTAATTATGACAACACAAGAAATTCTTGCATTTTTAAATAATATTATTATGTTTTATAATGCAGTGAAAAAGCTTGAGCAACAGTAAACAGAAAGCCAAATACTTGTAAATATCTCTAAAAGAAAATATGGGGGTTGGGGATTTAGCTCAGTGGTAGAGCGCTTGCCTAGGAAGCGCAAGGCCCTGGGTTCGGTCCCCAGCTCCGAAAAAAAAAAAAGAAAAGAAAAGAAAAAGGAGAAGGAGAAGTGAAACAAATAAAGGGTCAAGGACCCCAAAGTCCATTAAAAAAAAAAAGAAAATATAATTTTTCTAGACAAAGTATAGAACTACACTGAGGAAAAATATTAAACAGAAACACCCATATTAAACAAAACAACATATTTCCATAATTTTTAATGTTTATTACTTCATAGCAAGTTCATTCTTGTGTTCATAAATAATTCCTACAAATTTTTATTTTATTTAACATAGAAATGCAATAGCTAATTTTGGCTGCCATCTTGACCACATTTGGAATCAACTAAAATGGTTATTTGAAACTCGTATGAGGACACTGAATCAGATTGATTGGAATCAGAATATCCACTCTGACTGTGGCCGACACTGTGTGGTATCTGCCTAAATAAAAGGACATGACAGAATGAATTTGTCTGCTTAGCTTCATTATCATTGGCAAACCCATCTGTCCTGTGCCTTCAGGATTCTTTCGTTGGTATTGAAGCCAGCTCTGAGGGCTTCCAACATGAGCTGGAGACCAGAAACTCCCTGTAAATACACTAGGTCTTCAGTGTCAAACTGCTACTGCTGAGATATACAGCCTTCTAAACTGAGGAATTACCAGAAACTCAGCAAACACGAGGCTGCCACTGTCGGACCACCTGTATGTAGCATATCATGTCGATAAACCTAAAAATACCATATATATATATATATATATATACATATATATGTGTGTGTGTGTGTATATATATGTATGTGTGTATGTATATATATGCATATATATGTATGTATATGTATATATATATGTATATATGTTCTGTTTTGAGAATCTTCAGTAATAATTATGGTCTTATTTTTTCTCATTTACATAGGGTACCAAGTGTTAATCAACATGTTAAATCTCATTATTGTTCGGAAATATAGGTCCTTGTCATTTGAAGGTGTTTCAAATCTAGAAAGCTATCATGTCTTGAGATTTTATAAAATATCTAGGATGATATTTTAAGTGGGAGTTGGTATTTGTCCTTCTATCTGTCAAAACCAAGGCCAAGTGTTGCTTTTTCCTTTCTTGCTGAATTTCTTGGCCTGCAAGAAAATCATCTTTCATATAAGTGTTATAGTAAGAATCAATAATTCATGGGATATGTTTCCAATGCTTGTCAAGTACAATACAAATATTATACTTCCAAGGCTCAACACTTGGTCCTTAACACTGAGCTTATCATACCTTTATACAAATTGCTTGGTCAGTAGTAGCCCTTATGACTTTGATGACTAACTGTGTTGCGGAGTAGAAGTAATTTAAAAGGTGGTATGTTTTAAAATGACTATTTGGGATAGATATATTACTATTGAAATTAACTAGACATGGTAAAACTTTACTATTTAAAATTTGCATAACTCAAGTCATATGGTATTTTCAATACTTCATTTTAGTTTGCAAAAGCAGCAGCATTACTTAAAAGTGGAAGATAAAGGATAACTCATTTCCTCATGTGAAAAAAGACTGCTAAATGATGTAAACACTATTTTAAAAACATTTAGCTGTAAGGAGACTAGGTTTTTAGGCAATAACAACAAATACCAACAAATAACCAGAACCCAGAACCTAGTATTTGAAAAATCAATTTATCAATTTTTTAATTAACTTGAGTATTTCTTATTTACATTTCGAGTGTTATTCCCTTTCCAGGTTTCCAGCCAAACATCCCTCTAATCCCTCCCCCTTCCCTCCTTTATGGGTGGTCCCCTCCCACCAACAATCTAGTTCACTGGGTGTTCAGTCTTAGCAGGACCCAGGGCTTCCCCTTCCACTGGTGCTCTTACTAGGATATTCATTGCTACCTATGAGGTCAGAGTCCAGGGTCAGTCCATGTATAGTCTTTAGGTAGTGGCTTAGTCCCTGGAAGCTCTGGTTGCTTGGCATTGTTGTACATATGGGGTCTTGAGCCCCTTCAAGCTCTTCCAGTTCTTTCTCTGATTCCTTCAACGGGGGACCTATTCTCAGTCCAGTGGTTTGCTGCTGGCATTCGCCTCTGTATTTCCTGTATTCTGGCTGTTTCTCTCAGGAGCGATCTACATCCGGCTCCTGACTGCCTGCACATCTTTGCTTCATCAATCTTCTCTAATTGGATGGCTGTATATGTATGGGCCACATGTGGGGCAGGCTCTGAAAGGGTGTTCCTTCTGTGTCTGTTTTAATCTTTGCCTCTCTATTCCCTGCCAAGGGTATTCTTGTTCCCCTTTTAAAGAAGGAGTGAGGCATTCATATTTTGATCATCCGTCTTGAGTTTCATTTGTTCTAGGCATCTGGGGTAATTCAAGCATTTGGGCTAATAGCCACTTATTAATGAGTAAAAACCATGTGTGTTTTTCTGTGATTGGGTTACCTCACTCAAGATGATATTTTCCAGTTCCAACCAGTTGCCTATGAATTTCACAAAGTCATTGTTTTTTGATAGCTGAGTAATAATCCATTGTGTAGATGTACCACATTTTCTGTATCCATTCCTCTATTGAAGGGCATCTGGGTTCTTTCCAGCTTCTGGTTATTATAAATAAGGCTGCAATGAACATAGTGGAGCATGTGTCTCTTTTATATGTTGGGGCATCTTTTGGGTATATGCCCAAGAGAGGTATAGCTGGATCCTCAGGCAGTTCAATGTCCAATTTTCTGAGGAACCTCCAGACTGATTTCCAGAATGGTTGTACCAGTCTGCAATCCCACCAACAATGGAGGAGTGTTCCTCTTTCTCCGCATCCTCGCCAGCATCTGCTGTCACCTGAGTTTTTGATCTTAGCCATTCTCACTGGTGTGAGGTGAAATCTCAGGGTTGTTTTGATTTGCATTTCCCTTATGACTAAAAATGTTGAACATTTCTTTAGGTGTTTCTCAGCCATTCGGCATTCCTCAGCTGTGAATTCTTTCTTTAGCTCTGAACGCCATTTTTTAATAGGGTTATTTGTCTCCCTGTGGTCTAACTTCTTGAGTTCTTTGTATATTTTGGATATAAGGCTTCTATCTGTTGTAGGATTGGTAAAGATCTTTTCCCAATCTGTTGGTTGCTGTTTTGTCCTAACCACAGTGTCCTTTGCCTTACAGAAGCTTTGCAGTTTTATGAGATCCCATTTGTCGATTCTTGATCTTAGAGCATAAGCCATTGGTGTTTTGTTCAGGAATTTTTTTCCAGTGCCCATGTGTTCCAGATGCTTCCCTAGTTTGTCTTCTATTAGTTTGAGTGTATATGGTTTGATGTAGAGGTTCTTGATCCACTTGCACTTAAGCTTTGTACAGGGTGATGAGGATGGATCGATCTGCATTCTTCTACATGTTGACCTCCAGTTGAACCAGCACAATTTGCTGAAAATGCTATCTTTTTTCCATTTGATGACTTTGGCTCCGTTGTCAAAAATCAAATGCCCATAGGTGTGTGGGTTCATTTCTGGGTCTTCAATTCTGTTCTACTGGTCTATCTGTCTGTCTCTGTACTAATACCGTGCACTTTTTATCACTATTGCTCTGTAATACTGCTTGAGTTCAGGGATAGTGATTCCCCCTGAATTCCTTTTATTGTTGAGGATAGTTTTAGCTATCCTGGGTTTTTTGTTATTCCAGATGAATTTGCAAATTGTTCTAACTCTTTGAAGAATTGGATTGGCATTTTGATGAGGATTGCATTGAATCTGTAGATCGCTTTTGGTAAAATGGCCATTTTTACTATATTAGTCCTGCCAATCCATGAGCATGGGAGATCTTTCCATCTTCTGAGGTCTTCTTCAATTTCTTTCTTCAGTGTCTTGAAGTTCTTATTGTACAGATCTTTTACTTGCTTGGTTAAAGTCACACCGAGGTACTTTATATTGTTTGGGTCTATTATGAAGGGTGTCGTTTCCCTAATTTCTTTCTTGGCTAGTTTCTCTTTTGTGTAGCTGAAGGCTACTGATTTATTTGAGTTAATTTTATACCCAGCCACTTTGCTGAAGTTGTTTATCAGCTTTAGTAGTTCTCTGGTGGAACTTTTGGGATCACTTAAATATACTATCATATCATCTGCAAATAGTGATATTTTGACTTCTTCTTTTCCGATCTGTATCCCCTTGACCTCCTTTTGTTGTCTGATTGCTCTGGCTAGAACTTCAAGAACTATATTGAATAAGTAGGGAGAGAGTGGGCAGCCTTGTCTAGTCCCTGATTTCAGTGGGATTGCTTCAAGTTTCTCTCCATTTAGTTTAATGTTAGCAACTGGTTTGCTGTATATGGCTTTTCCTATGTTTAGGTATGGGCCTTGAATTCCAATTCTTTCCAGGACTTTTATCATGAAGGGGTGTTGAATTTTGTCAAATGCTTTCTCAGCATCTAATGAAATGATCATGTGGTTTTGTTCTTTCAGTTTGTTTATATAATGGATCACTTTGATGGTTTTCCGTATATTAAACCATCCCTGCATGCCTGGGATGATGCCTACTTGATCATGGTGGATGATTGTTTTGATGTGCTCTTGGATTCGGTTTGCCAGAATTTTATTGAGTATTTATTTTGCGTCGATATTCATAAGGGAAATTGGTCTGAAGTTCTCTTTCTTTCTTGGGTCTTTGTGTGCTTTAGGTATAAGAGTAATTGTGGCTTCATAGAAGGAATGCGGTAGTGATCCATCTGTTTCAATTTTGTGGAATAGTTTGGATAATATTGGTATGAGGTCTTCTATGAAGGTCTGATAGAATTCTGAACTAAACCCGTCTGGACCTGGGCTCTTTTTGGTTGGGAGACCTTTAATGACTGCTTCTATTTCCTTAGGAGTTATGGGGTTGTTTAACTGGTTTATCTGTTCCTGATTTAACTTCAGTACCTGGTATCTGTCTAGGAAATTGTCCATTTCCTGCAGATTTTCAAGTTTTGTTGAATATAGGCTTTTATAGTAAGATCTGATGATTTTTTGAATTTCCTCTGAATCTGTAGTTATGTCTCCCTTTTCATTTCTGATTTTGTTAATTTGGACACATTGTGTTTTTCTCAGAATACTCAGTTTCTGGTTACAAAATTCAGCAATTTTTCAGGTAATAGTCACAAGAAAGAAGGGAATAAAAAATGTTATAAGATATTCTTGTCCTAAAGGCCTATTTTTTAGAGAGTTTCAGTACTTTTTGTACTGGCCTTCAGCTTACAGATAGGGAAAAAAAAGTACAAGGAATAACTGTAACAAAAGCAAAGACTCCTTTTAGTCTCACTTGGCAGAGAACACTTATCCACGTGTATAGATGGAACTTGAGAGTTTTATCAAGTCAGAAAACAGGTAACTGACATTTATGGTACAGATGAACCTTGACACCAGGCAGAACTGGTAAGGGTGAAGAAGATTCAAAACCACAGTGAATCTTACAATTGAAAACATCAGATATTGGAACCAGGTTCCAGCCAGGCTCTAGCTGTAGTTGAATACATAACCATGGAACCCTACTCAGAATACCATGATATTCAGTCACATAGCATTAAACCTAGAGTTCACCATGCTAATGAGGTATCTAGATAAGCCCCAAAGGTTTAGACATTGAGCTGCCCTTCTTGGGCATTCCTTTTTGCAAAAGGTACTTAATCCGTGGTTCACCCTAAGTAAGATGTACCCATTCAGAGCTGTCATAAATAAAACAGTTTGGACAAGAAAGGACACTCTCTTTCATCAAAGATCACTGGGAAGGGGAAGCCTTCATCTCCTGTAGAAGACCTTCTCTTTCAGCCCCTCCAGTACTCTTAGAACTCACTTGAAACCAAACTGGGTTTCTCTGTCCATGGCTCAACCATCCCTTTTCTGCCTGGCCACTAGGGAAACCAAGAACCCATGGACTACCATTCCCAGTGGTATCTGAGTCCACGAGATTGAGAACCACATTATCCAGCCCAGACCCTGCTGTTTCTTGCCCCAAGAAGCAAGTGCTGGGATCCCCTATCTTGGACTGACTTCTGCCCTCTTTCAGTCATATGCAGGCAGCGCTCATCATTCCAGTGGTGAAGCAGACACAAAGCCAGACAGACAGCAACATAGCAAAACTAAAATAGAGGAAACAAAATGAAACTTGACCAAAAATTACAAGCAAATCACTGCATGAAAACAACAAAAGGACAAATTAAAAAACATCAATTATCAGTAGGAATAACTCAGGTTACCTGTAATAAGCAAACGTGGAATTCCAAAGTATATGAAATGGCCTTATACATACTAAAGAACATGCTAACCACCCCATGTGGTCAGTTAATGTTATTCAGCTTCTTGTTGTTATGAAATGTTAAATGGTAGAAAGTTTACTTTTTGACTCAGTTTGAGAAATTACAACCCACGGCTCCATTGCATTTTGGTATCTCGTGAGGCGAGACATCATCATAGCCAGGAAGTAGAAAGCAACAGAGGATTGGTCCAGGAGAGAGATGGTGCTTAAGAACATTTCATCGATGACTTTTTCCAACTTCACAGAACCATGCCAAACCCATAGCAAATTCTGAATTCCTTGATAGATAAATACCTTGGTAATAGAAAATCACTCCTGATCCATTCTCTTGTGATTTCTAGCACTGCAATGAAATACCTTGACCAAAGTGAATTGGGGAAGACAGGGAACATGGGAACAGGAACTGATACAGAGAGTATGGAGTTTGCTGCTCCAGTCTACTTTCTTATAGAACCCGTGACCACAAGCTCAGGGGTCATACCACCTACAATGGGCTCCCACCACATCAGTCACTAATTAAGGAAATGCCTTCTAGGCTTGCCTACCCACACATCTACTGAAAGTATGTTCTTAATTTATGATCTCTCCTCTAAGGAAACTGTAGCATATGTCAAGTTGACATTAGACCGTCTAGCATTCTCATGTTATAAGCCATGAAATGACATACATAGCTTTTCGGTCAACCTTAGCAGGCTGAGGAGATATGCTGGACTTTTTAGAACCTCTTATTCAGTCCCAGTCACGATTGATATCGATGAATTTGAAAAGAATTTTGGGGCTACCTGACATGATACAGCAGAGTTGAAATTTAATTGAATTAGTAATATTTTCCTTTTATTAAAATATTTTTCTCACATAATATGTTCTGATTACAGTTTCACTTTTCTCTACTTGTCCATGTTTCTTCCTGCCCCCTTTCCATGTGGCTCCAGTCCCTTTCTGTCTATCACAGGAAGACAAACAATTCCCAAAAGGACGATGATTATGATGATGATGATGATAAAGATGATAAAATAAAATAAGATAAAATAAAAACACAGTTTAATATTTGACAAAAAAATAAATAAAATAGAAGAAAAAATTCCAAGAGAAGGCACAAGAATCAATGACCCACTTTATCTCTCACACAGAAATCCCATAAAAACACTAACTTGGAAGCTATATAATCTGTATACAATATTTATGTATATACAATACACTATATAGTATAATATAAAATACAATATACAATAGCATATAATATAAAATTTCATATATATATATATATATATGTATATATATATATATATATATATATATATACCTGGAAATCTGTTCATGCATCCTCAGTCTTTGTTGATTTAGAAGTCCTTGTTTTCAGTTCTCTGCATCCAAATCCCCTGGGAGGGAGAGCTAAACCTTCAGAGTGGCAGACACGCCTGGGAAACCAGAAGAGACTGCACGCTGCACACATTACTGATTCCAGAGGAAAACACCAAATGCCATCTGGAACCCTGGTGCACTGAAGCTCCCGGAAACGGCGGTGCAGATCTTCCTGGTTGCTGCCGCCACAGAGAGCTCGTGGGCAGCACCCCGCGAGCGAACTTGAGCCTCGGGACCACAGGTAAGACCAACTTTTCTGCTGCAAGAGACCTGCCTGGTGAACTCGGGACACACAGAGGCAGAATTCCTCTAGGACCGGGCACTTCCTGTGTTTACCTGGAGTCCCACACCCGCGGATCCCGGCCTGCAGCAGCTCTCTGCTCCCAGACCCCATGGGAGAGAGACCTCACCAACTGGTCAGGTGGGCACTCCTGAGGCTGCAGAATGGAAGAGACCACCAACACTGCCCACCACTGCCCACATCCCTGGCCCAAGAAGAAACTGTATAAGGCCTCTGGGTTCCCATGGGGGAGGACCCAGGAGCAGCAGGACCCCTGCGCCTGAGACACCGCCAGAACCTGAAGGGACAGACCGGATAATCAGTTCTCTGCACCCAAATCCCATGGGAGGGAGAGCTAAACCTTCGGAGAGGCAGACACTCCTGGGAAACCAGAAGAGACTGCACGCTGCACACATTACTGATTCCAGAGGAAAACACAAAACGCCATCTGGAACCCTGGTGCACTGAAGCTCCCGGAAACGGCAGTGCAGATCTTCCTGGTTGCTGCCACCACAGAGAGCTCATGGGCAGCACACCGAGAGCAAACTTGAGCCTTGGGACCACAGGTAAGACCAACTTTTGTGCTGCAACTGACCTGCCTGGTGAACTCAAGACACAGGCCCACAGGAACAGCTGAAGACCTGTAGAGAGGAAAAACTACACGCCCGAAAGCAGAACACTCTGTCCCCATAACTGGCTGAAAGAAAACAGGAAAACAGGTCTACAGCACTCCTGACACACAGGCTTATAGGACAGTCTAGCCACTGTCAGAAATATCAGAACAAAGTAACACTAGAGATAATCTGATGGCGAGAGGCAAACGCAGGAATCCAAGCAACAGATGCCAAGACTACATGGCATCATCGGAGCCTAATTCTCCCACCAAAGCAAACACGGAATATCCAAACACACCAGAAAACCAAGATCTAGTTTCAAAATCATATTTGATCATGATGCTGGAGGACTTCAAGAAAGACGTGAAGAACTCCCTTAGAGAACAAGTAGAAGCCTACAGAGAGGAATCACAAAAATCCCTGAAAGAATTCCAGGAAAACATAAATAAACAAGTAGAAGCCCATAGAGAGGAGTCACAAAAATCCCTGAAAGAATTCAAGGAAATCATAAATAAACAAGTAGAAGCCCATAGAGAGGAGTCACAAAAATCCCTGAAAGAATTCCAGGAAAACACAATCAAACAGCTGAAGGAATTAAAAATGGAAATAGAAGCAATCAAGAAAGAACACAGGGAAACAACCCTGGATATAGAAAACCAAAAGAAGAGACAAGGAGCTGTAGATACGAGCTTCACCAACAGAATACAAGAGATGGAAGAGAGAATCTCAGGAGCAGAAGATTCCATAGAAATCATTGACTCAACTGTCAAAGATAATGTAAAGCGGAAAAAGCTACTGGTCCAAAACATACAGGAAATCCACGACTCAATGAGAAGATCAAAACTAAGGATAATAGGTATAGAAGAGAGTGAAGACTCCCAGCTCAAAGGACCAGTAAATATCTTCAACAAAATCATAGAAGAAAACTTCCCTAACCTAAAAAAAGAGATACCCATAGGCATACAAGAAGCCTACAGAACTCCAAATAGATTGGACCAGAAAAGAAACACCTCCTGTCACATAATAGTCAAAACATCAAACGCACAAAATAAAGAAAGAATATTAAAAGCAGTAAGGGAAAAAGGTCAAGTAACATATAAAGGCGGACCTATCAGAATCACACCAGACTTTTCAGAAGAAACTATGAAGGCCAGAAGATCCTGGACTGATGTCATACAGACCCTAAGAGAACACAAATGCCAGCCCAGGTTACTGTATCCTGCAAAAATCTCAATTAACATAGATGGAGAAAACAAGATATTCCATGACAAAACCAAATTTACACAATATCTTTCTACATATCCAGCACTACAAAGGATAATAAATGGTAAAGCCCAACATAAGGAGGAAAGCAATACCCTAGAAGAAGCAAGAAACTAATCGTCTTGGCAACAAAACAATAAGAAGAAAACAAACATAACCTCACATCCAAATATGAATATAACAGGAAGCAATAATCACTATTCCTTAATATCTCTCAACATCAATGGCCTCAACTCCCCAATAAAAAGACATAGATTAACAAACTGGATACACAACGAGGACACTGCATTCTGCTGCCTACAGGAAACACACCTCAGAGACAAAGACAGATACTACCTCAGAGTGAAAGGCTGGAAAACAACTTTCCAAGCAAATGGTCAGAAGAAGCAAGCTGGAGTAGCCATTGTAATATCAAATAAAATCAATTTTCAAATAAAAGTCATCAAAACAGATAAGGAAGGACACTTCATATTCATCAAAGGAAAAATCCACCAAGATGAACTCTCAATCCTAAATATCTATGCCCCAAATACAAGGGCACCTACATACATAAAAGAAACCTTACTAAAGCTCAAAACACACATTGCACCTCAGACAATAATAGTAGGAGATTTCAACACCCTACTCTCATCAATGGACAGATCATGGAAACAGAAATTAAATAGAGACGTAGACAGACTAAGAGAAGTCATGAGCCAAATGGACTTAACAGATATTTATAGAACATTCTATCCTAAAGCAAAAAGATATACCTTCTTCTCAGCTCCTCATGGTACTTTCTCCAAAATTGACCATATAATTGGTCAAAAAACGGGCCTCAACAGGTACAGAAAGATAGAAATAATCCCATGCGTGCTATTGGACAACCACGGCCTAAAACTGGTCTTCAATAACAATAAGGGAAGAATGCCCACATATACGTGGAAATTGAACAATGCTCTACTCAATGATAACCTAGTCAAGGAAGAAATAAAGAAAGAAATTGAAAACTTTTTAGAATTTAATGAAAATGAAGGTACAACATATCCAAACTAATGGGACACAATGAAAGCTGTGCTAAGAGGAAAACTCATAGCGCTGAGTGCCTGCAGAAAGAAACAGGAAAGAGCATATGTCAGCAGCTTGACAGCACACCTAAAAGCTCTAGAACAAAAAGAAGCAAATACACCCAGGAGAAGTAGAAGGCAGGAAATAATCAAACTCGGAGCTGAAATCAACCAAGTAGAAACAAAAAGGACCATAGAAAGAATCAACAGAACCAAAAGTTGGTTCTTTGAGAAAACCAACAAGATAGATGAACCCTTAGCCAGACTAACGAGAGAACAGAGAGAGTGTGTCCAAATTAACAAAATCAGAAATGAAAAGGGAGACATAACTACAGATTCAGAGGAAATTCAAAATCATCCGATCTTACTATAAAAGCCTATATTCAACAAAACTTGAAAATCTTCAGGAAATGGACAATTTCCTAGACAGATACCAGGAACCGAAGTTAAATCAGGAACAGATAAACCAGTTAAACAACCCCATAACTCCTAAGGAAATAGAAGCAGTCATTAAAGGTCTCCCAACCAAAAGAGCCCAGGTCCAGACGGGTTTAGTTCAGAATTCTATCAGACCTTCATAGAAGACCTCATACCAATATTATCCAAACTATTCCACAAAATTGAAACAGATGGATCACTACCGAATTCCTTCTATGAAGCCACAATTACTATTATACCTAAAGCACACAAAGACACAACAAAGAAAGAGAACTTCAGACCAATTTTCCTTATGAATATCAACGCAAAAATACTCAATAAAATTCTGGCAAACCGAATTCAAAAGCACATCAAAACAATCATCCACCATGATCAAGTAGGCTTCATCCCAGGCATGCAGGGATGGTTTAATATACGGAAAACCATCAACGTGATCCATTATATAAACAAACTGAAAGAACAGAAACACATGATCATTTCATTAGATGCTGAGAAAGCATTTGACAAAATTCAACACCCCTTCATGATAAAAGTCCTGGAAAGAATAGGAATTCAAGGCCCATACCTAAACATAGTAAAAGCCATATACAGCAAACCAGTTGCTAACATTAAACTAAATGGAGAGAAACTTGAAGCAATCCCACTAAAATCAGGGACTAGACAAGGCTGCCCACTCTCTCCCTACTTATTCAATATAGTTCTTGAAGTTCTAGCCAGAGCAATCAGACAACAAAAGGAGATCAAAGGGATACAGATCGGAAAAGAAGAGGTCAAAATATCACTATTTGCAGATGACATGATAGTATATTTAAGTGATCCCAAAAGTTCCACCAGAGAACTACTAAAGCTGATAAACAACTTCAGCAAAGTGGCTGGGTATAAAATTAACTCAAATAAATCAGTTGCCTTCCTATATACAAAAGAGAAACAAGCCGAGAAAGAAATTAGGGAAACGACACGCTTCATAATAGACCCAAATAATATAAAGTACCTCGGTGTGACTTTAACCAAGCAAGTAAAAGATCTGTACAATAAGAACTTCAAGACACTGAGGAAAGAAATTGAAGAAGACCTCAGAAGATGGAAAGATCTCCCATGCTCATGGATTGGCAGGATTAATATAGTAAAATTGGCCATTTTACCAAAAGCAATCTACAGATTCAATGCAATCCCCATCAAAATACCAATCCAATTCTTCAAAGAGTTAGACAGAACAATTTGCAAATTCATCTGGAATAACAAAAAACCCAGGATAGCTAAAGCTATCCTCAACAATAAAAGGACTTCAGGGGGAATCACTATCCCTGAACTCAAGCAGTATTACTGAGCAATAGTGATAAAAACTGCATGGTATTGGTACAGAGACAGACAGATAGACCAATGGAATAGAATTGAAGACCCAGAAATGAACCCACACACCTATGGTCACTTGATTTTTGACAAAGGAGCCAAAACCATCCAATGGAAAAAAGATAGCATTTTCAGCAAATGGTGCTGGTTCAACTGGAGGGCAACATGTAGAAGAATGCAGATTGATCCATGCTTATCACCCTGTACAAAGCTTAAGTCCAAGTGGATCAAGGACCTCCACATCAAACCAGACACACTCAAACTAATAGAAGAAAAACTAGGGGAGCATCTGGAACACATGGGCACTGGAAAAAATTTCCTGAACAAAACACCAATGGCTTATGCTCTAAGATCAAGAATCGACAAATGGGATCTCATAAAACTGCAAAGCTTCTGTAAGGCAAAGGACACTGTGGTTAGGACAAAACGGCAACCAACAGATTGGGAAAAGATCTTTACCAATCCTACAACAGATAGAGGCCTTATATCCAAAATACACAAAGAACTCAAGAAGTTACACCGCAGGGAAACAAATAACCCTATTAAAAAATGGGGTTCAGAGCTAAACAAAGAATTCACAGCTGAGGAATGCCAAATGGCTGAGAAACACCTAAAGAAATGTTCAACATCTTTAGTCATAAGGGAAATGCAAATCAAAACAACCCTGAGATTTCACCTCACACCAGTGCGATTGGCTAAGATCAAAAACTCAGGTGACAGCAGATGCTGGCGAGGATGTGGAGAAAGAGGAACACTCCTCCATTGTTGGTGGGATTGCAGACTGGTAAAACCATTCTGGAAATCAGTCTGGAGGTTCCTCAGAAAATTGGACATTGAACTGCCTGAGGATCCAGCTATACCTCTCTTGGGCATATACCCAAAAGATGCCTCAACATATAAAAGAGACACGTGCTCCACTATGTTCATCGCAGCCTTATTTATAATAGCCAGAAAATGGAAAGAACCCAGATGCCCTTCAACAGAAGAATGGATACAGAAAATGTGGTACATCTACACAATGGAATATTACTCAGCTATCAAAAACAACAGCCTTATGAAATTCGTAGGCAAATGGTTGGAACTGGAAAATATCATCCTGAGTGAGCTAACCCAATCACAGAAAGACATACATGGTATGCACTCATTGATAAGTGGCTATTAGCCCAAATGCTTGAATTACCCTAGATCCCTAGAACAAACGAAACTCAAGACGGATGATCAAAATGTGAATGCTTCACTCCTTCTTTAAATGAGGAAAAAGAATACCCTTGGCAGGGAAGGGAGAGGCAAAGATTAAAACAGAGACTGAAGGAACACCCATTCTGAGCCTGCCCCACATGTGGCCCATACATATACAGCCACCCAATTAGACAAGATGGATGAAGCAAAGAAGTGCAGACCGACAGGAGCCGGATGTAGATCTCTCCTGAGAGACACAGCCAGAATACAGCAAATACAGAGGCGAATGCCAGCAGCAAACCACTGAACTGAGAATAGGTCCCCTATTGAAGGAATCAGAAAAAGAACTGGAAGAGCTTGAAGGGGCTCGAGACCCCAAAAGTACAACAAAGCCAAGCAACCAGAGCTTCCAGGGACTAAGCCACTACCTAAAGACTATACATGGAATGACCCTGGACTCTGACCCCATAGGTAGCAATGAATATCCTAGTAACAGCACCAGTGGAAGGGGAAGCCCTGGGTCCTGCTAAGACTGAACCCCCAGTGAACTAGTCTATGGGGGGAGGGCGGCAAAGGGGGGAGGGTTGGGAGGGGAACACCCATAATGAAGGGGAGGGGGGAGGGGGATGTTTGCCCGGAAACCGGGAAAAGGAATAACACTGGAAATGTATATAAGAAATACTCAAGTTAATAAAAAAAAAAAAGAAAAGAAAAAAAAATTCTGGCAAACGGAATCCAAGAGCACATCAAAACAATCATCCACCATGATCAAGTAGACATCATCCCAGGCATGCAGGGATGGTTTAATATACGGAAAACCATCAACGTTGTCCATTATATAAACAAACTGAAAGAACAAAACCACATGATCATTTCATTAGATGCTGAGAAAGCATTTGACAAAATTCAACACCCCTTCATGATAAAAGTCCTGGAAAGAATTGGAATTCAAGGTCCATACCTAAACATAGGAAAAGCCATATACAGCAAACCAGTTGCTAACATTAAACTAAATGGAGAGAAACTTGAAGCAATCCCACTGAAATCAGGGACTAGACAAGGCTGCCCACTCTCTCCCTACTTATTCAATATAGTTCTTGAAGTTCTAGCCAGAGCAATCAGACAACAAAAGGAGGTCAAGGGGATACAGATCGGAAAAGAAGAAGTCAAAAAATCACTATTTGCAGATGATATGATAGTATATTTAAGTGATCCCAAAAGTTCCACCAGAGAACTACTAAAGCTGATAAACAACTTCAGCAAAGTGGCTGGGTATAAAATTAACTCAAATAAATCAGTAGCCTTCCGCTACACAAAAGAGAAACTAGCCGAGAAAGAAATTAGGGAAACGACACCCTTCATAATAGACCCAAATAATATGAAGTACCTCGGTGTGACTTTAACCAAGCAAGTAAAATATTTGTACAATAAGAACTTCAAGACACTGAAAAAGAAATTGAAGAAGACCTCAGAAGATGGAAAGATCTCCCATGCTCATGGATTGGCAGGATTAATATAGTAAAAATGGCCATTTTACCAAAAGCGATCTACAGATTCAATGCAATCCTCATCAAATTGCCAATCCAGTTCTTCAAAGAGTTAGACAGAACAATTTGCAAATTCATCTGGAATAACAAAAAACCCAGGATAGCTAAAACTATCCTCAACAATAAAAGGAAGTCAGGGGTATCACTATCCCTGAACTCAAGCAGTATTACAGAGCAATAGTGATAAAAACTGCATGGTATTGGTACAGAGACAGACAGATAGACCAATGGAATAGAATTGAAGACCCAGAAATGAACCCACACACCTATGGGCACTTGATTTTTGACAAAGGAGCCAAAACCATCCAATGGAAAAAAGATAGCATTTTCAGCAAATGGTGCTGGTTCAACTGGAGGTCAACATGTAGAAGAATGCAGATCGGTCCATGCTTATCACCCTGTACAAAGCTTAAGTCCAAGTGGATCAAGGACCTCCACATCAAACCAGGCACACGCAAACTAATAGACGAAAAACTAGGGAAGCATCTGGAACACATGGGCACTGGAAAAAAATTCCTGAACAAAACACCAATGGCTTATGCTCTAATATCAAGAATCGACAAATGGGATCTCATAAAACTGCAAAGCTTCTGTAAGGCAAAGGACACTGTGGTTAGGACAAAATGGCAACCAACAGATTGGGAAAAGATCTTTACCAATCCTACAACAGATAGAGGCCTTATATCCAAAATATACAAAGAACTCAAGAAGTTAGACCACAGGGAGACAAATAACCCTATTAAAAAATGGCGTTCAGAGCTAAAGAAAGAATTCACAGCTGAGGAATGCCAAATGGCTGAGAAACACCTAAAGAAATGTTCAACATTTTTAGTCATAAGGGAAATGCAAATCAAAACAACCCTGAGATTTCACCTCACACCAGTGAGAATGGCTAAGATCAAAAACTCAGGTGACAGCAGATGCTGGCGAGGATGCGGAGAAAGAGGAACACTCCCCCATTGTTGGTGGGATTGCAGACTGGTACAACCATTCTGGAAATCAGTCTGGAGGTTCCTCAGAAAATTGGACATTGAACTGCCTGAGGATCCAGCTATACCTCATTTGGGCATATACCCAAAAGATGCCCCAACATATAAAAAAGACACGTGCTCCACTATGTTCATCGCAGCCTTATTTATAATAGCCAGAAGCTGGAAAGAACCCAGATGCCCTTCAACAGAGGAATGGATACAGAAAATGTGGTACATCTACACAATGGAATATTACTCAGCTATCAAAAACAACAGCCTTATGAAATTCGTAGGCAAATGGTTGGAACTGGAAAATATCATCCTGAGTGAGCTAACCCAATCACAGAAAGACATACATGATATGCACTCATTGATAAGTGGCTTTTAGCCCAAATGCTTGAATTACCCTAGATCCCTAGAACAAAGGAAACTCAAGACGGATGATCAAAATGTGAATGCTTCACTCCTTCTTTAAAAGGGGAACAAGAATACACTTGGTGGGGAATTGAGAAGCAAAGATTAAAACAGAGACTGAAGGAACACCCATTCTGAGCCTGCCCCACATGTGGCCCATACATATACAGCCACCCAATTAGACAAGATGGATGAATCAAAGAAGTGCAGACCGACAGGAGCCGGATGTAGATCGCTCCTGAGAGACACAGCCAGAATACAGCAAATACAGAGGCGAATGCCAGCAGCAAACCACTGAACTGAGAATAGGTCCCCCGTTGAAGGAATCAGAGAAAGAACTGGTAGACCTTGAAGGTGCTCGAGACCCCAAATGTACAACAATGCCAAGCAACCAGAGCTTTCAGGGACTAAGCCACTACCTAAAGACTATACATGGACTGACCCTGGACTCTGACCTCATAGGTAGCAATGAACATCCTAGTAAGAACACCAGTGGAAGGGGAAGTCCTGGGTCCTGCTAAGACTGAACCCCCAGTGAACTAGACTTTTGGGGGGAGGGCGGCAATGGGGAGAGGGTGGGGAGGGGAACACCCATAAGGAAGGGGAGGGAGAAGGGGGATGTTTGCCTGGAAACCGGGAAAGGGAATAACACTCGAAATGTATATAAGAAATACTCAAGTTAATAAAAAAAAAAAAAAAAGAAGTCCTTGTTTTCTTCATGTCCTCCATCATCTTTGGTTGTAACACTCTTTCCACTTCCTTTACTTAGCAGTTTTCTGAGCACTAAGGCAAGGAATTTAACCTAGATTTAAGTGTTAGGGTTAAAAGAAAGACACTCAAAAAGAAAGACATATTCAAGTGATGGTCTCAATTAACTGTGTTGGTATTTGCACTATATACCATTTTGGTTGTTCATAAGTTACATCTCAAATGGTTAATATATAAAGTGTTTCTTAAAATCCTTTTGCCTGTTCACCCCCCAAACAATAAGTTAGTTAAGTATGGTGGATCTAGAGGTATCTTAAATGGAATTACAATCTTATAAAGTGAAATCACGGCCAAGTAGGGTTGCTCAACTTGTTGAGTGTTTGTCCTTACTATTTAAACAAGGTATGTGGTGAGAGTCTTAAAACCTTGCATGTTTATAATTATTAAGAATAATTTGCTTTATTAATAATTAGATTTTGATTCTTGATTCTTTGCAGGCAAGATATTTTAGTCATATTCTTGGGTGAGAAGTTCCCTTTTTTAATCTGATTTTCTTCATGTTTTACTGGAATAATTTATTTCTCAGTAATTGGACTGATGAGTTAGGGACCAAGACTTTAACACGTCTGTCTGAGGAAGATAGTTCACATCAAAATCACATTATCCTTGGGTGATTTTATTTAAAAGACCTGAATATTTATAATATAGTAGTCAAAAAACAGAAAAATATTACAATGAAACGCATATAATTTACACATGTCAGAGACTGATAACTAAATTGACTTTATGGGAAGTAATGAGATAAAAAATTGATTTTATAGCATTTGTTCAAATACAAATTTTATAGAAAATGATAGTTTATAGCTGATAAATTAGTAAAGAATTAGACTAAACATTGTCAGTGTCCTTTGATAAAAATACTGTGATTCAGCACTTGTTTTCAGTGCACTGAAATATGGAAGGTTGTTTTGGAAAAAGCTTCATTCTTAATAAGTAGTAAACAGGTAAGGTAGTTACAGATTCTTCCTTACAGAAGCAGATATCCTATGCACTGCACTTGTCAGATATTTTTAATTCCACACTTTAATAAGTCTCTACCATTTCAAATATACTCATAATGGATAAGTAAACAATGCTTCTATGTATTAACTAAAAACAACACAAAACAAAACAAAAAAGGTGCATGGGGCCTTAACCATACACAAAGTACAGATTATGAAGAAATGCTCAAAGTGTAAGAAATGGTCTTAACTAAATATACAAAGAACTCAAGAAATTAGACTCCAGAGAACCAAACAACCCTATTGAAAATGGAATGCAGAACAAAATAGAGAATTTTCAACTGAGGAATTTCACATGGCTTAGAAGCACTTAAGGAAGTGTTTAACATCCTTAGTCATAGGAAAATGCAAATTAAAACAACCCTGAGATTCCACCTCACAACAGTCAGAATGGCTAAGATCAAAAACTCAGGTGACAGAAGATGCTGGTGAGGATGTGGAGAAAGAGAAACACTCTTCCATTGCTGTTGGGATTGCAGACTGGTACAACCACTCGGGAAATCAGTCTGGTGGTTCCTCAGAAAACTAGACATAATACTACCTGAGGACCCAGTTAAACCACTTCTGGGCATATACCCAAAAGATTCTCCAACATATAACAAGAACGCATGCTCCACGATGTTCACAGCAGCCTTATTTATAAAAGCCAGAAGCTGGAAATAACCAGATGTCCTTTAACAGAGGAATGGATTCAGAAATTTGGTACATTTACACATTGGAAGTCATTAAAATCAATGACTTCATGAAATGTGCCAGCAAAAAGGTGGAACTAGAAAATATCATCCTGAGTGAAGTAACACAGTCACAAAAGAACACACATCATATGTATTCACTGATCACTGGATATTAGGAAAAAAGATTGGAATACCCATGATACAACTTACAGACTGTATGAAGGTCAAGAAAAAAGAAGACCAATGTGTGGGTGGCTTAGTCTTACTTAGAAGGGGGAACAAAATAATCAAGGATGGGTGAGTGGGGCTTTGTATGAAGACAGGAGGGAGAGTAGAAAAAGAGGAGACAGGATTAGCTGTGGGAAGAGACAATGGAGATATACAGAGGGTCAGGAAATTGAACAGAGGTGTGTAGCTATGGGGCATGGGGAACTAGGGTAGCCAACAGAAAGTCCCAGATGCCAGAAAAGCAAGAGCCTCCCAGGACCCAAGAAGAATGACATTAGCTGAAATACCCAAGAAAGAAGAGAGAGAACTTGTAGAGTCTATATCTAGAGGTGAGGCATGGCCACTGGTTGAGGGATGAGGCCACCCACCCTTTCCCAAACTTTAACCTAGAACTGCTCCTGTCTGAAGGAAATATAGGAACTAAGAATGGAACAGAAACTGAAGAAAAGGCCATTCAAATATTGCCCCACCTGGAGCTCCATTCCATGTGCATCCCCCAAACCCAGACACTTGCTAATGCCAAGAAGTGCTTCCAGACAGGAGCCTGATAGGAAGGTATCCTGAGAGGCTCTGTCAGAACCTTACTGATATAGATACGGATGCTTGCAGCAAGCCATCTGACTGAGCACAGAGACCCCAATGGAGGAGTTAGGGCAAGGACTGAAGGAGCTGAAGGGGTTTGCAATCCCAATGGAAGAACAACAATATCAACCAACCAGATGCCCCATAGCTCCCAGAGCCTAAACCACCAAGCAAGAATACACATGGAGGCACCCATGGCTTCAGATGGATATGTAACAGAGGATGGCCTTGTCCAGCATCAGTGAGCAGGGAAGCCCTTTGTTCTGTGATGGCTTGATACCCTAGAATATGAGAATGCTAGGGTGGTGGGGCAGGAGTGGGTAAGTGGGTGGGGGTGCACTCTTGTGGAGGCAGGTGGAGGGGGGCTGAATGGAGGCTTTTCTGAGGGGAAACTGGAAAGGGTGATAACATTTGAGATGTAAATGAACAAAATAAGCAACAAAAACATTTTAACAAAAGAAAAAGCATAGCAGTTAGTTATCCAACAACAAATGGTCAATCCTCAAAAATGCACTAAATAACATTATACAGATTGAAAGATTATGTTTTACACACACACACACACATACACACACACACATGTATATATGCATAAGTGCTATACATTTGTGTGTAATAAAAAATTAATCTAAAATTACATAAATTTTGGAGTGGGAAATGAAGCGAGGCATAGAATAATTATAGTATGATCTCAGAAAACAAGAAAAAATAGGAAAACACTGAAACAGGCTATATTATAATAAGAAAACTTGTTAGAAAACAAATTCTTTAATCCAAAGGATTAAAGAAACTTTCTTAGAATATAACCAGAAACCATACCAGAACAAACTAGATGTCATTTTTGAATAGAATAAAACAGTGAAATTATTGAAGAAATCTTGGCGTGATATAGAAGTCAATGATTAGTCTTCTGAGTTTTGTTCTAAGAAAACAAATGTGTGCTTGTTGTATATAAGGACTATTTAAGCATTCAAAGATTTTTCTCACCCAGCTTATATCTTTTTCTGAAGCATTTTAACAGTTCATCTTTGCCTCTTTAACAGTGACCCTATGACAAATCATTAGTCAATCTACCTTATATACTTTCAGAAAGTCTGGGCCAAGCAATGATAGCATAATGGCTTTACAATTGAATCTGCCCTGTGATGAATATATTAAATAATATTAAAGTACTTTTCTCCTACATACTGAGAACTGCACACTAAGATATATCGATCTACTGAATACCATCAGTGCAAACAATGAACAGAATTTAAATAATTAGTTATATTTATTTACTTTATGTCTTACCAGTCCGGACTGCCTAAAGATAACCATATGGTATAGCTATTGATATCTGACACTCACTCTGCTATTTGGTTATTTGTTTGCCATGTGGATGACGTCAATGGTTGTTTAATTATATTGGTGTGATTATTTTCTACATTCTATTTTCTTTCTCCATGCAGCTGTTGAGATTTAGAACCTGTATGCCATTAGGTTTGTCTGTGAACTCCAACATACTGTCCTGAGGCATGAAAACGAAAAAGAAAAGCAGTTCCAAAATAATGATGAAGAATAAAAACAAAGAGTATAAAATTCTAGATATTAGTAGACTATAAAATGATAGCAGACATCTCAAGTAGAATTAAATGGAGCAAGACCTATAAGTCTAATATACTCTCCAATTCAAATAAGTTTATGATTAATGTATTTTAGTGTACATATTCACCAATATATATATATGTAATATATATACAAAATATATTATATGTATACAAATACCCTCCTTTTAGTTTATAGCATATGACAATCTCTTGTAGTTGATTTTAAGCCTTTTAAGTTTATAGTCAGAGCCCCTGTGAATTCTTTCTAGAACCCACCAAATAGGATGAATCAAAGTAGGCTACTGGGACAAAGTCAGACACTGTGCAATCCAGAAAAATCTAATCACATGTTAGTAGCAACCTCAGGATGTCTGTCTGTTTGTTTTCTTTTATCAGTAAAGAAGAAGAAAAGGTAGGTAAAACACTAATGGGAACCTCAAATTTCTTTAAGAAGTTGAAATTTTCTAAAAGTACTCATCCATCAAATAACTATAGTTTGCAATTCCTTTCTTCTTCACGTATACTTTCTCCTTAACTTTAAATTTCATAAATTATCTTTAATTCAGATGAGTACACTGAAAAAAAGAAATTAATTATATTGGCTGAGAAGACTTGCATATTTTTTTTTGGTTCATTCTCCACTTGGTGGCATTGACTTACTAAAGTCCAATCGCATACAACAACTTAGAAAACAATTTTCTTATAGAACAATGCTTGTTATGAAACAGATCACCATACAGAACAAAGCCTAAACTGTGGTCTCTTGAAGTAATCTTCCCCAGAGGATCACATAATATATTCATAAGTAATTCTCCTTCCTTGAAAGGAGTCCTTGATTCCATGAAACTGAAAGTGAAGAACTTCACCAGGTCTTGTGTTACAGTAATAATAAACACCGGCACAATCGGTCCCCGCATGTCACTGCTGCTGGGCACCTGGTACTCTCAACCTGGGCAGATAGAACTGTTATTAATTTATCTCAGTGGTAGCCGGCTGGTTTCAGTGTGGCTCCACACCATGTTAGCCTAACTAAGCGATCCCTCTGCTCTCACTGCTAGTCACCCTGGCCAGCCCTGGCCAGCCCGGAACTCTCTGGTTTCAGCTACCCACCTGGTAAAATCAAGACTCAACAAATTGACACCTAACAATCAGATTTACATGTTAAATCCTCAGTCCACAATACATCTGCAGAATAAATCCACTGCCAATTAATAAAGATAAAACTGCCCACCGAGACAAGATAAAATTGACCTAGACCACCTGGATCGAAATCATCTTCCTCCATGGTCTCCATCTTGATTTCTCTTGCTCCTCCTCCTCCTCCTTCCTAGACTTTTCCCCACCTACCCTTCCTTGACATCCAATGATAGGCTGGACCCGCCTTGCTGCACAATGACATCATCCTACAGTGTTGTAATCTGACCTCTTAGTGTTTTGAGTGCACAGACCCAATCAAGTTCGTTATGGTTTGATTAACTATGCTGAATTCTACCTAAGCTGCTCACAGTTATGCAATTAGACATAAAAGAATGACTAAAATCAATATTTGAATGGCTTATAGAACAGAAATAATCTAGTTGTACCTGTTTGTCCAAACTAATACAGTTGTCAAGAAAAATATTTGACAGAAGATGTAGATTATTTTAAAACTTTGTTTACACCAGTATTCATCACCCCCTTCCCATAATTCTAAACAAAATGTTGTATTACTTTCATGCTACATTTCCTACAGGGCCTTAGTCCTCCACATTTCATTACTGTATCACATGATTAGGAGACATAAATCAAGGTAAGCAAATAGCTTTATTAAGTACCATGCCTATGATAATAATAATAATAAAAGTTACCAGGTGGAGAGAGCATTGCAAGAGTTTTGAAGGAAGATTGTTGAATTAAGTATTGTGAAACCCAAGCTGTGGGTTTGTTACTATCCCAATGCTTTATGCTCCCAAATGAAATAAGCACACACCTACTTCATATTGGAATATGCCTTAATCAGCACAATAGCTGGGCAACTGCTTACCTGACCCACAGTTAATCACATTATTACTTACTAATTCTAAGCTCTATCTTGGGTGATCTGGATGGACACAGAGGGCTGTCCAACTGGGGCGTGCCTTTCTGTCTTACATTCTTCTCACGTATGGTGTCTCTCCTGTCCTCCACACTCTCCTGGTATGGCAGATCTCTTCTTTTTTCCTTCTGTTGGTCCCAAGCTCAGGAATCCTAACATTTTGCCTCTGCCCTTCCCAACTACTGGCTGTTGGCATCTTTATTACCAACCAGAACCAACTGGGGGCAGGTTACCAGATGCTCTGTGCAGACATTCACATGCACATAGTTTTATGGGGAACCTAATTAGCATTAGAATGGAGGTAGCTACAGACAGTAACTGGAGATGGGCGGCAATGGGGGGAGGGCGGCAATGGGGGGAGGGCGGGGAGGGGAACACCCATAAGGAAGGGGAGGGGGGAGGGGATGTTTGCCCGGAAACCGGGAAAGGGAATAACACTCGAAATGTATATAAGAAATACTCAAGTTAATAAAAAAAAAAGCAATAACATAACTGACCTTAATTTTTCATGATATTTTATATGGTCATATTTACTCTACAGATTCTCCTGGCACTGCTGTATTCTCCACTGAATATTCTTCAGTCTTCAATAATATTTAGCATATGCTTCTTTGTTCTCCTGTTTGAGTGTGCACTATATGAAATTGACAATAATCATGCCCTCTTTCTCAGATCATGAAAGTGTGCCTAGGTATTAGTCCATCACTTGATTTATGCAAATGCTTATTTAGAACAGGGACCTTAATAAGACTTCAAATACTTCTGTTATACTTTTTTCCCCTATACGTTGGATCAAATAACCTTTCCAATTATTGTGAAGGGAAGTAATATTTTAAAAGTCTATATTCATTCTTCACTTGTGTAGAAATAAGAGATCGACAACTTATATAAATAAAAGTTAAATTTTACAAAATATCATGTAATGCTTAGGACTTGATTTTACTTAATAAGTTATTTACTTTATAAGGTAAATGCTTTAATTCTGATAGACTATACTATTAAAAATTTGCCACAGATTAATAAGAAAAACTTTAAAGGTCTCTTATATCCCACTGACTCCTACCATAAGTGAATGCCCAGCTTCTCTACAAAGATAATTCCTTTCCTTGACACTGTATAGATAAGTCACTTTTTGATTTAACATGATCTACTGTGGGACATTGAAGGGCACCCTGGTTCCCAGTTGAGCAAAGGCTAGAAACCCTGGTGAACTTAAGGGACAGTAGGTGGTTTGCCTGGCTCCAGGCCCCATCACTAACCGCAGCCCTCTATAGATTTATGACCATCAGTCATGTAAGGGCAATGCCCCAAGCCTCTCCACAGATAGAAGACATGACCACAGGTCACTTAGACTCAAGATGGATCTCCATTATTATGAGGTACCTAAAGGCCTGCAGGTTTAGCCAATGAACTTTCCTTCCCAGACACCCCTCCCTGCAAAAGGTATTTAATCTCAGGTCCACTCTGAGAAGTGGGGTACCAACTCATCCACCTTCTGCCATGACAATAAATGCCTTAAAACTGTACTGTCTTTTATTCATCAGGATCTACTGTGGGGGGGCCACAGAAGTCCCTTGGCTACAGAACTGCTGTCTAATAATCTCCCTTAGAAGAAGACCTTCCTGCTCTCCCAGTAGTGACTGCTGCCAAGTCAAACCAAGCCAACTACTATAAAGCACTCTCCCCCGAGGGACCAGGTGGAGCCCCCATCTCCAACCCCTAAATCCAGCCCAAGGTCCTCATTCCATTCTCAGCTCTTCCCCAGCATTCCAGCAGTTCCGGGATGCCCAAGAGCCTGAGAACTCCTCCTTGTAGGCCAGGGGACCCCTGAACCAGCTCCAGCTGTGTGCCATGGCTAAGACTGCACTTCTGTACCCCCTGAGTGTTTTCCTGTGACTGCCCTATGGCCGGACACCCACTGCAGCCTGGGGTAAGCGTGGCCAACTTCCTGCATCCTGCCTCCCAGAGTAACCAAGCCCTGTGGCAGAGCAGATGTGGGACCCCCAATAACCCTACAGTCTACCATAAAAACATACATCTTTCACATATATTCATATCATACATACTTATGGAAATTACAGATGACTTTGATTTCATTGTAAAAAGAGAATTTTTATTTTCATGTACGGAAAGCAAGATAATGCTAACATAATCTAGTACAGTACACATTTTTAGTCTCTGTTCTAGGCTGGCAATGAATATTGTTTCCTTACTAACAGCAAACCTGGTTATTTCTAACTATAATTTGTCTTGACATAGCAGGAAGGATATATAATCAGAAACTACAGCTTTATTGTAACCTTTCTATTGACCCAAGGCCACATTTTGACCAACTTCTACCCAAATAATAACATCTTGACCTAAATATTAATTAAGGCAGGTCTAGCAAAAGTCTGGCTTTAGTTTTGCTTCTTTGTTTCAGTTTTGTTTTGTTGTTGTTGTGTTGGTGTCATACCTCAGGCATATTTTGTTACTCATTGAAAATATTAAAACATATTAGATAAATTACATAGTTCTATTACCCTTTATCAAATTCACATTTATATAACACCTAAAACTTTAAAAATCTATTATCCTTCTATTAGCCAAAGGAAAAAACATACTATTTCCTACACTCTGTTGTTGAACTGTTTATCCACAATCAGGTGTTTTGAGGATCCTTGTGGAAATGTCAGTTGATTTCCTTCATTGATTATTCATGCATTAAAACAATGATAAAGAACTTACAAGCTGGAAAAACCATTACAAATCTTGCATTTTAAAAAATGCCCTGGGTGAGAAGCACAATCTGGGGAGCAATACCTTTGTGCTGAGAAGAGCATGCAAACTCCCACAGATTGCCCTAAGTCTACACATTTAAGCATGTAATATGGTGTAATATGTGCCTTTTAAGATTTATTTTTTATTTTTAATCACATGTTTGTATGTGAGCAATTACATATGTGGGCAATTACATGTGAGTACAGGTTCTCACAGATTCAAGTTGTGCTGTATTTTCCTGATGACGAGGTTATATGTTGTATTGAGACGCACATGGGTGCTGGGAACCAATCTTAACATCAACTGCTAGAGCAGTACAGTGTCTTAAACCTCCAGACACTTTTGAAAGTGTTTATAATTCCCTAATATTCACAGAATTTAGTGCTTTTGACCTTAGTCAACATTTGAGGGGGAAAATCTGATGAAATTAAAGAACTCCTTTCAACCTTTCTTCAAACTTGTACACATTTCTGCAATTCAATTCTTCACTTAATTCTCATTTAGCTTTTCTTTTTCTTTGTTTTCCTTTTCATCAAATAATTACCTGTGAAAATATACATACAAGTAAGAGTATACAGGCTGACCAGCTTCTCCTTGTAGCTGCTTATAATACGAATGCTCTTTATGTTCCCCCAGATAGCTGTTTGCACAAGATGGTCTGCACATAGCTTCTGGGAACCTGCACCCAGTTTATTCAGATTGGTAAATAAAGATGCCAGCAGCCAATAGCTGGGAAGGAAGACAGAATCAGGATTTAAGATTCTCCAACTTGGGACTGGGAGGGGAAAAAGAGAGGAAGAAGATACACCATGCTTGAGGAGATGGGAAAGGGGGGAGATACAAAGGCCACCATGGGATAAAGAAGCAAGGACAGTGCCCCAGGCTCAGGGCCAAGAGAATATAGCCTAGACAGTTGGCTATTTGGAGTTAAGAGCAGCCAAGGTGAAACATAGGAATTAGTAAGTAGTAACTTGGAATTAACAGCAGGAGGTAGATTCTGGCAGCATGGAGACAGGCAGTTGCCCATCTATTATACTGCTTAAGGTATATTAAAATACAAAGGCTGTGTGTGTCTTTTACTCAGAAGCATAAACCATTGAGGCAAGTAGTGAAATCTATGATGGAATTTATTCATTAATATTTAATTCAATATGTATTTGTAGGAAATATACATTTTATATTCCAAATGTGTGTGTGTGTGTGTGTGTGTGTGTGTGTTTGTGTGTGAATTTTAAAAACAAGAACAAGGATGGGAATATGGGAAAGTATGGAGGGAAAAAGGAAGGATATTGAGGAGTCTTTTACTCCCCCATCCCTGTTCCCAGAAAGAATAACACTGAGACTCAATTATATTTACAAACACCCCGGCCATAGCCCTTGTATGGTTCCTGACTAGCTAATAAGTTAATCATTCTTCTATTCTAGTCTATGTTCGGGTACATGGCTGATAATCTCTGCTCAGTCTAATGCATCTGTCCTCTTTCATGTCCCTGGGTAAATCTCTACATTTCTCTTTGTCCCAGAATTCAATCTCCCTACCAAATGTCCCACCTTTTATTTCCTGCCTAAGCTTATAAACCAATCAACATTTCATTGGCAGCTGCAATGTTCATACAGTATACAAGAAATTTTCCCTACAAGTCCTCCTTTTGGTCCAATAAACAGCTTTTTTTCTTATTATAATGAACTATACACTATAATAACAAGTATGAAACTATCAGGTAAAATTACATTCAAAATAAGTAGTCCATATATATTGGCAACTCTCTGGAAAGTTTGATTATTTATCCTATCTTGGTGAGTTCAGAGTTTTGATTCTAAGTAATTCTTATCAGAACTTATATAGACCTTAAAATATTTACTTAAATACTAAACAACTTAGACTTATATGTGAAACTATAACTATTTAGTCTTCAACACCATCAGAGACGTGAGAAGGGATAAATATGTGAATGTACAGGAAATACATGCAAGCAGCTTCCAGCAGTCCCCACTTTTCTCAATTTGCTTCACTCTTATATTTTAGCATTTTTCTCAGTATGATCTATGACATTTTGTAATTTTTTTCTGTGAAGCTTTCACCTTTGAGAAGACATAGAAAGTCAAAATAAGTAAGGTAAAATTGAGGGTTATTAATGAAATAATAGTCATAATCTATAATAGAATATTTTTTATATTTCTATCTTGGAATTATTTAAAAGGGCATTAGACAAACTCCAAAAGCTCTATGTGACTGTGTCTTTCAACTTTATATGCCTTATATGTTTACATTTATCCATTTTCAAATTGAATGTTTTATATGTATATGTGAATTCTAATATCCATATTTCCTTTTTTTTTTTTAACTCAATACCTTGCCAGTTCAGATGCTCAGGGCTTCTCAGTTTGTATCTCACACTACTGTTAGCCCTGCCCTAGCCCTCAGCATGCTCAGTGCTCCTGGATCTCACTTGTGTTAACTCTGGCCAGACCTCTCCAA
The DNA here is from genome assembly GCF_021556685.1 of Rattus norvegicus. Lineage (NCBI taxonomy): Eukaryota > Metazoa > Chordata > Mammalia > Rodentia > Muridae > Rattus > Rattus norvegicus. The sequence goes on from NC_141540.1 coordinate 90,832,207, forward strand.
TCCACCCAGCTTCAGTGTAGTTTCCCAACGATGCCGATTGAGGTCCCAAACTGGGCTGTTGTTTCCTGTGGGCTGCCTAGCTCTCTAGAGAGTGTAACCTTGCTGTGCTTTGGAGGAACCTACTGTGCCCTCAGGCTCTGGTCCAAGAGAGACTTCAACAAAGCCTCAGTTCAATCCCCTCTGCTAGGTTTGTTGAATGACTGTGACTTCTAAAGGAGCTCTGCCTCTGAAATGCACTTGGCTCTGGTTTCCTGCTCTTTGGCTAGGAAAATGCCTTTCACCAGTGACTTCTCATGCTTTAAGCCACAATTCAAGAATGTTCACTGTGCCATTTGTTAAGTGGTATTTTTCCTCCCAAGTCCCTGTTCCCAGAAGACTGTATTATATTTGCTAACACTTTGGCCCTAACCTTTTGCTGTTCCCCTAGTTTATAAATCAATCACCCCGTTAATCTGAATTCTGCCACATAGCTGCTTACCTCTGCTGAGCTATAATGGTATATCCTCCTTTATATCCAGAGGCAAACCCCACCTTTTATTCTACCCCAGAATTCAAACATCCTACCGGATGTCCCACAGTCTATGTCCTGCGTGAACTTATAAGCCAGTCAGTATATTTATGACAGGTGCAACATCTATTTAGTACATAAGATAGTCTCTGTAGAAATGGATGGGAGAGATTTTGAAATTTAAGAAAATTAGTTCACTTTACTTGATATTCCTTTTTACCGTGATTTCTGTTTCTGAACACTGAGATAATATCACAAGTCTATTTAGATGAAAATTAAAAAAAGCCTTTCTGGTAAGAGCAGTGAAAGTCAAGCTATGTTTTATGAACTTAAGATTTGTCAAAATTCATGCGACGTGAGGTATAAGTTTATTTTCTAGAACCAATCTGGACTTTCTACTATATTGATGCACTAAGTTGAAGCAGCTAGAATCAAAACCAGTTACTATTGAAACATAACCAGGTGTGACTGAGAAACTATATTTGCCAGCATAAACATATTGCCAAAAATGTGAAGTATTATATTTCCATGTGCAAAAAGCAAATGCGAATCGATCATTTACTGGAAACAATTAACAAATCACTTGTCAGGAAAATTTGGCAGCAAGATTCTGCATGAAGTAGCTTTGCTGAAATGGTTGCTTGACATTTGCTCTCAGAAGTGCTGTAATGTCTGTACATTAATAAAACTAAAGATGTTAACTAGAAATTTGAGACACTCCTAGAGGGACTAAAAGAAAGAAACATATTTCAACAATTTTCAATAAATTTAGTAAAATACAATGTTTTCTTTAACCAAGTCTCCAATAAGAAGGTATCATCCATTGTTCATCTTTGAAGATCCAAACCAGACTTTGTCTTCCACTGTCAGATTATAATCATCACTTGGCCAGTATAAATATTAATGTTACAAATAACTTTAAAAATGCATGTAACTTCTCCGAAGGTATTTAATGAAACTTCTGGCATAACTGCAGTTGCACATTTAGGAAGGTGCTAAGTAAATAAAATTCAGTTATTGAGATTAAATAATAGCCATTGTTCACTACCTCCACCTTTCTGAGATTTAATATCTGTAGGCAGGTATCAGTCCATGCTTTAGATAGATGTCAACCACAGTTCTAATTTAGTTCTAATTTTAGCTAAATTAGAAAAGCTAATGCCTTCAAATAAATATTATCTTTAAATGCTAGAATCAGAGGGAATATTTTGTAGCCCATGTTAAAACACTGTTTAAAACTGAGTTTTTACTTTCCACAAGAAAAGAAGATATATAAAGTTCAATCTTAAATATTTAGTATTTATGATAGATGAAGATGTACCATATGAATAGGAGCAAAAAGAAAGTATTATATAAGAAAGTAGGTGTCTTCTGTGAAACCCTTGAGTCTTTGAAAATAAATGGAGAAAGAATTATATAACAAATGTTAGCTTCATTGATTAAAAAAAGAATAATGGCAACCATGTCATTTACTTTACTTGACATTTTAATTAATAATAAATCACCTCCTATTAATCAATGCCTTATAAGAAAGAGGTAGATACTGGATCCATATTATATGAAAATGTTTTCTTTAATGATTTTCAACATCAAGTCAATATAATTTGACATTTGCTCATACAGATTCTTGTCCTTTCACCTAAACTACTGTAATTAAATCCCAAGGCATACTAAAGAAAATATTCTAGACAGAGAATTTTGTCCTCACTGGGGAAATCTATTTGAAAATATCTTAAAGTAAATATGTGAAAAATACTATTACAAAAACCATTTCTATAGGGATCAGTGTAAACTAAAATAGAACTATATGTCTTATAAAGTAAAAGAATTCATTCAGTTCCATAAACATTGCTATAGTTTGGATATTAAGTGTCACCTAAATACCCATGTGATAAAAGCTTTGACATCAGCTTCTAGTTCTTTCTAGTCATAGGCTGTACGGATAAGAGGTATGGATTTGTATAAAAGTTAGAGGAACAGAACTCTGCTTTTGAAGAGAATTCTTGATCTCTTTCTTTCTTTTTTTTTTTTTCATTCAGGCAGTTATAAGCTGTTCTCTTGCATTAGGCCCAAAAGCACTGAGTCCATTAGATCATGAACTGAAAACTCCAAGTCTCTAATACAAAATAAACTAATTCGCCTTTCACTTGATTATTTCAAGCATATTGTCACAGTTTTATAAAATGATTAGAAGTATTGTCATAAATATAATAGATAAATGTAGTTTAAACAGTAAGCATAAACAATGAAATTTAGCAATGATAAAAAGAATTTTAATCAAGGAAGCTATAAATACAAATATCTAAATATACAAAGCTAAAAAATGTACATAAAACATGGAAGTATGAAAAGTAAAATTCTATTTTTACACAATATGGAAAGCTATATGCCAATTACTGCTCTGAATTTTTGACAGCTATGAAACATATATTTTATTTTACTACTTGTTAGATATAAATGAAATTTTAGCGAACAATGGAATATATACTTGTCTTAGGGTTTTAGTGTTGTGAACAGACATCATGACAAAAGGAACTCTTATAAGCACAACTTGTAATCTGGGTTACCTTATAGGTTCAGAGGTTCAGTTCATTATCATCAAGGTAGAAACATGGCAGCATCCAGGCAATCATGATGCAGGAAGAGATGAGAATGCTACATCTTCATCTGGAGGTTGCTGAGAAAAGACTGGCTTCCAAGAAATAGGATGAGGATTTAAAATCCCATGCCCACAGTGGTATACCTACTCCAGCAAGGCCACAACTATAAACAACGCCACTTCCTGGACCAGGCATATTCAATACTCTTGAACAGGTAGTCTATACAACTACATAAGAAAGATTATATGACAGAGGAAGTTTTACTTGTGGTTAATCCAAAGTCTAATAAATAATACGCTGGAGAACAAAGAACCAAACTACTTAGCAAACTTACATAAAGGCATCGATAAAATAGGAGTTATACTGTTATATTAATAAAAATTTCTAAGAAAAAAATTCATGATCAGTGAAGTGTAAAATGGCAAAATTACCATTTCCAGAGGTAAAAATATATTACTTATCACCAGCCAGAACAAACATTAGAGTCTAAGTGATTTATATTTGTTATATTGCTAAAATGTGCCTATATATGCAATCCATTTTTAAAATATATGTTAATTATATTTTTAGAATTAACTAATCACAATAAAACAAGTGATCTGGAATCTATGAGTACACAGAGTGCTGTAAGCAAAATTTTTCCACTAGTAGATATTTAGGTCGGAAAGGATGGTTCCAATCTGTGACTGTTTGTCATAATTATTTTCCAATTTAGAATGGTGCCAAAATGATACATATATAGACAGTATATAGTTGGGGTTTGAATATTGATAATTTTCTGAACTAGTGATACATGGCAAAGTATTTTCTTGCAATATCAGGTATGGGAGACACTCTCAATTCAAAATAGCTTCACAGTGAGGAGAGAAATTGAAAATCTATAAGATACTGTATTGCTTGGCTTTGACTTTCAGGTTCAGTGTGCTAGGTGCACCTTTATAAAGATATTTTCAACTTGTGTTGGAGTTAGAAGTTAAGGTACAACTGAATTCATTAAGAGAAACTAGCCTATTCCTTTGAGATTCTGTGTGTGTGTTTTGTAGTTTAATTCTGATATGTATAGATAAATGCATTTACTTGGAGGTTGTGAATGAACTAAATGAAATAACATGCAGAGAGTTTAAAAAAGATCAAAACATAGTAGATTTTAAAGAAGAAAGAGACAATAAGGTTTGGGAAGTATTTCAGAGTTATGGATTATTTCTTATCCTTTTCTTATCCAATTACTGTATTAATTTTATATCAATGTTCTCTTTAAAATTTGAGTTTAAGTAAAAGTAGAAATCATTCTAAGTAGAAGGCAAATAAACTGGAAATAAAGATTATCTGATTTAAAATACTGAGTATCAGTTAAGTGTGGTAAATTTGAAATTAGATTTGCAACACAATTTTAATCTAAAAAAAGTGCTTTCTTAAAAAATTCAGAATGTAAATGAAGGGAATATATACAAAAGTTTTAAAATTAGACTGTGTATGATCTTAAAGGTCATCAACTTGCCAAGTTCTCCATGACTGAGAGGGGTGGACGGTGTGGCATGACATGGTTCCCATCCCTGGAGTATGGATGGCAGTGCATGGGCCTACAGAAATGTTGACAGTTGCTGGGTGTGGTGCTTATTTGTATGATAGTGTACATGATTTGTCTTATGTTCCTCCATGGGAGATGTTCTTGCTGCCTAGGTTATCGGGGAATGCCCTCTCTGCCAAGGTTAATGACTATGATAATCAGAGACAGCATGAGTCTAGTAGGCAAGGGTTTGTCTCAGCAAAATGAGAAATGCTGTAGCTTTTAGGACAGCCACAGCATTCTACAGTGGGAAAGAACTCTGAAAACCTGCATTCGAAAAAAAAATATATATATATATATCTGTGTGTGTGCGTGTGCATGTGTGTGTGTGTGTGTGTGTGTGTGTGTGTGTGTGTGTGTGTGTAGTTTTTCTCAACTATACAAAATATAAGGATGCCATTTGAATTATATGAGAGGCTTCATGGACCTAAAAGAACAGAAGCTGCTGCACTGTATGGCAGCTTGTCAGACAGATTTTAAGGAGGGAGATAAAGAGACCTAGAAAGTGGTAACCACATTCCCATGGAGCTAAGTTTACAAAGACAGGCAGGTAGATTCCTGAGTTCAAGTTCAGCCTGGGCCAGAGCTCTAGGCTGAGGTGTGGCAGTAATGGAGTTCTTAGAACCAGATCCCACCCAGCTAATTTACTGTCTATGCTTCCAAAGACAGGCAGATCTATGAATTCATTGCAATGTTAAAAAAGTGCAATTGTTGTCTTCTTCTAAGAACCAAGGGGCTAAGATCATAAAACGGTGATTCATGTAATCCAAAGTGAACCTGGAGTAAATGACTGAATTGATATGTAAATATAAGACTGGGCTTTGATCTGTAAGAGGGAGCTACTGAGAGAGAACTGCTTGGGCAGCTTTCAAGAAAACTGCTTCTTTAGAATTGTTTTTCTAGCAAAGGTCTGAACTATCTGGAGATCTCTTAAGAACTGTCTTGAGCAGAACACAAGATTTTCAGTTTACATTCCACCCCACTGATTTTGAGTCATTTATTTTGTGGCTTCCAAAGAGCCCCTCTCCAATCCAAGGCTGGTCCTCCACAAAAATTCATGGTTAATGAACCAATATTATCAAAATTTTATACAAATGTTTTTTTAACTATGTTCATGAATCTGTCACCTTAAATCATCAAACAATGTTCTCATATGAAAGAAAGTTCCCAAGGATGTGTAAACATCGTGAAGGACTCGATAATATCTGTACATGCATGCAGGTGACAAAACATACATGGATAGCAAAGACTATGTGACAAAACCAATGGGATAGAATTCTGTAACTTAAAGTGACCCTGCCTTCATCTTGGAATTTGAGTCTCAAGGAACAATAATAATATAAATTTCTGTTGTTAAAGGCACAGTGCCTATTTTGTCATTCAGCGTGGCCAGACTCTTACAAATAATAAGCATATGTAGAATTTTTGAAGCTAGGCTACATGTCAAATAATAAAATCTGCAAGGTAATTTCGGGCAGAAAAATAAAGGAAGCATAATATTGAGCAGTGCATGGGAGCATGGCACTCCATGAGTCTGAATTTCTACCAATTTAAGTCAATAAATCAGTTCAGTAGACGCTGGTAAAAAACATGAAATTCTGACTGGGTCACAAATCAAGGGTACTTTATTACTCACAGCAATAGAAATAGCTGTATTACCAGAATGTTTATTCTGGTTCTGTGAGCCACAGTTCCCACAGGACAATGTAAGTAAAGCCAGATGACACATGGAGGTGCAGCTTAACATGGTAAGAAAGGAAACCTAAGCATAGGAACTTGAATCTTTTAAAATAGCTATCAATTTAACCATTCCTTTCTGTATCCCAGAACTTAAAAAAAATGCACTTTTATCAATAAAAACTCTCCTGAAGTTTGAGAAAATTACACATTTCTAAGCTGTTTCCTTCAAAACATGTATGTTTAAATTATTCAAAATAAAGAGAACAAATACCAGCTTGAAAGATATAATAAAACTGGAGAAAATGGAGTTCTTTTCCACCGTTAAGAAGCAAACAGAAAGTACAGAGGACTGCTACATAGCAGCGTGGGACAGTGGAGAAAATTCTAAGATAGAAAGAAACAAGAAGAGACTGAGTACAGTAAAGCCATGTATATAATACTTACGTGAAGACTATCTGTGTTCTGCTTTGGTTGTACACCACTTTCATATTTAGAATTATATATATATATATATATATATATATATATATATGCTACATATAATATAGGAACTACAATAAACAAACTATAATGTTTTTATAGTGTTGTTTAGGTTTTCAAAAATCGATTCTTAATGTCTATGTAGAAAAATATGACAACCATTTCTTCAGTAATACATGCAAAATATTTCTTAAAATTCTAAATACTGAAAACTTAACAAACACGTATGTGTCTTTCTACTTTAAATTTTTTTATTCTACTTAAATTATATATACATACAGATAAATACACAAAACACTATTACTGCCCTAAGAAGGCGTCAATTCCACATACAATGAGTAAATTCAAGACAATATGGTTACTATCAAAATGCTGCACTACCAATAAACTCTGATTCTATGTAGAATTAGGGCAACTCATTACAAGTAGAAAGGAACACAAAAAGGGTGATTTAAAGCACAGGTTTATTCATAGTTGACACAGATAGTTTAGATTTATGTGATTACTGAAGGCCTATCAAACAAGAATACAGTATCGTAAATACTGAGGACAAGAAAAGATTATAGACTGAATTTAATCCTATCTCTCTCAACTTCATATGCTTATTCTATACTTTCCAATAATAGGCAGAGTCTATAGGCAAGAAGATAAATTTAAATATGGTTCGATTTAATGTGGATATAAGGTACCAGTTAGGATTGGAGTTTTAAAGAAGGAAAGGTACTTCTCCTATCTGCTTTTCTCCCTGTGTATCTCTTTATCTGCTTCTCTGTCTCTCTTCATCCTTCTAAATCCCTCTTTCTATCTCAATTCAGACACAGAAAAATAACCATGTCTCGACACTGAAAGAGCAAAGCATGGGAATGACAGTTCTTATAAGCCAACCCTACTGACTTCATAATCTTGGACTTACAGCTTCCGAAACAGTAAGGAGATTTTGCTTTTCATTACATATTTACTGCCTAGTTTTATGTCAACTAGAAACAAACTAGAATCGTCAGAGTGGGCCCAACTTAAAAAGATGCCTCCATGAAGTCTGGCTTTAAACAAGCATGTACAACATTTCCTAATGACTGATATGGGGAGCTTTTAAGAACCCATCCCATCGTGGGTGTGGTTTACTCCTGGGCTGGTGGTCCTGTTTGCTACAAAAAACAGTGAACAAGCAATGAGGAGCAGGCCAATAAGGAACTCTCCTCCATAGCCTTTGTGTAAGCATCTGCCTCTGAGTTCCTGCCCACACCTATTTTGCGTGATGAGCTATAATATGGAACTGTGAGAAAAGGACAAGAAGGAATGGAGGTGGGAACACAGGCTTTAGAAGGAAAGGAAGAAGCAGAAGAGAAGGAGAGACAACATGGACGCAGAAGTAAATGATTCTCACCATGCATTTCTACATAGATATAGGTCGTTATGAATATTTCTTAAGGGATGGATTTCTGTAGGTCAATCTAGGTGGCTGGTTGTGAGCTTATTGTGTGGATTATTGTGGATTGAGAATTTAACACGTAAATTGGATTGCTGGGTTGGAGTTTGTTGAGTCTTGATTTCTGATTTTGGTAGCTGGAACCAGAGAGTTCGTGACTAGCAGAGAGCTGCAAGGAGAGATACTAATCAGAAATAAATTATGGTTAATTCCGTATGGCCCACTGCTGCCAGAACTGACTCTAGGACTGGAACCGACTGCCTGGGTCACAGAGTACTTGGGGACAGGGTGGGGCCACTGAGATAAAGATACCCTGCAGTGTCATGTGGCCCTATGGGTGCCGGTGTTAGCACAGGATAAAAGGTTACTCATCTATTTCTAATATTTACCGCTTTTGGTAACTGTAACTAAGGCACACATGATCGTAGTGAACTTTGTAGTGATTCTACAAACTCAGTATTTCAGACATGTTTGCATACGAAAGCTATGTGATTCAAGTAATAAAAATTTTGTATAAATGGCTTTTCCCCGACATGGCAAACATTTCATGTGTATTGGAAAAAAGGTAGGAGAGCAGTGAATGATCGAATTTGTGAAGGATTGCTTTTTACAACTGAATCATGCTGCAAAGAACTATGAACAAAGTATTAGTGTGCACACACTTACTGTATTTTCACATGAGAAGAAAGAAGCTGAATTTGGAAAGGTCCCCTGAAATCTATGGGTGGACATGCATTTACACTAAGGGAAGGTTATAAAAAGTGTAAAAGAGAGAAGAGACATAATGTATGGTTTTAACAAGACACAAGAGAAGAGCAGAAGTGCTTCTATGAGCTAAGTCCAAAGAAAACAGAAAAGACACTTAGATTAATAAGAATGGGGTAATTAGTAGGGAAAAATGATCTAATTAATAGAAAAACTGACAACTAAACATGCAAGGGAGTTATTTATACAGAGATGTCCTGGTTTATCTTGTATCATATTCACAGTATGTGGTCTTGTGTTGAGGTATACATACAGATAGATTTTCATTGTTTTACATTCAGCCTTAAATTTGGCCAGCACTGTTTACTGAAAATTCTCTTTTCTACAATGTCTACTCTTATATTCTGTGTTAAAATGTGATGCCCATATGTGTGTGCACTTATTTCTGGGTTTTAATTTGATTCCATTGATCAATACATTTTTATCTCAATAATTTTGTTTTATTACTATAGCACTGTGATGTCTTGGCATGTGAAAAGGTTATAGCTCCAGCAGTACTTTTATGATAGTAAAGTAAAGTCTTACTAGTTCAGTAAGAAAAAAGCATAATCATAATATATTGGGTAAAAAGTTATTTTAATTAAAATAAAGACAGTCTTTTTGACTACTTTTAATGTCAATCACCTTTCTCAATTGTTTGGTAAACAATCAATGATTGTATAGAGTTCATGAAGACAAAATATTTGTGGTAGAAAGTAGCACGTTGCTGGTACATATCCCCCCAAAGCTACTACATATGTAATGTGGAAGTGTTTACTGGCAATAATAATCTTCAAGGCACAACGTACATAGCAGTAGATTGGGAACACACATTATAAGAGGCATAAGGATAGGAGTACATTGCTACATTGTGTTTCCTAGTGAAATCAGAAGCTATATCCATAGTCACCAACATGACTGCCCAAATATATGCTGAGCATGCAACACTAATGGACATTTGAAAGTGGATGAGGAAATTTCTATGATGTCCCAGTGTATTAAAACAATAGCACATGAGCAAAGAAGGAAGAAGTGATGTGGGCCTTTTCCAGAAAAGAACAAACTAATTAGCTGTCCGGTGTCAAATATTCAGCCCTACAAATATACACACATATAAACATATATGTATAATTTTTTGTGCATATATTATAGAGATATATTATTTTATATGTGATATTATACAGAATGAAAAGGCTATATTTAGAAATGTATGTGCACCTGTATTCATACATAAGAATTAATAACAAAAGAGACCAAGATATGGGGGAAAGAAGGGAGTATAAATAGGAGGACTTATAGGAAAGGAAGGGAAGAAGAATGCAACAATTATATTATAATTTTACAAATAAAAATTTAAAAAGTGTTTAAATTCAGAGGAACTCAAAGAGGAGAAGACTTTTTAGAACTACCATTTCTCACAATAAGCAAATGTGACATTATCACTTAGTGAAATTGCATTAGTCAAAATTTTATATTACAAACAATTGAAACCCACTAATATCTGTCTCCTTGGGCAAGTAGAACAAGATTGGCAAATCTGGTAAAAATGAGATAAGGAATTTCTTATCATTCTTATGCTGGTTGGTTTAGTGTCACTACTAACTAATGCTTAGTGCAGTGTTTTTCACATCTATCTATCTGCCTGATTTTCTTAGATCACCTTCCAGACAGCAATAAATCTGACAGCCTGTACCATGTATACACCCCATGGCTCTTCTGAAAGTGACAGACACTATACTTAACTAAAGCTTGAAAGATGTCAGCTTAGTGTTCTGATTTCCTGAGAGATAGCCACCATGAAATCAAACAGACTTTGAGAAGTAGACCCACTAAGAATAAACAAAGTCACAGAAATCTCAGAAGTATACAAAAGTATACCATTGATAGATGGGAAGTGGAAGCCTGAATAACCAACTGCAGTGTTTACTTTAGAGCTGGTATACCACACGACAGTGGAGGAAGATTGTCTTTTTTCATTGCTCTGTTTTGTTTTCCCATCCTCTTTTTCTTCCTTTATCATTTCTATTCTCCCTTTGTCAATTTTTTTGTATCCTGTCTTCTATTTTTCTGCATTTCTTTCTTCAAAAAGCATCTTATTGAAGTCCAGGCTATAATAAACACTTTATTCATGCATAGTCTTTTTGATTGCTAGGATTACAATTGTGTGGCTCACTGCTTAACATAGCTTTTATTTTCTTTTTCTGTAATTGGATATTATTTTTTATTTACATTTCAAATGTCATCATCTTTCCCAGTTTCCAATCCATAAACCCTGTATACTATCCCCCTCTGCTTCTTCTATGAGGATGCCACCAGATAACCACCCACACCTTCCCATCTCCCTGCCCTGACATTCCTCTACACTGGGACATCGAGCCTTGGCAGGACCAAGAGCTTCTCCTCCCATTGGTGCCCAACAAGGCCATCCTCTACTACATATGCAGCTGGAGCCATAGGTCTGTCCATGTGTACTCTTTGGGTGGTGGTTTAGTCCCCGGGAGCTCTGGTTGATTACTATTGTTCTTATGGGGTTGCAAGCCTGTTCAGTTCCATCAATTCTTTCTCTAACTCCTGTAATTGGGACCCCATTTTCAGTTTAATGGTTTACTGGTAGCATTCGCCTCTGTATTTGTCATGCTCTGCAGAGCTTCTCAGAAGACAGCTATATGAGACTTCTGTCAGCATGTACTTTTTGCATCAACAATATTGTCTGGCTTTGGTGGCAGTATGTGTATAGTATGGATCCACAGTTGGGGCAGGCTCTGAATGGCCATTTTTTCAGATTCTGTTCCAAACTCTGTCTCTATATCTCCTCCTATGAATGTTTTTGTTCCCCCTTTTAAGAAGGACTGAAGCATCTGTACTTTGTTTTACCTTCTTCTTGAGCATCATAGGGTCTGTGGATTGTATCTTGGGTATTTCGAGCTTTGAGGCTAATATCCACTTATCAGTGAGTATATGCCATGTGTGTTCTTTTGTGACTAGGTTACCTCACACAGGACGATATTTTCCAGTTCAATTGATTTGCCTATGAATTTCATGAAGTTGTTGTTTTTAATAACTGAGTAGTACTTCATTGTGTGCAAGTACCACATTTTTTGTATTTATTACTCTGTTGAAGGACATCTGGGTCCTTTCCAACTTTTGGCTATCATAAATAAGACCACTATGAACTTAGTACAGCATGTGTCCTTGTTATGTGTTGAAGCATGGTTTGGGTATATGCCCAGGAGTGGTGTAGCTGGGTCCTCAGGTAGCCCTATGTCCAATTTTTCTTAGGAACCTCCAGATTGATCTCCAGAGTGGTTATACCAGTCTGCAATCCCACCAACAATGGAGAAGTGTTCCTCTTTCTCCACATCCTCCCCAGCATCTGTTGTCACCTGAGTTTTTGAACTTAGCCATTCTGACTGGTGGGGGATGGACTCAGGGTTGTTTTGATTTGCATTTCCCTCATGACTAAGGATGTCATGGCTAAGGGTTATCTATGTTGTTGATTTTCTCAAAGAACCAGCTCTTGGTTTTGCTGATTCTTTCTATAGTACTTTTTGTTTCAACTTGGTTGATTTCAGCCCTGACTTTATTTCCTGTTGTCAACTCCTCTTGGGTCTCTTTTCTTCTTTTTGTTCCAGACCTTTTAGGTATCCTGTCAAGATGCTAATGTATGTTCTATCCAATTTCTTTTTGGAGGCACTCGGAGCTATGAGTTTTCCTCTTAGCACTGCTTTCATTATGTCCCATAAGTTTGAGTATGTTGTGCCGTCATTGTCAATAAATTCTAAAATGTCTTTAATTCTCTTCTTTCTTTTGTCTTTGACCAAGATATCGTTGATTAGAGCATTGTTCAACTTCCATGTGTCTGTGTGCTTTCTGCCATTTTTGTTGTTATTGAAGACCATCCTTAGTCCAGGACGTATGGAATTATTTCAATTTTCGTGTATCTGTTGAGGCCTGTTTTGTGACAGATTATATGGTCAATTTTGGAGAAGGTACCATGAGGTGCTAAGAAGAAGGTATATCCTTTGTTTTTCAGGATGAAATGGTCTATAAGTAGCTGTTAAATCCATTTGGTTCAAAACTTCTGTTAGCTTTTCTATGTCTCTCTTCAGTTTCTGTTTCCATGATCTGTCCATTGATGAGAGTGGTATGTTGAAATTTTCCACTATTTTTATGTGAGGTGCAATGTGTGATTTGAGCTTTAATAAGATTTATTTTCTGAGTGTAGGTGTCCTTGCAATTGGAGCATATACATTCAGGATTGAGAGTTCATTTTGGTGGATTTTTCCTTTGATGAATATGAAGTGGCCTTCCTTATCTTTTTTGATAAATTTTCATTGAAATCGATTTTATTTGATATTAGAATGGCTATTCCAGCTTGTTTCTTGTGACCGTTTGCTTGGAAAATTGTTTTCTAGCCTTTTACCGGTAGTAACTGTCTTTGTTGTCACTGAGGTGTGTTTCCTGTATACAGCAAAATGCTGGGTTGTCTTTAAGTATCCATTCTGTTAGTCTGTGTCTTTTTATTGGGGAATTGTTTCCATTGTTGTTAAGAGATATTAAGCAATAGTGATTGTTGTTTCTTGTTATTTTTGTTGTTAGAGGTAGAATATGGTTGTGTGACTCTCTTCTTTTGGGTTTGTTGCAAGAAAATTAAGTTCTTTCCTTTTCTCATGTGTAGTTTTCTCCCATTGTGTTGGAGTTTTCCATCTATTATCCTTTTTAGGGCTGGATTTGTGGAAAGCTACTATGAAATTTGGAATGGAATATCTTGGTTTCTCCATCTATGTTAATTGAGTTTTGCTGGATATTGTATTCTGCGCTGTCATTTGTATTCTCTTGGGTTCTGTATGACATCTTCCCAGTATTTTCTGTCTTTCATAGTCTGATATGAGAAATTTGGTATAATTCTGATAGGTCTTCCTTTATATGTTACTCGACCTTTTCCCCTTACTGTTTTTAATATTCTTTCATTGTTTTGTACATTATGTGACAGGAGGAATTTCTTTTCTGGTCCAATCTATTTGGAGTTCTATAGGCTTCTTCTGTGTTTACGGGCATCTCTTTCTGTAGATTGGGTAAGTTTTCTTCTATAATTTTGTTGAAGATATTTACCAGACTTTTAATTTGCAAATCTTCTCTCTTCCTTACCAAACCTTCCTTAGGTTTGATCTTCTCATTGTGTCCTGAATTTTCTGGATGGTTTGCTTTAGGAGGTTTTTTTTTTTTTTTTTGCATTTTACATGTTCTATTATGGTTGTGTCACTGTTTTCAATGGTATCTTCTGCCCCTGAAATTCTCTATTCTATCTCTTGTATTCTGTTGGTGATACTTGTGTCTATGCCTCCTGATTGCTTTCTTAGGTTTTTCTATCTCCAGGGTAACTCCCTTTATAATTTCTTTATTAGTTTTATTTCCATTTTTAAATCCTGGATGGTGTTCTTCTATTCCTTCACATGTTTGGTTGTTTTTTCCTGTAATTCTTTAAGGGATCTTTGTGTTTCCTCTTTAAGGGCTTCTAGTTGTTAACTTGTGTTGTCCTGTATTTCTTTAAGGGAGTTATTTATGTCCTTCTTAAAGTCCTCTATAATCATTGTGAAATGTGATTTTAAATCCAAATCTTGCTTTTCTGGTGTGTTGAGATATAAAGTATTTGCTTTGGTGGGAGAACTGAGCTCTGCTGATGCCAAATAGTCTTGGTTTTTGTTGTTTGGTTCCTATGCTTTCCTCTCACTATATTGTTGTCTCTGAGGTTAGTTTGTCTTGCTGTCTATGACAGTGACTTGGCCCTCCTGTAACCCTGTGTGCTAGCACTCCTTAAGACCACCTTTCTCCCAGTGGGATCTGGATAAAAAGACCTGTGGGCAGGTTCATCTCTAGGCACAGGCAGAAACCAGGAGGGTCCTGTCTCATATCACTCCTGGATTCGTATGTCCTGAGGGCTCCAGGGGGGTTCTCAGAGCAGGCGTGGTGGTCTTATCTTTGCTCTCAGGAGTGTCAGCACTCCTGAAGACTGGCCCCGAGCTATGGCCACAGGCAGAGACCAGAGGAATCATCTCCCTGACTGCTCCTAGGATCCTGTGTACAGAGGACTCTAGGCAGGTTCCTCTTGGGCTAGGAATGTGAGCAGAAGTGGTGTTCTCCCCTGAGCTCACAGGATTGTCTGCACTTCTGGGAGTCCAGCTCTCTCCACCATGGGATTTGGGTATAGAAAGCTGTAGGACCAGGTCAGCTCTGGGAGCAAGCAGAAACTGGAAGGTTGCCATAATTTCTTATGTAAAATTTTTTAAAATGTTATTTTCAAGACTGAGAATTCATAGAGATACATGAAGTTATAGTTATAGAGATATGCATGTAGTTGTAGGCTTGATTGGGTAGAAAATTGGGTTGGAGGTAAGCTATTAATTACAAAGCAGATCAAAAATGTATTTGGGTGGAGAAATGGCTGGCAGTAAAGTCCTAGTGTTATAGCCATAATTTAGATTCTTGTATCAAGCCTAAATGCTGGGTGCATACAGCCTTCTACCTAGTACACAGGAGGTTCCCAATGCAAGGTTGACTAAGCAAATCTGCAACTCACAGATTCAGATGAGAGACTTTGTCAATATATAAGGTAGAGAATAACAGAAGAAAATATTCAACCCAGAATCCTCATCTACACAAACACCTGTAAATGTGTATGCTTGTACATACATGCAAACATGTATAACACACATACTCATCTCACAATTATACATGTACAAAATAAATGACAAATTTCTAAGAGATAAAAAGCTATGCATTCAGAAACTTTATTGTTCCTTGTTGATTAGGTCTTTGGCAGACAATAATAGCAAGATCATATCAATAATTCTCACTGGCAAAGGCATTGATAATTGCAGAGTTGAGTCTTGACTGTTTATGCTAAAATTTTGAAGAAGAAAACACAACAAAATCATCATAGTAATTCCACTTAAAACATAATGATTAAATGTTAATCTATTCATTTCCAAATGTGCAGCATTGATGAAGGTAATTGTTTTATTTATGTAAAAATGCATGTCAGTACTTTAGAGATTAATACTGATATGAGTTTCTAGCACTATTAAGCTCCCTGGCTCACTCATGCACAATGTAATTGATATATAAAAACAGTAAGAGGGAATCTCCAGTGCCTTATCTTCCTGTCTTACTTACTTTGCCACTCTGATTTATTCTTCTTGTTTTAAAATTGGACTGTGTGATTTACTTTTGCAGAGCTAGAGTAACCATTCTCAAAGAAGATACAGACTTTATGCTTTATATGGGACTTGATTATTTCACCACCGCATGTATTTTTATGTACTTTCTCATCATAAAAAAATAAGAAAAATGACAGTTAGAACTAGAAAAACAATTCCCTTTGTATCGTTGGCTAAAGCTCATGTTTACTACGTGCATTCAATCCTTCACCAACCCCTTATATTTAGCTTACCATGGTTGTCTTCTGTGCATGTTGTGCTGTATACACAGTAATCTTGTCAACATTTCCAAGGAATGACTTCAATTGTCTCATTTCCTCCCTAAGCTTAAAATGTACTCAAATATTGCAGAACTTAATTCTATCTTTAGTGAGGCTCTGGGTGGAGAAAGATTTTGACATTTTCATTTGGCTATTTATAGTTGAATTTTGAAAGTCACTTTGCACATAGAATTGAAGGCCAGATGAATGAGGAAAGTAGGATAAACATCTAGAAAAGCAATTCTTTCCATGGAATTAATTTACCATTTCAGATATAAATATCATAGTGCACCTATTTACATGAGATATTGAGGAAATAAGATGGGAATCAGTGGAATGGTGTGTTTCAACAGTTCCGTTTCACTCTTCTGCTTATTTCTGCATTGGTGAGATGGGGATAAGTGTTCGGCATTAGTTTCACCATTGGAGCAAGCAGAATTACAACTGTTTACAGGCTCCTTTTGGAAAAAACTACATTCAGGTTATAAGTTCCATTTGGTTTATAAAGTGATGGGATTTCCTTTTTCAGAAACATGACAGACTACCAACATAGGAAAAGGGCAAATGATACTATCATAAGACTTCAGAGAATACATGAGTAACATGTACTAGAATCCACACACTATAAAGAAGAAAATTTAATTTAATTTTCTGATTATCACGTAAAGATATAGAAAGCATTACAATTGGACAGACCTAATCAGTACATGTCCATTTTATGTTAAAAATAATACATAATTCAAGCCCTTCTTTGAACAAATACATCTAGTAACTTGGAATAGAAATTCCTTTGCAGGGAAGAAAATCTGTCACGAAAGAGGTTTGTCATATAAATAAAAATAAAGCAGCTACAACTGCTCTGTGATAACCATAGCGAGAACTGTGTTCTTTCAGAAATATAAAGAAACTACTGAATTCCTAGTCATTTTTCATTTTGTCCTTTATTGAAGGAAAGAAAATAATGCCTTTATTGTTGCCCTTTGCTTACTGATGTCTTACTCAAAAAATTCCAATAATATTACTATTCCAGATGAAATATATGAACATCCTGTAATTATGTTTATGAATTTGTCTACTGGTGAAGACTGATCACATGTATATCTGAAATATATTTTATTGGGATACATACAAAATACATACCCATATTTCCAACCAAAATATAGCTGTGGGAGAGTCCTAGAGAAGAGAGATTACAAACTATCTTATAACATTTGATTTAAATCCTGAAAGATTTTGTCATTCCATTTTGAAAGTTCTCTAGGAAAAGGATTCATTTTCCCTTTCACATATTACTCATGAGATTACCTTCTTTTTGTTTATAGACTCCAAGAAAATCCAAGCAAATCCATCTGCCAAGCTGTTCCACTTCAGCCCAATACATTTTCCTTTGGCAAACGTTTGCAACCTGTCAGTGTTACTAACTATAACACTCTCCAGCCTGCTAGCTGCCAAGGAGACAACAGGAAATACCCATTGTAGTAAAAGAGTTTATAGTGTTAAAACTTATTTTCCAGGAGCAGAAATCTGGTCTCCTCAACAGGCAACTGTAAAACACTTTATGATTAGAAGAAAACATGTTTCTTTTTCATTCACACTTCTTCACAGTATCCAGACATTAAAATGTGGTATCTGAAATCAATGGCAATCAGCATTTATAAAAATAACAGGATATTGGTGCTTCTGAGAATGAACCAGTTAAAACAGAAAAACAGGGAGAGCTGTGACTAAAGCTATGTTCTCTAAATGTACAAACCTATGTTCTCTAAAAATTGATCTTGCATTGTTATAAATTTCTCTTGTGTGTGGTCTGACAATAAAAATGTCATTGTTCGTGCCCGTTCTTCAGAACTCTGGAATATATTAATGACAACTTGTTTGCAGGTGTGCCTTTAAAAACGTTTTTGTCTCAAATCTTCTCTAATTTTTAAGTTTATAGACATCCACAAGATAAATGTGAGTGGCCAGAATAAATAAAAGCTCCCTCTTAAGTAAGTTCAGTAGTTGTGTCCAATTGAAAGAAGAGTTTGCCAGGAAGAAAAGCCCTTAATCTATTTCCCAGCCAAAGGAAAATATCATCAGGAAAAAGTATTCCCAGAGCAGAGAGAACAAAGTGCTCCATTCACAAAGTGGAGGATGCCAAGGACAACCGGGCTGTTTATTGGAATCTGAGGAATAGCTCTGATTGCAAAATGTTTGATTTTGAGTGGGGCTAAAATTTACTTTGTACATAGCACAACTTAGTAAAATCAGGTAGAACAGATATTTGCTTGCTATCTTCCCAACGAATTGTTCACCGTTTTGTATTACTTCATATTATCTTAGTTTTAAATTTATGTCTATCAAAATGATTTCTGTTTTTGTATTATATTTTATTTTATTTTTTAGTAACAGTGTGACAATCACTCTAAAATATATCAAAATACCTATTTTATTCTTTTGGCTGCCGTGTGTGTGTGTGTGTGTGTGTGTGTGTGTGTGTGTGTGTGTGTGTGTGTGTGTTGGCACTTTCGTGTCCATACATTAGGCTCCTGTACAGAAGTTAATATTTATCAGAATCCATTTGTAAATTGCTTCTATTTATGTATTTCTTTCAAGAGAAATTTCTTTGTTTTGAACAGAGAATATATCTGGGCCCATTTTATTTTGTTTTGCTTTGTTTTGTTTTGTATTTTTTGAATAGGATCTGATATCCAAACTATTATTTTCATGCCTGAAAGACAAATACAATCAACTGAGCCACTTCCCAAAGGCCAGAAACTTTATTGTTACAATGTTAGCTCTTGATTCTGAAAATATAATAGCCCTCTCTCTCTCTCTCTCTCTCTCTCTCTCTCTCTCTCTCTCTCTCTCTCCCTCCCTTCCTCCCTCCCTCCCTCCATCTGTCTTTCCCTCTCTCTTTCTTTGTCTACCCTACCCTCTACTCACATCCACCCTTTCCTTCCTGTGTAATTTACTGGAAAGATATTACAGGTACGTATGCAAACTAAGTAGTATGGTGCATTTTCAGTTCTTGATACTGGGAGATGGGAGGAGTGGTACCGGAGGTGTCTAAATAAGTTTTGGCTACATAGCTAAATTGAAGTCTGCCCAAGCTACTAGAGATTCTGTTTTAACACAAGAATACAGAATCAAAATAGTTAATCCACTCCAAATAGAGAGATCTTCAATGTGGGAAAAATGATTTTCTTCAAATATAGCTTAATGAGCCAATTAATTTATGAAGATGGATACAGAAACATGGCTGACACATAGGTAAATGCATAGCAAGAATTCCTGGGCAACTCATAGTCAGCTGCTCTGCTGATGATTTCCACCTATAACAAGGATATATATTAAAAGATGAAATACTGAAGAGTCCCTTGGCTATGAAGAGTGAATTAATCAAGTGTGTCTTTGAAGAGGAGGAATGCATATTAGTAAGGTGACTGATGACCCTAGTACACACCAATATGCTGAGAACTCCAACAATCGATGTCGACAAACTGCAGAGCTGTTAACATGTTGCTGCTCAATGGAGGAAGCTAGATCTTTCCTTGTTCACTCCGGTTTGAAGGCCTAGATACCTCAATTATGGCTTTTCCTTTATGTATCTTTTTATCTTGGCCACAGCTTGGAGTTCTGACTATTCTGAAAAAGTGCTTTCTTCTCCACTTAGTGTTTTCAGAAAACATTTTCATAGGTCTGTTCAGAAGCCTATCAATTATTCGATCAAGAATTTAATCATGTCAACAATTACTGTTAAACATCACAACTGTCTATAATACCAAATAGCTAAATAGCTGATTCAAGAACTCTCTCTCTCTCTCTCTCTCTCTCTCTCTCTCTCTCTCTCTCTCTCACACACACACACACACACACACACACACACACACAGCCAATAGGTCACACAAATGAAGTTTTTCAGCACTGATGAGGAATGACATATAATGTCAGTAAGAACATAAACTGACTATGAAAGTCTAGACAAGAGCTTTTCACTTCCCGTTAAGAAATGAACACAACTCAAAGATTACACCAAATTACATGTGTTCTCCTTTGTTGGATAAGTTTGTTTTATGATAGGAGTTTTAATACAATCTTGTCTGAGCTTCACTAAAGACTGTATAGAAACATTGTGTTGAATGCAAAAGTAAGCATTCTTGGGTTAGATGATAAATCGCTTTCATTTGGGAAGAGAAGTTGAAAGTGATGAAATCCTCAGATCTTTGAACAGAAGAGGACACAACATGAAAGGGCCATCTTGAGGTGGATGGGCAACTGTCGAGGCTGCACTGAGGCAGAAGCTAAGGACAGGGACATGACAGTGATTTTCTTCAAAGGGTGTGGGTGAGTGTGACACTCATAAGTGTTATAGTAATGCAAAGTAAAATGAAATAAAAGCTGTATGTTTTGTTTTTCTTCTCCTTTTATCCACAGAATTAGAGTCCTATTTGTCACCCTAGAAACATAACAACCCACTAGTGTAATCAAAGAGTTCTTAAGTCAAACACACACACACACACACACACTATATGTATATGTATATATGTATATATATATATGTATATATATATGATATAAAATATACAATATTATAAAAGCAAACAGAAATAATCTATAACCAGCTACGGTCAACTAGAGCTAAAATTAATATAAATTTAACAAATATATCACATATGTATTAGATATGTTATAAGACATTATAGGTATACATGTACAAAAACTATAACTTTTATAATATGGATGGAAAAGCAATCTACATAAATTTGATTTGCTAACAGTGTTTTGAACACAGCTTCAAAGTCTGTAACTAAATGTACCAAATTGTTAAATTTTATTAAAAGAAATTAAAAGATTTTGTTCTTCAAAAGTCATTACTAAGAAAATAAAAATATGTACACGTATATGAAATAAATTACTATGTATATTTTATACAAGACATATTTACAGAATATTAAAATCAGCATAGAACTCTAATTGAATGTACACTAAAATGAAAGTTTTAAATTCTGAAACATCCTTTATATGTGTTTATTAGAGAAATAAATTAAAAGATTGTCAAAATTAAGGATAATCTCTTAAAATAAGATTTGAGTAACCCTGAAGTATAACACATATATCGAGATGAGAGAAGCAGTAAACTTATTAGTTCTTGGAAAAATGAAATTGTTCATAGCTACTTTGAAAAGTCTATTTCTTTTGAAATCAATTGGATACTTTGCAGGTGACCCAGCAGTGTCATTTTGTCATTTACTCAAATGAATTGTGATCCTATAGTCATTCAAAATCTAGTATGCAAATGATCTTCCCTATATTCTTCACTGTAGCTTCAAGTTGTAAAGCACCAATGTGATTTTAAAAGTAGGAAAAATAAAAATGACATATACCCATGTAATAAAATACTACTTGATAATAACAAATGTCTTTCTTTATGTAACAACTTGAATTAGCAATAGATACATTCTGCTAACAGATGTTCAGTTACAAAAAGCAAAGGTTTTCATTTGATGAGTTTGGATACATATTGAAATATAATTTTTCACTGGTGATAACCTTCTTGGAGTTTTCTCAGGCTAGAACTTGGCTTGAAGTTATTCCCATGCTTAATACCTGTCCCATCTACCTCTCTTCCAAAATTATAATTTTTTCTCTTCAGTAAGTCATATATGATCACAAATTCCTATCTTAGTACTCACATTCCTGAAATTCAGTAAGATACAACCAAATTTAAATATCACTCTAAAAGTGTGACCTTATCAATTTTAAATTTAAAAAGGATTTTAAACTTTCAATACTACTGTAAAAATTGAAAACTATTCTTTTTAAGATATTTAGCCTAATCCATAAGACAAAATTATAATTTAAAGTTTATAAATAAATATGGATAAAACATATCTTTTGAGATTTTTTTTTAATTTTGCAATATCTGAAGTTGTCCTTATTTTAAAACATAAGGTCTACAGTTTAAGATTCTTCACGTGTAAATGAGAAATCAAACATATTAAGATTTTATAAAGATGTTGACATCATATATTCCAAAGCATATCATTTCTGACTATTAAACAATAGAGTAAAGTTATGATTAAAAATAAAAAACTTGATATCAAACTGCCTATTATGAATATTTGATGTTCTAAATGTTATTGTTAGTAATATACATACATAAACATGTATTATACATATAATTATATAGAGAGGTATATAGAAAGACAGAAAGAGAGAGACAAAGAGAGAAACATATTTAGGTTGTTTCAATAGAGGCTGTAATCAATGAAGCTACATGTTGTGATTAAATTGGTGACATTAATCATATTACCCTAGCATCTCCCTAACTTATCAAATTAAGAATAATCAACATCACAGTTATAGGTTTACTATTAGCTATACACCATAGAGTATAAACATAAATCTCATCTCTAAGTGTCATCATGGCTAAAATAGAACGTAGTGTTCAGATTAATATTCCAGTATTATTTTTCTGGACTCCTAGTTTCTTGTAAGTGCCAAACCTTATTTTTAAGAATTCTATTTGAGAGAAGTTAATGATCTTTATAGATTAATTTTACTTAAATTAAGATACTTATCATAAATGGATGAGCAAATTGAACTCACTCACAAATTGATCAAGAACTCATTTGAAAGAATGAAAAACATAAAACTACAAATGACTGAAAATAATAAGCAACCAACATCTCCCTTATTATTTTGCACATACTATCATCCTAGCCAACTATTAGTTTAAATTTTGTCTTATTTCTTAAAGCACAATTATTGCTATTTGGACATATGATTGAATCAGTATTAGTAATTTTGTGTTTCATTTAATTAAAATGAATTATTTTATGTATTTTTGTACAGTGGATTCCTAATACAATGTTTGAAGCATAGATTTATTAATTACATGTGATTTCTCCAAAAAATCAAAATTTGTGCCTTGTCTCAGTGGGAGAGAATGCGCTTATTCTCAGTAGGGAGAAACTTGCTGCCCCAGGAAAGGGGGATGCTAGCAGAGGGGAGGGTGAGGGGAAATAGGGGGAGTGAGAACTAGAGGAGGGGGACCAAGGGAAGGGGCAACATTTGGAATGTAAATAAATAAAATAATAATTAAAAGTGAACTCAGCATGGATAAGAAATAGAAGTTCACTTCCTGAAGCTGTCCTTCTAGCCTGTATTACCCATGAATAAAAGTTAGGCTTACTCATCATTTTTGCTAACCTCTTTTCTAGTTATTTGTATGTAAATCTGAGTGCCATTTTGTAGACATGATTGACATCTATAGACAATTTGCTTTAAATAGCTCATTGTTATTCTTGTGGATAAGCCTCTTCTAACTTGTCAAGACCTAAGGCACAAAAACTGAGTTTTTTCTGAAGAATTTCTATTGAATTCCTATAATTGTAAGCACCATTTCCATTCCTCTGACCAACACTGTTCATACCTTTCAGGGGTATCATTTCCATGTAAAAAACAAAACAAAACAAAAAACAATCACTTAGAATGTCTTTCTCTTCACCTCATCTAAGTGTGTGTGTACTTGTATGTGTGTCCATGTTCATATGTGTGCATCTCTATTTGTTTTATTCTCAGAAAAGCCCTATCTGGTACATAATAGTACGTAAAATAACAAATTATTATAAACTTGCATTATATCATACATTATATGTGATGTTCACAATCAAATAAATATATGAAAAAATCACTAATATCCTAATTCATAAAACTATGAGCAATCCAATTCATATATATATATATATATATATATATATCCAAACACAAAAATAGGGGACTATCATTTGCCAGTGTCCACAAGCACATCCACACTAATTGTTGGTGGGATTGCAAATTGGTATAATCACTCTGGAAATCAGTCTGGAAGTTCCTCAGAAAATAGGACATTCCACTACCTGAGGACCCAGCTATACCTCTCCTGGGCATATACCCAAATGATGCTCCAACATACAACAAAGACACATGCACCACTACGTTCATAGCAGCCTTATTATAATAGCAGAAGCTGGAAAGAACCAGATACCCTTCAACAGAGGAATGGATTCAGAAAATGTGATACATCTTCATAATGGAATACTACTCAGCGATCAAAAACAATGACTTCATGAAATTCATAGGCAAATGGATTGAACTAGAAAATATCATCCTGAGTGAGGTAACTGGATCACAGAGAAACACACATGGTATGCACTCATTGATACGTGGATATTAGCCCAAAAGCTTAAATTACCCAAGAAGCAATCCACAGACCACAGGAAGCTCAAGAAGAAGGATGACCAAAATGCAGATGCTTCACACTTTCTTAAAAGGGGAACAAAAATATCCATAACAGGGGATATGGAGGCAAAGTTTAGAGCAGAGACTGAAGGAATGGCCATTCAGAGCCTGCCCCACATGTGGCCCACATAAAACTAGGTAAGATGGATGAAGCTAAGAAGTACATTGTGACAGGAACCAGATATAGATCTCTTCTGAGAAACACAACCAGAGCATGTCAAATACAGAGGCGAATGCTAGCAGCAAACCACTGAGCTGGGAATGGGACCCCCGTTGGAGGAATTAGAGAAAGGCTTGAAGGAGCTGAAGGGACTTGCAACCCCATAAGAACAACAATGCCAACCAACCAGAGCTCTCAGGGACTAAATCACTACCCAAAGACTATACGTGGACTGACCCAGGGCTCCAAATGCATATCTAGCAAAGAATAGCCTTGTTGGGCACCAGTGGAAGGGGAAGCCCTTGGTCCTGCCAAGATTGAAACCCAGAGCAGGGGAATGTCGAGAGGATGGTAAAGCAGGGTAGATGGGAGGAACACACTTATGGGGGAGGGGAATTGAATAGGGGGCTTATGGACAGGAAAATGGGAAAGGGAATAACATTTGAAATGTAAATAAAAAATATATCTAATAAAACATTTTAAAAAGACTCAATTGTGACATTATTATGAATTATATTCAATTTACAAAAAATCAGATTTAAATATCTAACAAAAATAGAGCTGAGAGTCATCTTAAAAGGAATTGCAAAAATAATAGGTAAAACATTGACAAAATGCTATGACGAAGATATCCCTACATTGTTTTAAATATAATGAAGGAATATAACAGTATCAATATAGACAAAGGAACACTCAGCTCACTGAAAGAACAGAGGAACATGGAACCATCTTGTGCTACTAAATGTGATCGCAGTGAGAATTCAGAACAGATGACATGTTTCAAAAATACCTATTTGCCATCAGTTTAGCTTTTTTAATATCCTTAGGCTTGATTTTATATCCAACCACTTTGTTGAAGTTGTTTATCAGCTGGAGAAGTTCTCTGGTAGAATTTTTGGAGTCACTTATATATACTGCAAATAGTGATTCCTTTAATTCTACTTTGCCAGTTTGTATCCGTTGATCTCTTTTTGTTGTCTTATTGTTCTAGCTAGAACTTGGAGTACTATATTGAATATATATGTGGAGAGTGGGTATTTTTGTCTTGTCCCAGATTTTAGTGGGATTGCTTCATGTATCTCTTCATTTACTTTGATATTGGTTGTTGGTTTGTGGTAAATTGCTTTTGTTATGTTTAGGTATGGGTCTTGAATTCATGATCTCTTCAATATTTTTGACATGAAGGGGTGTTGTATTTTTTCAAATGCCTTTTCTGCATCTAAGGAGATGATCATGTGATTTTGTTAATAGATTTCCGATTATTGAAACAAACTTGCATCCCTGGGATGAAGGCTACTTGATTGTGGTATCTGATGGTTGTAATGTTTTCTTGGATTTGGTTTGTGAGAATTTTAATGAGGATTTTCACATCAATATTCATAAACAAGATTGGTCTGAAGATCTCTTTTTTGGTGGTGTCCTTGTGTGTTTCAGGTATCAGAATAATTTTGACTTCATAGAATGAATTAGTGTTCCTTCTCTTTTTGTTTTATGGAATAGTTTGAGAAATATTGGTATCAAGTCTTCTTTGAAGTTCTAGTAGAATTCTGAACTAAATCCATCTGGCCTTGGGTTTTTTTTTTAGTTGGGAAGTTTTTTTTTCCCTACATACCCAAGACTATTTGGGACATTTTTAATTCAAATTACAAATATAAACAAAAACAGTTCGTTTTAAAAGCACAGAGAAAAGCGATATATTCCCATTATTACATTTCTATGAGTTCTACTTTTTTTTTTAACTTGAGTATTTCTTATATACATTTCGAGTGTTATTCCCTTTCCCGGTTTCCGGGCAAACATCCCCATCCCCCCTCCCCTTCCTTATGGGTGTTCCCCTCCCAACCCTCCCCCCATTGCCGCCCTCCCCCCAACAATCTAGTTCACTGGGGGTTCAGTCTTAGCAGGACCCAGGGCTTAACCTTCCACTGGTGCTCTTACTAGGATATTCATTGCTACCTATGAGGTCAGAGTCCAAAGTCAGTCCATGTATAGTCTTTAGGTAGTGGCTTAGTCCCTGGAAGCTCTGGTTGCTTGGCATTGTTGTACATATGGGGTCTCGAGCCCCTTCAAGCTCTTCCAGTTCTTTCTCTGATTCCTTCAACGGGGGTCCTAATCTCAGTTCAGTGGTTTGCTTCTGGCATTCGCCTCTGTATTTGCTGTATTCTGGCTGTGTCTCTCAGGAGCGATCTACATCCGGCTCCTGTCGGTCTGCACTTCTTTGCTTCATCCATCTTGTCTAATTGGGTGGCTGTATATGTATGGGCCACATGTGGGGCAGGCTCTGAATGGGTGTTCCTTCAGTCTCTGTTTTAATCTTTGCCTCTCCCTTCCCTGCCAAGGGTATTCTTTTTCCTCATTTAAAGAAGGAGTGAAGCATTCACATTTTGATCATCCGTCTTGAGTTTCGTTTGTTCTAGGGATCTAGGGTAATTCAAGCATTTTTTCTAATAGCCACTTATCAATGAGTGCATACCATGTATGTCTTTCTGTGATTGGGTTAGCTCACTCAGGATGATATTTTCCAGTTCCAACCATTTGCCTACGAATTTCATAAACTCATTGTTTTTGATAGCTGAGTAATATTCCATTGTGTAGATGTACCACATTTTCTGTATCCATTCATCTGTTGAAGGGCATCTGGGTTCTTTCCAGTTTCTGGCTATTATAAATAAGGCTGCGATGAACATAGTGGAGCACGTGTCTCTTTTATATGTTGAGGCATCTTTTGGGTATATGCCCAAGAGAGCTATAGCTGGATCCTCAGGCAGTTCAATGTCCAATTTTCTGAGGAACCTCCAGACTGATTTCCAGAATGGTTTTACCAGTCTGCAATCCCACCAACAATGGAGGAGTGTTCCTCTTTCTCCACATCCTCGCCAGCATCTGCTGTCACCTGAGTTTTTCATCTTAGCCATTCTCACTGGTGTGAGGTGAAATCTCAGGGTTGTTTTGATTTGCATTTCCCTTATGACTAAAGATGTTGAACATTTCTTTAGGTATTTCTCAGCCATTCGGCATTCCTCAGCTGTGAATTCTTTGTTTAGCTCTGAACCCCATTTTTTAATAGAATTATTTGTTTCCCTGCGGTCTAACTTCTTGAGTTCTTTGTATATTTTGGATATAAGGCCTCTATCTGTTGTAGGATAGGTAAAGATCTTTTCCCAATCTGTTGGTTGCCGTTTTGTCCTAACGACAGTGTCCTTTGCCTTACAGAAGCTTTGCAGTTTTATGAGATCCCATTTGTCGATTCTTGATCTTAGAGCGTAAGCCATTGGTGTTTTGTTCAGGAAATTTTTTCTAGTGCCCATGTGTTCCAGATGCTTCCCTAGGTTTTCTTCTATTAGTTTGAGTGTGTCTGGTTTGATGTGGAGGTCCTTGATCCACTTGGACTTAAGCTATGTACAGGGTGATAAGAATGGATCGATCTGAATTCTTCTACATGTTGACCTCCAGTTGAACCGGCACCATTTGCTGAAAATGCTATCTTTTTTCCATTGGATGGTTTTGGCTCCTTTGTCAAAAATCAAGTGACCATAGGTGTGTGGGTTCATTTCTGGGTCTTCAATTCTATTCCATTGGTCTATCTGTCTGGCTCTGTACCAATACCATGCAGTTTTTATTTATATTGCTCTGTAATATTGCTTGAGTTCAGGGATAGTGATTCCCCCTGAAGTCCTTTTATTGTTGAGGATAGCTTTAGCTATCCTGGGTTTTTTGTTATTCCAGATGAATTTGCAAATTGTTCTGTCTAACTCTTTGAAGAATTGGATTGGTATTTGGATGGGGACTGCATTGAATTTGTAGATTGCTTTTGGTAAAATGGCCATTTTTACTATATTAATCCTGCCAATCCATGAGCATGGGAGATCTTTCCATCTTCTGAGGTCTTCTTCAATTTCTTTCTTCAGTGTCTTGAAGTTCTTATTGTACAGATCTTTTACTTGCTTGGTTAAAGTCACACCGAGGTACTTTATATTATTTGGGTCTATTATGAAGGGTGTCGTTTCCCTAATTTCTTTCTCGGCCTGTTTCTCTTTTGCATAGAGGAAGGCAACTGATTTATTTGAGTTATTTTTATACCCAGCCACTTTGCTGAGGTTGTTTATCAGCTTTAGTAGTTCTGTGGTGGAACTTTTGGGATCACTTAAATATACTATCATATCATCTGCAAATAGTGATATTTTGACTTCTTCTTTTCCGATCTCTATCTCCTTGATCTCCTTTTGTTGTCTGATTGCTCTGGCTAGAACTTCAAAAACTATATTGAATAAGTAGGGAGAGAGTGGGCAGCCTTGTCTAGTCCCTGATTTTAGTGGGATTGCTTCAAGTTTCTCTCCATTTACTTTAATGTTAGCAACTGGTTTGCTCTATATGGCTTTTACTATGTTTAGGTAAGGGCCTTGAATTCCTATTCTTTCCAGGACTTTTATCATGAAGGGGTGTTGAATTTTGTCAAATGCTTTCTCAGCATCTAATGAAATAATCATGTGGTTTTGTTCTTTCAGTTTGTTTATATAATGGATCACTTTGATGGTTTTCCGTATATTAAACCATCCCTGCATGCCTGGGATGAAGCCTACTTGATAATGGTGGATGATTGTTTTGATGTGCTCTTGGATTCGGTTTGCCAGAATTTTATTGAGTATTTTTGTGTCGATATTCATAAGGGAAATTGGTCTGAAGTTCTCTTTCTTTGTTGTGTCTTTGTGTGGTTTAGGTATAAGTAATTGTGGCTTCGTAGAACGTATTCGGTAGTGATCCATCTGTTTCAATTTTGTGGAATAGTTTGGATAATATTGGTATGAGGTCTTCTATGAAGGTTTTATAGAATTCTGCACTAAACCTGTCTGGACCTGGGCTCTTTTTAGTTGGGAGACCTTTAATGACTGCTTCTATTTCCTTAGGAGTTGTGGGGTTGTTTAACTGGTTTATCTGTTCCTGATTTAACTTCGGTACCTGGTATCTGTCTAGGAAATTGTCCATTTCCTGAAGATTTTCAAGTTTTGTTGAATATAGGTTTTTATAGTAAGATCTGATGATTTTTTTGAATTTCCTCTGAATCTGTAGTTATGTCTCCTTTTTCATTTCTGATTTTGTTAATTTGGATGCACTCTCTGTGTCCTCTCGTTAGTCTGGCTAAGGGTTTATCTATCTTGTTGATTTTCTCAAAGAACCAACTTTTTGTTCTGTTGATTCTATGGTCATTTTTGTTTCTACTTGGTTGATTTCAGCTCTGAGTTTGATTATTCCCTGCCTTCTACTCCTCCTGGGTGTATTTGCTTCTTTTTGTTCTAGAGCTTTTAGGTGTGCTGTCAAGCTGCTGACATATGCTCTTTCCTGTTTCTTTCTGCAGGCACTCAGCGCTATGAGTTTTCCTCTTAGCACAGCTTTCATTGTGTCCCATATGTTTGGGTATGTTGTACCTTCATTTTCATTAAATTCTAAAAAGTTTTTAATTTCTTTCTTTATTTCTTCCATGACCAGGTTATCATAGAGTAGAGCATTGTTCAATTTCCACGTATATGTGGGCATTCTTCCCTTATTGTTATTGAAGATCAGTTTTAGGCCATGGTGGTCCGATAGCACGCATGGGATTATTTCTATCTTTCTGTACCTGTTGAGGCCTGTTTTTTGACCAATTATATGGTCAATTTTGGAGAAAGTACCATGAGGAGCTGAGAAGAAGGTATATCCTTTTGCTTTAGGATAGAATGTTCTATAAATATCCGTTAAGTCCATTTGGCTCATGACTTCTCTTAGTCTGTCTACATCTCTGTTTCCATGATCTGTCCATTGATGAGAGTGGGGTGTTGAAATCTCCCACTATTATTGTGTGAGGTGCAATGTGTTTTTTGAGCTTTAGTAAGGTTTCTTTTACGTATGTAGGTGCCCTTGTATTTGGGGCATAGATATTTAGGATTTAGAATTCGTCTTGGTGGATTTTTCCTGTGATGAATATGAAGTGTCCTTCCTTATCTTTTTTGATGACTTTTGGTTGAAAATTGATTTTATTTGATATTAGAATGGCAACTCCAGCTTGCTTCTTCTGACCATTTGCTTGTAAAGTTGTTTTCCAGCCTTTCACTCTGAGGTAGTGTCTGTCTTTGTCTCTGAGGTGTGTTTCCTGTAGGCAGCAGAATGCAGGGTCCTCGTTGCGTATCCAGTTTGTTAATCTATTTCTTTTTATTGGGGAATTGAGGCCATTGATGTTGAGAGATATTAAGGAATAGTGATTATTGCTTCCCGTTATATTCATATTTGGATGTGAGGTTATGTTTGTGTGCTTTCATTCTCTTTGTTTTGTTGCCAAGACGATTAGTTTCTTGCTTCTTCTAGGGTATAGCTTGCCTCCTTATGTTGGGCTTTACCATTTATTATCCTTTGTAGTGCTGGATTTGTAGAAAGATATTGTGTAAATTTGGTTTTGTCATGGAATATCTTGGTGTCTCCATCTATGTTTTTTGAGAGTTTTGCAGGATACAGTAACCCGGGCTGGCATTTGTGTTCTCTTAGGGTCTGTATGACATCAGTCCAGGATCTTCTGGCCTTCATAGTTTCTGGCGAGAAGTCTGGTGTGATTCTGATAGGTCTCCCTTTATATGTTACTTGACCTTTTTCCCTTACTGCTTTTAATATTCTTTCTTTATTTTGTGCATTTGGTGTTTTGACAATTATGTGACGGGAGGTCTTTCTTTTCTGGTCCAATCTATTTGGAGTTCTGTAGGCTTCTTGTATGTCTATGGGTATCTCTTTTTTTAGGTTAGGGAATTTTTCTTCTATGATTTTGTTGAAGATATTTACTGGTCCTTTGAGCTGGGAGTCTTCACTCTCTTCTATACCTATTATTTTTAGGTTTGATCTTCTCATTGAGTCCTGGACTTCCTGTATGTTTTGGACCAGTAGCTTTTTCCACTTTACATTATCTTTGACAGTTGAGTCAATGATTTCTATGGAATCTTCTGCTCCTGAGATTCTCTCTTCCATCTCTTGTAATCTGTTGGTGAAGCTTGTATCTACAGCTCCTTGTCTCTTCTTTTGGTTTTCTATATCCAGGGTTGTTTCCATGTGTTCTTTCTTGATTGCTTCTATTTCCATTTTTAATTCCTTCAACTGTTTGATTGTGTTTTCCTGGAATTCTTTCAGGGATTTTTGTGTCTCCTCTCTATGGGCTTCTACTTGTTTATTTTTGTTTTCCTGGAATTCTTTCAGGGATTTTTGTGTCTCCTCTCTATGGGCTTCTACTTGTTTATTTATGTTTTGCTGGAATTCTTTCAGTGATTTTTGCGATTCTTTCAGGCATTTTTGCGTTAAGCTACAAAAAACCTATTCTTTATTTCCTATCATTTTATTTTTATTTAAAATGTAATTTCATACAATATATATTGGTTATTTTTCCCCTCCTCAACTTCTACAAGATTCTTCCTACCTCCGTTTTTTCAATTCTATATTTTTTCTTTTCTCTCAAAAAACCAAACAACAAAGCATAGCAGAATAAAAAAAAACAAAACAATTAATAAAATGGAATAAAAAGGAAGTTAAAATATACCAAGATAAAACAAAAATAATCACAAAAGAAAGAAAGAAAAACAAATTCATTTTATTATGGTTTTATTCCTAGGCATGAGGACCTCCCTGATTTTTGGGTGATTCTTAGTAACACTCCAGGGAATAAACCTGTTTTAGTTTTACCTTTGACAGAATGTATCAATTCAAGTAAGCAAGAGATGCAAATTCCTTCCATGTATGCTTTCCCATACTGAGATTTTGTGTGTTTTGACCATCTGCAGTTCTTTTCCGTGTTGTCACAATCTTTGTGCATTCAACTGTGAGTCAGTCCTGTCGTAAAAATCTCTGTTTCTTTAGGGTCATCCACCTTCTCTGGCTCCTATAATCTTTCCACTATTTGAGGCTTGAGGAAATGGTTTTTAATAAAGGCATCCTATTTGTGGATCTGTAATAATTATTATCTACAGCAAAACGAAGCTTCTCCAATAAGAACTGAGTGATGTTCTGATCTATCAATGTAGCAATATGTCATTGCATGCTATTTAGTGCTTTATTTCCTTAAGTGAATAGTAGTAATTAACTTTTCCCTTGCGTCCTGACTTAACTAGTCTCTGGGTCTCAGGCACTTTAGTGATGTCAGTTATGGATTCCATCTTTTGAAGTGGGTCTTAAAATCAATCAAAAGTGTTTGGCTATTCCAATAGTATTCATGTCACGATTACATCAATATACCTTGCAGACAAATTTCTGTTGTATGCCATAGAATTTGTTCCTGAATGATATCAATGATTGTTTTTCTCCTCCAATAGCATGAAACGTATTTTCTGGCATTATAAATGCTATTCAGTAGGACTGGAGCTACTGTTATTTTGGCATTAGTTCAATTAATCTATGCTTGGTGACACAAGCAATGGAGCCTAATCATAAGATTGTTCGGAGAACCTAATGGCCTTGACAATATTCTTTAATGACTGGTGAGTTTATGGGATCTTTTTTGCCAATGACTCAACAATCTACAACTCATCTAAAATTGTTAGAGTTCTTGCAGATATTTATGGATGTGAACAATTATTTATATATAAATAATCAATGGTCCTGTTACAAAATCACAAGCAATCACAATTTGATGAGTCTAGGACAATGAAGGTTTTGTTGTTTTCATTTAATTGACAAATATTATTAATATTAAACTCTCTTTCATGACTAAGAATCACTATAGGGCCTTAACTAGTTTGTAACTTATGAGATTTATCAATATGACTTCAAACTTGTGTTGTACCTTTTGTCTCAAACTTCAGAGTATTGGGGTTGCAGGTATAAGTTTCTACCCAAGGCTTTTTTTTTATTATTTGTGAATGTGTGTTAATTATATAAAATAATAGGTTTCATACATGGTTGTTTCATATATTTATGTAATGTATTTTATATGATTTACTAATCTACTAATAATTTCTTGCATCTAGTTCAATAAATATCTACTGCATATGACGGGAGATCCTGATAACATGTTTATATGGTCTCAGGTAGGAATATTTAACAAGTACAATTACTTGAAAAACATTCAAAGTACTTCTATGCTCCAACTATGGCAAAACGCTTTGTCTATTACCAATTAAATTTTTTCAAATTATATAATTATGTCTTTTCTCCCTTCCCTTTCTCTCATATAATCCTCCTTACTCTCATGTAAATCCATGCATCTTCTTTCATTAAAGATATATATATATATATATATATATATATATATATATATCCTTAAACATAACCTGTTCAGTTACACATTTTACATGCCTCAACCATCACAGCTATTTTAGAATATATGTAGTGACAAAAAAATTATGGCATTCTAGCTGCTTTCCAAAAATCCATGCATAAAGAGACAAAAATTGCTGAATAATTTCAGAATTCCAACTAACATATTTTTATGTAAAAATATTTGGATCAAAACTTTTATCTGTGTTAACATGTCTTTAAAATATTCCTACTTTTAAATAAAAATAATTAATTAATGAAAGTATTTATTTTCATTAATTTTTAAAGTAATAATGGGACTAGTAATGGTAGATAGCAAGGAAATAAAACTAACCAGGCAATCAAAATTAATTTTATTAATGCTCTCTACTGTATACATAACTTTTACATTGTATGGTTTATTAAAATACAGTAAAGAGTAATCTGATAAACAAGCATTTTTTTCAATAGTGGGACCCAAAGGCCAACAAATTTGCAAATATCCTGTGCATGTTACTCTTTAATAATAATATTCTTTGAAAATAGACGTGTTCTCTGTTTACCTGTGTTACCTCACCAGGAAAAATAAACCCTCTAGCTAGTCAAGTATCAGACACTTTGATAAACGTCAGTAAATTCCCTGGTAAATGCTTTTTATCTACATTTTTTTCTATTCCTTTAAGAATTAAAAGCCCATTTATTATTTTATTTAGATTACTCTTCAGATACCTTAACATCCATACTTTCTCAAAGAATAATAGATTTGCCTAACAAACATAACAATGTTTAACATTCTTTCAGTAAGTTAAAATCCACACTTATCTACAGCCTTAGAATCCCAAATGTCTATACTTCCCAGGAATAATCATTCCTAATTCACTTTCACACAAGCATTGTGTCGGTTAGGGACCATGTTTATTTTACATAAATCCATAGCTTCCATTTGCATTGTTTCAGAGGTCTAGAGAAAAGATTATGCCAGGTGAGCTACTATCTACTGTCTGCTATTATACTTAAAATATCCCCAAGATTTTCTGATGGCCTTGTTCACTTAGTGTAGTATGTTTTATTTTTTCCTTATGCAACTCACTAGTCATTTGGAAGTTTGAATCACATATGCAGACAGCAATGTAATCAGGATGACAAATCTAAAGAAAATATCTTCCCCTTTATTTTTATTCCTGGAATTATTCCAACACATTTTAGAAAAATGACTATATCAAAATAAAATTTGATTAATCTGTCTCCATTTGCAATCAAGCTATTTTCTGAAGTGAAGATCAAAGTACAGTTGAGTGGTGTCTACTTCCATTCCAAGTGGTTCCTGCTGTTGTATCCCCTGGAGGGACAGATGCTATGTCTTCACAGGACGGAATGGACTTGAAAGAGCACACTTCATCTATGAAGCCTTTTTACAAGGGTATAGACCTCACTACTTTATCTCATTAACTACAAAGCTATTTATTGAAGTCTTTTGGTCTGGTTGTGACTATGCCGCAAAAAGCACATAAAATTTTAACCTATAAAATTATATTGTCAACCCCCTCAATTTTTTATCTTGTTGTTTTGTAGTATTCTCTGCCTACCCCAACCATTGCATCTTACAAGTTTCTCTTGGTTAAAAATTTTCTCTTAAGTTAGCTTCATTTTATTATATTCACCTAAGCTTTAAGTGTAACTTTTTTTTAACTATCTGTACACTGTTTACACTCAAATATCCTCTTCTAACTCGTTCACTCAGAAAATGAGGTTTGCTCTCAGCTGCTTAACTAAAAAGAATTATGCTTGAAAATGGTATGTGGAAATCCATAATCTCCCATTCTATAGTGGAGTGAATGATTAGAGAGGAGAGTAGAATACAGATAACATAGAAGGAGAAAGTAGGGATTTTCAGCATTAAAATTTTAAGTGATAATAATAGAGTTGGGCAGAAGAAATGGCAAGGGATGTATATAGTCACCTAAAGTAAGAAAGCTTATTGCAGTCTAATATTTTGTAGGAAATTTTGTTAGTTTGAATAGTCTTGGCCCACAAGATTCATGGGATTGAATGCTTGGCCATAGGAGTGGCACTATTAAGATGTGTGGCCTTATTAGCCCAAATGCTTGAATTACCCTAGATGCCTAGAACAAATGAAACTCAAGACGGATGATCAAAATGTGAATGTTTCACGGGGGAGGGCGGCAATCGGGGAAGGATGGGGAGGGGAACACCCATAAAGAAGGGGAGGAGGAGGGGCTAGGGGGATGTTGGCCTGGAAACCGGGAAAGGGAATAACAATCGAAGTGTAAATAAGAAATACTCAAGTTAATAAAAAAAAAAAAGTAGGAGGTTTTAAACAAAAAAAAAAAAAAAAAAAAAAAAAAAAAAAAAAAGGGGAACAAGAATACCCTTGGCAGGGAAGTGAGAGGCAAAGAGACTGAAGTAACACCCATTCAGAGCCTGCCCCACATGTGGCCCATACATATACAGCCACCCAATTAGACAAGATGGATGAAGCAAAGAAGTGCAGACCGACAGGAGCCGGATGTAGATCGCTCCTGAGAGACACAGCCAGAATACAGCAAATACAGAGGCGAATGCCAGCAGCAAACCACTGAACTGAGAATAGGACCCCCATTGAAGGAATCAGAGAAAGAACTGGAAGAGCTTGAAGGGGCTCGAGACCCCATATGTACAACAATGCCAAGCAACCAGAGCTTCCAGGGACTAAGCCACTACCTAAAGACTATACATGGACTGACCCTGGACTCTGACCCCATAGGTAGCAATGAATATTCTAGTAAGAGCACCAGTGGAAGGGGAAGCCCTGGGTCCTGCTAAGACTGAACCCCCAGTGAACTAGACTGTTGGGGGGAGGGCGGCAATGGGGGGAGGGTTGGGTGGGGAATACCCATAAGGAAGGGGAGGGGGGAGGGGGATGTTTGCCCAGAAACCGGGAAAGGGAATAACACTCGAAATGTATATAAGAAATACTCAAGTTAATAAAAAAAAAAGATGTGTGGCCTTATTGGAGGAGGTATGCTACTGTGTAGGTGATCTCTTTGTAGCCTCTGAAGCTCATAACCTATAGACTGTGGAAAATAGTCTTCTCCTGGCCTCCTCTGAATCAAAGTGTAGAATTGTTGGTTCCTTCTCAACACCATGCC
Source organism: Rattus norvegicus (assembly GCF_021556685.1). Classification (NCBI taxonomy): domain Eukaryota; kingdom Metazoa; phylum Chordata; class Mammalia; order Rodentia; family Muridae; genus Rattus; species Rattus norvegicus. Next base: position 90,869,500 of record NC_141540.1, read on the forward strand.
TGTCTGCATGCTGTTATACTTCCTGCCATGATGATAATGGACTAAACCTCTCAAAGTATAACCACTGCTAATTAAATGTTTCCCTTCATAAGAGTTGCCTTGGTCTTTTTATAAGAATAAAACCCTAACAGAAACAGCAAGTAAAATATAAAAAACATGCCAAAACAACAGTGGTGTTTGAAGAAGACATGAGTTATTAAATGTACCTCTTAGTGCTCAGTTCTAAAATAAGACACAACCTCTGAGTTTTTATTGATGTAATCTCCAGACTAGACTGTATGACCCTGTTGTTAAAAATCCAAAAAGTATGGATACAGGACAGAATGAAATCAACTTTAAACTAACAAGGAAATCCTCTCCTTGTTGGTTAATCTACACACTTCCAGAATGAGTTATGCAAGGAACTGTGGGAGAAGAGACATCAATAGTCTCATCAACACTTGATTCTGCCCATAACAATACCAACTTATCTGGTAAGAAGAAGGTACATCAGTTAAACAACAGTTGCATGGGTAGGAAACAGATTTCTGATTGGGTAAGAGGCCTACTCCATGGCAAATGTTTCCTGAATAGTATTGCAACCCTACTCAAAAACTCAGGAGATCAAAGACCTTCAGAATGGAAGATACTTTTGCTGTTTTGATAAATGTCTTGTCACGTACTCTTTAAAATGTTATGTTTGTATCCATAGATTAGCTTACACAGCAACTTATTAGTGGCCATGTTCAATTATATGTACCTATGACTCTTCACTCATGGATAAATCACCTACCTTCTGCAATACAAGGCCCAGGGAACATTGAGGAAGGAAGGTATAAAGAATATGAGAGCTGGCTGATGGGTAAGAAATCTGTGAAATGCTGATACCTGGACCTAAGGTGACTATATCATGCATTAGCTTGCAGTATCTATGGTAACCTGCACCAAACTTGTGTAAGATCAAACCAGTCAAATATCAGAATGGATGAGAGAAAGACTATGTAGCCCTTACATTTGAAGGAGGAACTATTGATGGTCAATTGCTGTTAAAGGAGGAATGACTACCCTCCTTTAGGGGTGTAACCACTGGATGAAAATTGTATTATACAAATTTATAAAGTTTTAAAAGAAAAAATTAAAATATTTTAAAAGAAACAACAACAATAAGAATAAAATAGATGTACCAAATTCCCATTAAAACAAACTATTTTTTGCCCCTAAACATTTTCCAGAGAATGGCTTCTCCACTTATTTCAACAGTAAAATTTAATTATAATGATACTTATCATTAACCAATCCTTATCTATGAAATATTATCTGCTACATAATTTTATACATTGACAGTATTAATTGTATATCATAACTATATCTTGTACATCTTCCTAAACCTAGCAGATTATTATGTCTGATCTTGGAAATAAAATACATATTTAAGGTTTTCCTGAACCTAACCCACTATTCTTCTAACTTGCCCTTCACTTTTTTTGTCAAGGTAATTTGAAAATTATAACTCTTAACCTGCTGTCTTCAGGATTATATTTCTCCTAATAGCTGACATTATTTCAGAGCTTAATTTCTGGATGAGTTTATAGTCATGGTCCATTGAAAGACTAAATCAAAAAGTAAAAATAACAGCATGGCAGAAGAAATTTAAACCTTGGACAGATGATAGCAACTTGTACATATACAAAATATATTAGGTTAGGTATTTGTAATATGTATCCCTTTAAGTAAACACATTGAAAGTCATAACATGTAATTGCTGCTATCAAACATCAACTAACAGATGTCACTGATCTCAATAGTAGTTCTATTTCTTGAGAATAAGAAAATTTACTGAATATCAGATGAACCAGAAACCATTGATCTGACCTGCTTTACTCTCAGAAAAATCATGAACTTCATAACTAATGGGCAAGTTAACAGAATAGAAGAAAAGGAGTCCTAAGAGAAGTATCTTAAACATATCACAGACAGACAGACAGAGACAGATAAAAAGATAGATAGATGGATAAGTAGTAAGTCACAGAGATTTGCCATAAAATGGTTTTGCACTTAGATTTTAGTATCTAATAATTTTCTACAATTAAAAATATGATTTTAATTTTTTGCTGGAAATTTGTTCATAAATTCTGATGACCCTATATCACAAATAAAAAATATAAAATGGCTCTGGGTCCCCGTAGAGGACGGCCCAGGAGCAGCAGATCCACTGCATCTGAGACACCACCAGAACCGGAAGGGACAGGACCGGATAAAGAGTTCTCTGCACCCAAATCCCGTGGGAGGGAGAGCTAAAGATCAGAGAGGCAGATATGCCTGGGAAACCAGAAGAGACTGCACTCTGCACACATCTCTGACGCCAGAGGAAAACATCAAATGCCATCTGGAACCCTGGTGCATGGAAGCTCCCAGAAAGGGCGGCGCAGATCTTCTGGTTGCTGCCGCCACGGAAAGCTCGTAGGCATCACCCCATGAGCAAACTTGACCCTCGGGACCACAGGTAAGACCAACATTTCTGCTGCAAGCGACTGGCCTGGTGAACTCAAGACACAGGCCCACAGGAACAGCTGAAGACCTGTAGATAGGAAAAACTACATGCCCGAAAGCAGAACACTCTGTCCCCACAACTGACTGAAAGAAAACAGGTCTACAGCACTCCTGACACACAGGTTTATACGACAGTCTAGCCACTGTCAGAAATAGCAGAACAAAGTAACACTAGAGATAATCTGATGGCGAGAGGCAAGCGCAGGAACCCAAGCAACAGAAACCAAGACTACATGCCATCATCGGAGCCCAATTCTCCCACCAAAACAAACATGGAATATCCAAACACACCAGAAAAGCAAGATCTAGTTTCAAAATCATATTTGATCATGATGCTGGAGGACTTCAAGAAAGACATGAACACACTTAGGGAAGCACAGGAAAACATTAATAAACAAGTAAAAGCCTACAGAGAGGAATCGCAAAAATCCCTGAAAGAATTCCAGGAAAACATAAATAAACAAGTAGAAGAGCATAGAGAGGAGTCACAAAAATCCCTGAAAGAATTCCAGGAAAACACAATCAAACAGTTGAAGGAATTAAAAATGGAAATAGAAGCAATCAAGAAAGAACACATGGAAACAACCCTGGATATAGAAAACCAAAAGAAGAGACAAGGAGCTGTAGATACGAGCTTCACCAACAGATTACAAGAGATGGAAGAGAGAATCTCAGGAGCAGAAGATTCCATAGAAATCATTGACTCAACTGTCAAAGATAATGTAAAGCAGAAAAAGCTACTGGTCCAAAACATACAGGAAATCCAGGACTCAATGAGAAGATCAAACCTAAGAATAATAGGCATAGAAGAGAGTGAAGACTCCCAGCTCAAAGGACCAGTAAATATCTTCAATAAATCATAGAAGAAAACTTCCCTAACCTAAAAAAAGAGATACCCATAGACATACAAGAAGCCTACAGAACTCCAAATAGATTGGACCAGAAAAGAAAGACCTCCTGTCACATAATTGTCAAAACACTAAACGCACAAAATAAAGAAAGAATATTAAAAGCAGTAAGGGAAAAAGGTCCAGTAACATATAAAGGCAGACCTATCAGAATCACACCAGACTTCTCGCCAGAAACTATGAAGGCCAGAAGATCCTGGACTGATGTCATACAGATCCTAAGAGAACACAAATGCCAGCCCAGGATACTGTATCCAGCAAAACTCTCAATTAACATAGATGGAGAAACCAAGATATCCATGACAAATCCAAATTTACACAATATCTTTCTACAAATCCAGCACTACAAAGGATAATAAATGGTAAAGCCCAACATAAGGAGGCAAGCTATACCCTAGAAGAAGCAAGAAACTAATCGGCTTGGCAACAAAACAAAGAGAAGAAAAGCACACAAACATAACCTCACATTCAAATACGAATATAACAGGAAGCAATAATCACTATTCCTTAATATCTCTCAACATCAATGGGCTCAACTCCCCAATAAAAAGACATAGATTAACAAACTGGATACGCAACGAGGACCCTATATTCTGCTGCCTACAGGAAACACACCTCAAAGACAAAGACAGACACTACCTCAGAGTGAAAGGTTGGAAAACAACTTTCTAAGCAAATGGTCAGAAAAAGCAAGCTGGAGTAGCCATTCTAATATCAAATAAAATCAATTTTCAACCAAAAGTCATCAAAAAAGATAAGGAAGGACACTTCATACTCATCAGAGGAAAAATCCACCAAGATGAACTCTCAATCCTAAATAACTATGCCCCAAATACAAGGGCACCTACTTACGTAAAAGAAACCTTACTAAAGCTCAAAACACACATTGCACCTCACACAATAATAGTGGGAGATTTCAACACCCCACTCTCATCAATGGACAGATCATGGAAACAGAAATTAAACAGAGACATAGACAGACTAAGAGAAGTCATGAACCAAATGGACTTAACAGATATTTATAGAACATTCTATCCTAAAGCAAAAGGATATACCTTCTTCTCAGCTCCTCATGGTACTTTCTCCAAAATTGACCATATAATTGGTCAAAAAACGGGCCTCAACAGGTACAGAAAGATAGAAATAATCCCATGCGTGCTATCAGACCACCACGGCCTAAAACTGGTCTTCAATAACAATAATGGAAGAATGCCCACAAATACGTGGAAATTGAACAATGCTCTACTCAATGATAACCTGGTCAAGGAAGAAATAAAGAAAGAAATTAAAGACTTTTTAGAATTTAATGAAAATGAAGGTACAACATACCCAAACTTATGGGACACAATGAAAGCTGTGCTAAGAGGAAAACTCATAGCGCTGAGTACCTGCAGAAAGAAACAGGAAAGAGCATGTGTCAGCAGTTTGACAGCACCCCTAAAAGCTCTAGAACAAAAAGAAGCAAATTCACCCAGGAATAGTAGAAGGCAGGAAATAATCATACTCAGAGCTGAAATCAACCAAGTAGAAGCAAAAAGGACCATAGAAAGAATCAACAGAACCAAAAGTTGGTTCTTTGAGAAAATCAACAAGATAGATAAACCCTTAGCCAGACTAACGAGAGGACACAAAGAGTGTGTCCAAATTAACAAAATCAGAAATGAAAAGGGAGATAAAACAACAGATTCAGAGGAAATTCAAAAAATCATCAGATCTTACTATAAAAGCCTATATTCAAAAAAACTTGAAAATCTTCAGGAAATGGACAATTTCCTAGACAGATACCAGGTACCGAAGTTAAATCAGGAACAGATAAACCAGTTAAACAACCCCATAACTCCTAAGGAAATAGAAGCAATCATTAAAGGTCTCCCAACCAAAAAGAGCCCAGGTCCAGACAGGTTTAGTGCAGAATTCTATCAAACCTTCATAGAAGACCTCATATCAATATTATCCAAACTATTCCACAAAATTGAAACAGATGGAGCACTACCGAATTCCTTCTATGAAGCCACAATTACTCTTATACCTAAACCACACAAAGACACAACAAAGAAAGAGAACTTCAGACCAATTTCCCTTATGAATATCGACACAAAATAAATACTCAATAAAATTCTGGCAAACCGAATCCAAGAGCACATCAAAACAATCATCCACCATGATCAAGTAGGCATCATCCCAGGCATGCAGGGATGGTTTAATATACGGAAAACCATCAACATGACCCATTATATAAACAAACTGAAAGAACAAAACCACATGATCATTTCATTAGATGCAGAGAAAGCATTTGACAAAATTCAACACCCCTTCATGATAAAAGTCCTGGAAAGAATTGGAATTTAAGGCCCATACCTAAACATAGTAAAAGCCATATAGAGCAAACCAGTTGCTAACATTAAAGTAAATGGAGAGAAACTTGAAGCAATCACACTAAAATCAGGGACTAGACAAGGCTGTCCACTCTCTCCCTACTTATTCAATATAGGTCTTGAAGTTCTAGCCAGAGCAATCAGACAACAAAAGGAGGTAAAGGGGATACAGATCGGAAAAGAAGAAGTCAAAATATCACTATTTGCAGATGATATGATAGTATATTTAAGTGATCCCAAAAGTTCCACCACAGAACTACTAAAGCTGATAAACAACTTCAGCAAAGTGGCTGGGTATAAAATTAACTCAAATAAATCAGTAGCCTTCCTCTATACAAAAGAGAAACAAGCCGAGAAAGAAATTAGGGAAACGACACGCTTCATAATAGACCCAAATAATATAAAGTACCTCGGTGTGACTTTAACCAAGCAAGTAAAAGATCTGTACAATAAGAACTTCAAGACACTGAAGAAAGAAATTGAAGAAGACCTCAGAAGATGGAAAGATCTCCCATGCTCATGGATTGGCAGGATTAATATAGTAAAAATGGCCATTTTACCAAAAGCGATCTAGAGATTCAATGCAATCCCCATCAAAATACCAATCCAATTCTTCAAAGAGCTAGACAGAACAATTTGCAAATTCATCTGGAATAACAAAAAACCCAGGATAGCTAAAACTATCCTCAACAATAAAAGGACTTCAGGGGGAATCACTATCCCTGAACTCAAGCAGTATTACAGATCAATATTGATAAAAACTGCATGGTATTAGTACAGAGACAGACAGATAGAAAAATGGAACAGAATTGAAGACCCAGAAATAAACCCACACACCTATGGGCACTTGATTTTCGACAAAGGAGCCAATACCATCAAATGGAAAAAAGACAGCATTTTCAGCAAATGATGCTGGTTCAACTGGAGGTCAACATGTAGAAGAATGCAGATCGATCCTTGCTTGCCACCCTGTACAAAGCTTAGGTCTAAGTGGATCAAGGACCTCCACATCAAACCAGATACACTGAAACTAATAGAAGAAAAACTAGGGAAGCATCTGGAACACATGGGCACTGGAAAAAATTTCCTGAACAAAACACCAATGGCTTATGCTCTAAGATCAAGAATCGACAAATGGGATCTCATAAAACTGCAAAGCTTCTGTATGGCAAAGGACACTGTGGTTAGGACAAAATGGCAACCAACAGATTGGGAAAAGATCTTTACCAATCCTCCAACAGATAGAGGCCTTATATCCAAAATATACAAAGAACTCAAGAAGTTAGACCACAGGGAGACAAATAACCCTATTAAAAAATGGCCTTCAGAGCTAAAGAAAGAATTCACAGCTGAGGAATGCCAAATGGCTGAGAAACACCTAAAGAAATGTTCAACATTTTTAGTCATAAGGGAAATGCAAATCAAAACAACCCTGAGATTTTACCTCACACCAGTGAGAATGGCTAAGATCAAAAACTCAGGTGACAGCAGATGCTGGCGAGGATGCGGAGAAAGAGGAACACTCCCCCATTGTTGGTGGGATTGCAGACTGGTACAACCATTCTGGAAATCAGTCTGGAGGTTCCTCAGAAAATTGGACATTGAACTGCCTGAGGATCCAGCTATACCTCTCTTGGGCATATATCCAAAAGATGCCCCAACATATAAAAAAGACACGTGCTCCACTATGTTCATCGTAGCCTTATTTATAATAGCCAGAAGCTGGAAAGAACCCAGATGTCCTTCAACAGAGGAATGGATGCAGAAAATGTGGTGGATGTACACAATGGAATATTACTCAGCTATCAAAAACAATGACTTTATGAAACTCGTAGGCAAATGTTTGGAACTGGAAAATATCATCCTAAGTGAGGTTACCCAATCACAGAAAAACACACATGGTATGCACTCATTGATAAGTGGCTATTAGCCCAAATGCTTGCATTACCCTTGATGCCTAGAACAAATGAAACTCAAGACGGATGATCAAAATGTGAATGCTTCACTCCTTCTTTAAAAGGGGAACAACAATACCCTTGGCAGGGAATCGAGAGGCAAAGATTAAAACAGACACAGAAGGAACACCCATTCTGAGCCTGTCCCACATGTGCCCCACACATATAGAGCCATCCAATTAGATAGATGAAGCAAAGTAGTGCAGGCAGACAGGAGCCAGATGTAGATCTCTCCTGAGAGACACAGCCAGAATATAGCAAATACAGAGGCGAATGCCAGCAGCAAACCACTGAACTGAAAATAGGACCCCCATTGAAGGAATCAGAGAAAGAACTGGAAGAGCTTGAAGGGGCTTGAGACCCCATATGTACAACAATGCCAAGCAACCAGAGCTTCCAGGGACTAAGCCACTACCTAAAGACTATACATGGACTGACCCTGGACTCTGACCTCATAGGTAGCAATGAATATCCTAGTAAGAACACCAGTGGAAGGGGAAGCCCTTGGTCCTGCTAAGACTGAACCTCCAGTGAACTAGATCGTTGTGGGGAGGGCGGCAATGAGGAGAGGATGGGGAGTGGAACACCCATAAAGATGTTGAGGGGGAGGGATTAGGGGGATGTTTGCCTGGAAACCGGGAAAGGGAATAACACTCAAAATGTATATAAGAAATACTCAAGTTAATAAAAAAAAGATCCGAAATATATATATATATATATATATATATATATATATATATATATATATAATGATTTTAATGCAAGTATTCCTGACTATTGGACTGCCTTTGCTTTTTATTTAGATATTTCAAAATTTTTAAATGACCTCTTATGTAAAGGAAGAAAATGCATTCTTCACAAGAATATCATGACATAGTTGTTTTATTCTATTGTTTATGTTCTCTTATTCTCCTATCATTTATCTAATAGTATCTGTAGTGATCTACAGATATTATTCACCATTATTTGATTGAAGAAAGCTTTCCTTTCTGATCAATTCAATCGACAGAGAGATGTGTAAAAACATGCTATCCTATAAAGAATGAAAGGTTAGTTATTACAAAATCAGAGTTGAGGAAGAAAGAACCATAATAATTAATTCCGTATTATGGAGAAATTATTTAGTGAAAAACTTACTTTCCAGCCCTCCAGAGATATTGATCTGCATCCTGAAATAGAGTTGAATAGATCAAAACACACTTTAACCTTTTCCAGAACACACATTTCTAGAAGGTCTCCCAATCCTGATTCCTTTCCAATAGGTTAGCCTGTCCTTGGAGCTGTAAATTGAAATGGTTATTTAGCTTGACACCAATTTCAAAATGATACTTAGTCAACTTAAAATTTTGATGTTTAATTTAACAAAACAGAAATGTGTCAGATTCTGAACAATTCCTGTAGCAAATAAAACCTGACTTCTTTAAGCTACTAAATGCAGTAATAAGACAATATTACCCCAAGGAAACACAGCATTCAACTGTCATCATTAAAAGAAATCAAAAGCGGAGGTTAGATTATACAGGTGTGGTTTGTTAAGGACTTTTTTTTAATGAAAAGTTAACTCTTAACTATTAAATTTATCAGTAAGGTAGTGCTAGCATCCTTATAAAAATATCTAAGAAAGACTGAGAAAAGAACATGCACACATACTTGTATACACATGTGCCCACATACACACAGTAATGAAGTTAAAGTGAATAAATGATGCACTTGTGATCCAAGCAAAGTTTAATAATGACATTGAGCTGTAGGGGGCAGGCTGTGAAAGGTATCCTGATTCCTGATCGAGATAGGTCTAATACTCCGGGTACAGTAAAAGAGACAGCAGGCACATTCCCATTCTCCAGATCAAGGACTCACTAGCTGCAGTCCCCCATAGACCCTTGTAGAGAGATTTGAGACAGACCAGTCATGTAGGGCAGGTCCACAGGTGAGGATGTGACAACAGGTCACATAGGCTCAAGACAGATCAGAATCATGCCTTTAAATACGTAGATGAGGTCTTCCCAAGCTCTCAGGCCAAACCAATAGGAAGTATCCACTGTCAGACATTGACCCATTCAAAAACTGTATTTAGGTAAGTTAAAAGTGTGCAGCAATTATTCCATCTTCTCAGAGCTTCTGTCATAAGAGCTGTAACACACAGCTTGGGAAAGAGATTTGCTCTCCTGAAATCACCGCCAGGAGCCCTCCTGTACTCCTCTCTGGCTATTTAGTCCCCTACTGGCCAAGCCCAGCCTGAAGCAGAAGTGGAACACCTGGCCAAGTTCTCTTCCCTTCTCCTGAAACCACGAATCTAGCCAGACCAGAGATCTCCATGGAAAACCTCCAGAACGGAGGCCCACACTGAGTCAAGATGACACAAGCCAGTCCTTTTCAGTGGATTCTAAAACTTGGTATATTTTGATACACAAGCACTGTCGTGTCCTTACTTTCTTTTATTTAACTTTCAAATTGGAAATATTTTCTTCTATTGCAAACAAGAAGGGGAAAATGTTTTGCTTGTATTCACGCTCAACACAAAACTTCGTTTTAAGAGTTCTTTTCCAACTAAGAGCAAGTTTCGAATTTTCTGCAGCAACCCTCTCAATGTCCTAGTTTCTCACAGTTCTAAGGCTGTCCATGGGATATCAGGTTACACTTGTTTCAAGTCCAGTCCCATATAAGCAGTCTTTTTTCTGATGCAGATTACAAGCCCAGGTTATTTATGTGTCATGGACCTGTTTGTAAATCAGGGGTCTTATGCATGTTCAAACATGCTAGCATAAAATACAGAACTCACTCAATTTGCCATGGTATAGACCACTATGAATTAGCAGTTATAGAAAGAAGGAATAAAGAATATATAATAGAAAGTAAGAAAGGACCATGAATCTTTTCTGCAGCTACCTTCAACACTTCTGTATGATTTAAAAATGAAAGCTTTCTGAACCCCAGCATTTACTATTGCTATTGAGGCTTCCTTATATAGGCAAGACTGATTGAACGGTCAGCAGTGATTAATTAAACCCCCATACCTTCTTTCTTCTACTGCAGAGAGTAATCATTCTATTTCTTTCAAGTTTTTGGTGCCACAAGGTTAACTCACCCATCCTTCCTAACAATCCCGAATTAGCTACCAATATTCAACTTACTAAAATAAATATTAATTCTGAAATAGTGTTTTGTTATAAATTTCAAAACCATATCTCTCATGCACCATTATAGGTCATGCTTAACTCTTTTACCGTTTTATGCTTCCTAAAGAGCTTGCAATTTCTTGTGTTCCTGAATATTGTTTATCTGACATAAGTAGGACATGTATCATAAAATAATACATTTTATAAACAACTTTATAGCAAAACACCATATAACTAAAAGTCTGTTAGTACAGTCTGAGACTACAATGCTGTTTTATGAATTGTCTTTGGGTCTATTCTGTTCAGCTATTTTGTATCATGCTATGTCACTACTACTAACTATGGCTACCTACTGTTCTCTGCATATAAGCAAATCCTTTGCTGACAATGGATTGGAAATATTTTCTTCAATGTATAATTCTTTTCAAAATTGTCACTGGGCAATCCACTGAAGTTCTGAATTAATGTAGTTTAAGGGGTAATTTTATAGTTTCTCTTTTCTTCTGAAAAATAAAATAATAATAATCTCTTATTATTTTCTAAGATGCTATCATGGCATCTTTTTCATTAAATTTATTTCTATACATAAATGCAGGCAATTTATTAATATTAATCAGTTTTTAATAGCACTTTTATGTATGATTTTAGAGTTGACCATTTGACATTGGATAACTAATTGTTTTGTGTTTTTTCTGAAGGAGACTATCAGGCTCTTGGCATCATTTAGTTGACTGTAATTATTTGCATAGGGTGAAAGCCTTTCGTAATTTCCATATCAAGTTAGAATGTCTATTGTCGTTATTCCCCAGGAAACTTATTTTCAACAGGGGGGGTTATATAAAATACAACCAATCAAAATGTACAGTATTGAAATAAAACCAAATGATACATGTGCAAAACAAATACAACATTGAAGGATTGGGTATATTTGGAGCAGGAAGTGCAGAATAAACTAGAGGACCAAGGCATTTGTGGTGAGATGGTGTCTCCTAGAATATCAAAAGCTACATCAACAAAGTCTCACCACCCAAAATATTCAAACCTCACCTGGACAAGGCTGAGAAGAATAAACATGTTCAATTTATTTCTCATAGTTTTGAATGTCGATGTAGTAGGGACTTAATAATTTCTCACACTTTCTTATTACAAAACATATAGAAAAGTCACTTTCTGTACTAGAATAATGAATATCCTAAATATCACACTAAGCTTTTGTCCATCCATGCTCAAATATTTTTACCTAGGAACATTTTCTTGTAGCCAACATGAACAAACTCATCACTATTGTCATATAGGTTTAAACAATACTGTTAAAAATAATTACTGCTGACAGAATAAGACATAGAGACTTGCTCTCCATATTTCAAGGTGTACTTAATCCCTTTGTAATTTTTTCTTTGCTATAAGTGTTAAACATTTATAAAGTAAAAACATTTATAAAGCATATGAAGATATTTTAGTTGTAATGACATAGTCACTGGATCAACTTTAAAAATATTAATATTAGCTGGTGCCTAAACCTCACTGATCCCAGCCCACAGCTCACTGCTACCAAACCCCGGGGGAGAGAGAGCTGATCACCCAGAAGTGTGGGAAATCCTGAGACTGCATGCCAGGAGAGACTGCCACTTCTGCCCACCTTTCCCCATATCCTTGGCCCAAAAGGAAACTGTATAGTGCCTTTGGGTACGGGAAGATTGGAGCAGTGAAGCTTCAGGACTTGCAGTCCAGACTGCACCCTGATTAAAAGGACCTTGTCAAACAGCTCCATGCACCCAAGTCCTGTGGGAGGGAGAGCTAAACTTTCAGAGGGGCAGACACGCCTGGGAAAACAGAGGAGACTACTCTCTGCTCACAATTCTGACTCTAGAAGAAAACTCCTAGTGCCCAGGGAACCAGGAGAAGTAGAGGCAGGCCCTTCTGGTTGCTGCCCACAGGGAGAGCTGAAACTGAGTCCCAAGAAGCGACTTCAGGCCTGAGACCAGGGGTAAGACCATCTTTTCTGCCCAAGGGCCTGCCTGGTGGACTCAGGAAACAAAAAGGCAAAATTCCTCTGGGACCAGGCACTTCTGGTTTCTATCAGGTGCCTGAACCTCATGGATCCCGGCCCAGAGTTCCCTGCTCCCAAACCCCTGGAGGGAGAGAGGATCACCCAGAACTGTGGGCAATCCTGAGATAGCAGGGCAGGAGAGACTGCTACTTCTGCCCACCTTTGCCCACATTCTTGACACAAGAGGAAACTGTATAGTTCCTCTGGGCATGAGAAGATTGGAGCAGTCAACCTGCAGGAGCCCTGTGTTCTAGACTGTGTCCAGATCTGAAAGGGATCAGTCAAAACGCTCCCTGCAGCCAAATATTATGGGAGGGAGAGCTAGATTTTCAGAGAGGCAGACACGCTAGGGAAACCAGAAGAGACTACACACTGCCCACATTTCTGACTCTAGAGGAAAATGCCTAGCACCACCTGGGACCACTGCACACAGGGACCCAGGAGAAGTAGGGACAGCCCCTTCTGGTCCCCACCCACAGGGATGGCTGAAAGTCAGTGGAGAGGAATGACTACATGCCTGAAAGCAGAACACTCTGTTCCCATAACTCACTGAAAGAAAACAGAAAAACAGGTCTACAGCACTCCTGACACACAGGCCTATAGGAAGGTCAACTCACTGTCAGAAATAGCAAAACAAGGTAATACCAGAGACAACCTGATGGTGAGAGGCAAGCACAGGAACACAAGCAACAGAAACCAAGACTACATGGCATCATCAGAGCCCAATTCTCCTACCAAAGCAAACACTGAATATCCAAACACACCAGAAAAACAAGATCTAGATTTAAAATCACACTTGATCATGATGATGGAGGACATCAAGAAAGACATAAAGAACTCCCTTAGAGAAATGCAGGAAAACACAAGTAAACAAGTAGAAGCCCTTACAGAGGAAACAAAAAAATCCCTGAAAGAATTACAGGAAAACATAATCAAACAGGTGAAGGAATTGAAAATGGAAATAGAAGTAATAAAGAAAGCACAAAAGGAGCACAACCCTGGATATAGAAAACCAAAGGAAGAGACAAGGAACCATAGATACAAGCGACATCAACAGAATACAAGAGATAGAAGACAGAATCTCAGGAGCAGAAGATTGCATAGAAGTCATCGACACAACTGTCAAAGATAATGTTAAACAGAAAGAATTACTAGCCCAGAACATGCAGGAAATCCAGGAAACAATGAGAAGATCAAACCTAAGGATGATAGAAGGCAGTGAAGACTCCCAACTCAAAGGACCACAAAATATCTTCAATAAAATCATAGAAGAAACCAATACTATCCAAACTATTCGACAAAATTGAAACAGACAGAGCGCTACCGAATTCCTTCTATGGAGCCACAATTATTCTTATACCTAAAACACACAGACCCAACAAAGAACAAGAGCTTCAGAACAATTTCCCTTATGAATACTGACACAAAAATACTCAATAAATTTTTGCAAACTGAATCCAAGAACACATCAAAACAATCATCGATCATGATCAAGTAGGCTTCATCCAAGGTATGCAGGGACAGTTTAATATGCAAAAAACCATTAACTTAATCCACTATATAAACAAACTGAAAGACAAAAACCACATGCTCATTTCATTAGATGTTAAGAAACCATTTGAAAAAATTCAATACTCTTGGAAAGAACAAGAATTCAAGGCTCATGCCTAAACATAGTAAAAGCCATATACAGCAAACCAGTAGCTAACATTAAACTAAATGGAGAGAAACTTGAAGAAATCCTACTAAAGTCAGGGACTAGACAAGGCTGCCCACTCTCTCCATACTTATTTTATATAGTTTTCAAAGTCCTAGCCAGAGCAATCAGACAACAAACGGAGATCAAAGGAATACAGATTGGAAAGGACGAACTCAAAATATCACTCTTTGCAGATGATATGATAGTATATTTAAGCGATCCCAAAAGTTCCACCAGAGAATTACTAAACCTGATAAACACCTTCAGCAACGTGACTGGGTATAAAATTAACTCAAATAAATTAGTAGCCTTCCTCTACTCAAAAGAGAAACAAGCTGAGAAAGATATTAGGGAACAACAACCTTCATAGTAGTCCCAAATAATATAAAATACCTCGGTTGAATTTAACCAAGCAAGTTAAAGATCTGTGTGATACGAACTTCAAGTCTTTGAAGAAAGAAATTGAAGATCTCAGAAGATTGAAAGATCTCCCATGCTCATGTATTGGCAGGATTAATAGAGTAAAAATGGCCATTTCATCAAAAGCAATCTACAGATTCAATGAACTCATCAAAATTCCAATCCAATTCTCTATAGACTTAGACAGAACAATCTGCAAATTCATCTGGAATAATAGAAAACCTGAATAGCTTAAACTATCCTCAACAATAAAAGGACTTCCGGGGGAACCACTATCTCTGAACTCAAGCAGTATTATAGAGCAATAGTGATAAAAACTGTATGGTATTGGTACAGAGACAGGCAGATAGACCACTGGAATAGAATTGAAGACCCAGAAATGAACTCACACACCTATGGTCACTTGATTTTGACAAAGGAGCCAAAACGATCAAATGGAAAAAAAGATAGCATTTTCAGCAAATGGTGCTGGTTCAACTGGAGGTCAACATGTAGAAGAATGCAGATCGATCCATGCTTATCACCCTGTACAAAGCTTAAGTCCAAGTGGATCAAGGACCTCCACATCAAACCAGACACACTCAAACTAATAGAAGAAAAAGTGGGGAAGAATCTCGAACACATGGCCACTGGAGAAATTTTCCTGAACAAAACACCAATGGCTTATGCTCTAAGATCAAGAATCAACAAATGGGATCTCATAAAGCTACAAAGCTTCTGTAAGGCAAAGGAAACTGTTGTTAGGATAAAATGGCAACCAACAGATTGGGAAGATCTTTACCAATCTTACAACTGACAGAGGACTTATAGCAAAAATATACAAAGAACTCATGAAGTTAGATTGCAGGAAGACAAATAACCCTATTAAAAATGGGGTTCAGAGCTAAACAATGAATTCACAGCTGAAGAATATCTAATGTCTGTGAAACACCTAAAGAAATGTTCAACATCTTTCGTCATAAGGGAAATGCATATCAAAACAACCCTTAGATTCCACCTCACACCAGTCAGAATGGCTAAGATCAAAAACTCTGGCGACAGCAGATGCTGGTAAGGATGGGGAGAAAGAGGAACACTCCTCCATTGCTGGTGGGATTGCAGACTGGTACAAACATTCTGGAAATCAGTCTGGAGATTTCTCAGAAAATTGGACATTGCACTACCTGAGGACCCAGTTATACCTCTCTTGGGCATATACCCAAAAGATGCTCCAACATAAAACAAAGACACATGCTCCACTATGTTCATAGCAGCCTTATTTATAATAGCCAGAAGCTGAAAAGAATCCAGATGCCCTTCAAAAGAGGAATGGATACAGAAAATGTGGTACATCTGCACAGTGGAATACTACTCAGCTATGAAAAACAATGAATTTATGAAATTCATAGGCAAATGGATGGAACTGGAAAATATCATCCTGATTGAGGTAACCCAATCACAGAAAAACACACATGGTATGAACTCATTGATAAGTGGCTATTAGCCCAAATGCTCAAATTACCCTAGATCCACAGAACACATGAAACTCAAGAAGGATGACCAAAATACTGTAGTGAGCCGTATTGGATTTGGGCCTAGCCGCTTTGTGACTGCATAGCTCAAGGTGGCTACTTGACTCTGGGCTGCATGGCCACAGAGGTTTAACCTTGAAATGCCTGCCATACGGACATGAGATTGTTGAACTAAAGCCTCTCCCAGGAAGACCCTGGGAGCAATGACAGGATGTTTCAGCCTGAGCAAAACACCAGATGTCCCCTGAGCAGATTCCTGAGAAGGGTTCGACCTTTTCAAAGAACATGTCCCCGGAAGACTGTTGCCTCTTTGTTATAGGAGGATACCTTGCAGTGTAGTGATTCACCTTATATCCTTGGGCATTTCCCAAACTCCCCCACCCTAAGCTTCAGTTCCCGCTTCTATTCCTGCCTCAGAGCTTTAAATACTGTACATTTCTCTCAGTAAACGAGACCTTGACAACAGAAATTTTGCTTGGTCTCCTTCTTCTCTTCACCCCCATTTTGGCCCACAGGTAGAAAGCCTCTTCGGGACCCTGAATAACTGGGTCCCCGCTGGCGGGGACAAGTGGCGCCTGAACACAGGGGCCCCGAAGCAAGGCCGACTACAGGACGACAGAGATAAGAGAGCTGCAGTGGGAATCGAGGACTCTTCAGGCCATATCGCTCGTGCATCCCTGGAGAGGGAGGTAAGGACTGGTCGAATAATTGTCATCTAATTGCCATGGGGAAGGTATGGATTTAGGAGACTTGTTTCATAGGAGAGATCAAGCGCTCACTCAGGGAGAGAGGATTAAGAGTTAAGAAAAAGGATTTAATCAAGTTCTTTTGTTTTATTGATGAAAAGTGTCCCTGGTTAATTTTAAGTGAATTTTTTTTGTCTTTGTGTCAGAAAATTGTCCTTGGTTTATTATTGAAGGAGCAGAAATTAATTCCTATAGTTGGAATAAGGTTGGAAAGTGTTTAAATGTCTTACTGTAAGAAAAAGGATCCTAGGCGGTTCCAATTCAGGAGGTAGTGTCTGTGTCTTTGTGTCTTTGTGTTTTGTGCCGGCTAAACTCTGGGTCTGTATTTGCTCGAGAGTTCTTGAGTTCTGGATTTCTGGTTTTGCAGCTGCTCCCATCTCAGGCTGAGAGGGAGGATCGTGTCTCAGGAGAGACACAAATGTGAGCGGTAGATGTGCCAGGGACTCTCACCGATTGCGCTGGCCTGGGAGACGTCCCAGGAGGTAAGAAGGGACCCCAGGGATGCCTGGGAGATTCCCGTCTGGGTGCCGGTGAGGATTCGGTGATTCTCATGGATTGGAGAAAAGACCCGCCTTTCCGGCTGTCTGTATTTCCAGAGTGGTCTTTGTCTGTGTGTCTTAGGTCTGTTTTGTGTTACTTGTGACTTTGACAATGGGAAGATTCTGGTTGGGAAGGAGGAGTGATGTGGAATCTGCTCCTGTTCATCTGTCTTTGCTGAGCTCATGGAAGCTCCCATCTGAATCACCTCAGTTTTGTGGCAATTTTGCGGCGGCCGCTTGTTTTTTGTTTTGTGTGCACTTTTGTTTTTTTTGTCTGTTAATCTTTTGATCGTCTTTCTATGTGACTAAATGCTTTTGCCCTCTTCAGCAGACCTCTATTTTCTGGACTCTCTTCTTGTTTTCTCACCATACCACTTGGGATACTTGTTAGTGGCTGTTACAGGAAATCTATAATGCTCACTTGAGTGTGCTTGAGAAACAAGAATTTCAGGTTTGCCCTGGGTTCCTTTGGGATAGGTGTGAGGATAGGCTTGATCCTATTGCAATCATTTCTATTGCAAATGATGTCACATTGCATATGTTTGTACTCCTAACACTTCTTGGGACTGTGCCTCTGGGATCACAACCTGTACATGTTTTGAAGTTCTAAAAGGCAGTCATGACCTTTGTGTGTAGGTTCAGATAGTATTCCAGATTGGTATCCTGATGCTAAAGACTTAGTAAGACACAAAAGAGAGTTGAGAATTACTTAGGGCTAACTTAAGGCAGAGTCCAGCTAGGTGCTGCAAGGGCATCTGCTGTTGCCCTGCAACACAAGGCTTATGGAGATAAATCTTCAGTTGTGTTAATACAGAATTGTTGCTAGAATCTTGAAAGTATTTTTTTTAAAAAGAAACCTGGTAAAACATATCTTATTCCAAACAGCAATTAAATTGGTTATTACAAAATACTGATACTTGGCCTATCACATATACAAATTTTTCAGGCAAAGTTGATAATTTTACTCTTTGCATGCTTTTGTATTTCCTATAAATTTGTACAAGCAACCCATAGGAAATGAGCTTACTGTATTTATAGGTGGTTCATCTAATGAAAAGGCTAGATGTATGATTGGATCACTTGTTTATTCTCTTCAGTTTCCCCTGCTTCAGCACAGATTATTAAATTACATGCTGGAGCCACTGTTTTTAAAATTAAAAAAAAAATCAAGCTTTTAAGTCATATACTGATAGCCAATGTATGGCTTATGGTTTACAGTTGATTAAAAAGTTTCCCTTTTTAGATAGTACTAGCCCTCCAATTATACAATTACTTAATGCTATATTAGAGGCAGGTTTTCTACTTGAAATCAGTGAGTGATGATTTCAGTGTGAATGTCTGACAACTCACTGTCCTTTCAGTGCTCTGACTCAGACAACTAAACAAAACCATAGACCCAGCTCTTTGAAAATGATAATGGATTTGATAACACTCCCTCACAAAAAGAGGAAGACTCCATTTGCTTACTTTCAACTCCCATCCTCACCTTACCAGCTCAGGGATTTCTAGTACGACTGTATCTGGATGCTTACGTTTAGGTAAATAAAACTGGTGAGGGGCTGGAGTGATGGCTTATTGGTTAAGAGCACTAAGTACTGTTCCTTTATAGGCCATTTAAGAACTCAAACTGGATTGCCTGGACCCCTTAGCAAGGGAGGACAATGATACCAGGCAGATTATAGGCCTTACATAGGAACAGTTAGTCAAAAAAATCTCATACTTTATATATCCAAAACAATAATGCTGGAGACAATAATTTGGTATAAAAGTCAATTTATAAATACAAGTGCTCAGTGTCCTCAATTTAATCCTCAAGGACTTATCTTAATAAATAATATTTTAACAATATTTTAATAAAGAAAAAAGGGGAGTTATCCCTGTATGCTAAAATATGTTCCTTTTATTTCAATTTTAAAATTTGGATGCCAAGGAACACTCTGAGTTTATGGCACCCTACAAGTAGGCATACTTCTGCCTAGGTGAAATAGAAAGATCAACATATTGGCATGATCCTGTTCAGATATTTTATATGGGGAAGAGGGAATCTTTGTGTTTTTTCTACAGGATGCTACAGGAGTGTGCCAGCTGCCTGAGTGGCTGGTGAGCCATGCTGATCCTGGGAGCATGAAGATTCAGCTCTTGTGGTTCAGGTCCCTGAAGTCATTCCTCTGCCCTGAGAGGAAGATGGAAGATTCCCCCTCATCTTTTGTCATCACGGAGATTTTGGCATTGTTGCAGTCAGTGTTACTACTGCGTGTGTCCCTTCCCACCATGGCCTGTGCTCCAGCCATCTGTGCACTGCTGCTTTCTGGAGAAGACTGGACTCTAGCTGTTACCCCTGCCCCCCTCATTCCCCTGGTGACTCTTGCTGCCTTAACTGGTGTTGTCATTTTGCAGTCTGTAGCTTCACAGGAATGCCACCTGCGTGAAGCTGCTGTGGACTGGGGAACTCTGCCCTGGTTCTGCAGATCTCAGACATGGTTCCATTGCCTGCTGCTTGTTCCAGAGAACAATGACCGATCCTGAACTGTCCTGGGAAAGACCTTGGCACTTTCGCTGCTATTGTAGCAGCCATTACTGCTGCAGCCATTGTGTCTGCAGTGTCTGGAGTTACCCTCCCCCAATCTATTGTTAGGCAAGCACAGTGGGTGAACTTTCTGGAGTAGTTGCTAACAATTGGGAATTCTAAATTTTATTACAGGAGAGGCTTGACTAGGCCCTTGGTGATATGGCCATATCAGCTGAGGAGAACCAGATGAGGTGCCCACTACTTATCGGGAGAGGCTCAATTTCCACAATCTCTTATATTAATGCCATCTGGCCCCTGCTCTTTCGCCCCTGGGCTCAAGTGAGAGGAATGAGAAGATGACCTGATGTAGCTTCTTCAGTGACGGGCAACTTCCTCTGACTCTTGACCAATCTAAGACATGGTGCCTTGCGGGCGACAAGGTGATCCTATGACGGATAAGGCTGGGGTTCGAGAGGTCGATCCTAAGACAGAAGTGGCTACACCCCGTTTAAATGTACGGGCCGGTCAAATGCTCCTCTGCCCAGTTCCTCCCCCAATAAACACACACGAATAGCCCAGAACGGTGTGTTACAGCATAAGTTCATTCCTAGTCATTGGGGTGCAGTCTTGACTGCAAGAGTGGCTCGCTGTGGCCGAGCTGGGCACTCTGTGAGGCATGTCTGATCTCTCTCAGACCACTACTTCCACCTAATGGTCCTTTTTAAAAGAATAACGGGGGAGATGTAGTGAGCCGTATTGGATTTAGGCCTAGTCGCTTTGTGACTGCATAGCTCAAGGTGGCTACTTGACTCTGGGCTGCATGGCCACAGAGGTTTAACCTTGAAATGACTGCCATACGGACATGAGATTATTGAACTAAAGTCTCTCCCAGGAAGACCCTGGGAGCAATGGCAGGATGTTTCAGCCTGAGCAAAACACCAGATGTCCCCTGAGCAGATTCCTGAGAAGGGTTCGACCTTTTCAAAGAACATGTCCCTGGAAGACTGTTGCCTCTTTGTTATAGGAAGATATCTTGCAGTGTAGTGATTCACCTTATATCTTTGGGCATTTCCCAAACTCCCCCACCCTAAGCTTCAGTTCCCGCTTCTATTCCTGCCTCAGAGCTTTAAATGCTGTACATTTCTCTCAGTAAACAAGACCTTGACAACAGAACTTTTACTTGGTCTCCTTCTTCTCTTCACCTCCATTTTGGCCCACAGGTAGAAAGCCTCTTTGGGACCCTGAATAACTGGGTCCCCGCTGGCGGGGACAAAATACGAATGCTTCACTCCTTCTTTAAAAGGTGAACAAGAATACCCTAGGGAGGGGATAGGGAGGCAAAGTTTAGAACAGAGGCTGAAGGAACAGCCACTCAGAGCCTGCCCCACATGTGGCCCATACATATACATCTACCAATCTAGATAAGATGGATGAAGCAAAGAGGTGCAGGCTGACAGGAACCGGATGTAGATCTCTCCTGAGAGATACAGCCAGAACATGACAAATACATAGTTGAATGCCAGCAGCAAACCACTGAACTGATAATGGGACCCCTGTTGAAGGAATCAGAGAAAAGACTGAAAGAGCTAAAGGGGCTTGAGACCCCATGTGAACAAAAATGCCAACCAACCAGAGCTTCCATGGACTAAGCCACTACCCAAAGACTATACATGGACTGACCCTGGGCTCCAAATTCATAGGTAGCAATGAATAACCTAGTAGGGGCACCAGTGGAAGGGGAAGCCTTTGGCCCTGCCAAGGCTGGACCCCCAGTGAATGGGATTGTTGGTAGGAGGTCGGTAATGTAGGGAGAATGGGGAGGGGAACACCCACATAGAAGGAGATGGGGAGGGGTTAAGGGTATGTTGGCCTGGAAACTGGGAAAGGGAATAACATTTGTACTGTAAATAAGAAATACCCAATTTAATAAATATGGAGGAAAATATAAATATTGATTTTAAATTAAAAATATTGATATTATTTGAAATGACCATTTGTGGTAATAAGTATATGCATACAACTATGTATAAATAATTATTTAAACTGTTTCATTTTTTTTCAAAAACCTACCATTGTCCCATTTCTAATGCTCCATGCCTGGTGGCATTTTATTTGGAATTTTTATGCTCAGTAGTAATATTTTCTGTTTTGCTGCCATTTTGTTCTTATTTTGAGATAAAGTAAAATGTATACATATATATGTTACATATAAAGAATATATATATATATATATATATACATATATATATATATAAAGTTGAAGTGGTATTACCTAGTTACTTCAATAGGGGGAAGGCAAAGTGTCTTTCACAAATATTGGCTATCAAATAAAAATCCTAGTGTCATGAGTTACCTGTTCTCAGGTTATCCATTGGGCTCTAACAGATGACCCAAAGTAATAGAGCCTTTTTTTGTAAGACCCCCTGATCAGTGGTTCTAAACTCATGGGTCACAGCCCCTTTAGTCTCATGACCCATAATAACATCAGATAGTTACATTCCACTTAATTATGACAAGTGTGTGTTTAATACAGAACATCAAATATTGAACAATTTTTTTCATCAAACCTTAACTTGTGAAATCACAAAATTTTCTACCACATATTTTATAAATTATAGGGAAACAAATCTCTTATATTTGAGTATATGCAGTGAATACATTAAATGTATTAAAACTGTTCTACTTAAGTTAAACAGACTGTCAGTTGACATGATAGAGAGACTGAATAACTCATGAGACAAGTTCCTTTTAACATCTGTGAGGTATTATCTGGATTAGGTTAACCTTTAGATATGCCTGTGAGTAATTTTCCTCATTATTTTATCTGAAATGGAAATGCCTCTACTGAATGTGAAAAACATCATTCACTAGTTTGGGTCTGGCAATATATTCAAAGGGAGCTACCTGACCACGAGAATTCATCCCTCTCTGTCTCTAGACATTGTACACAAAGTGGGTAACCTCAAGTTCCTGCCACCATGGTTTCCCCAACAAGACTATTACATATAATAAAAACCAGTTTTTAGTTGCTTTACTTGAATTGCTATTTAATGTAGCAAAGGGAATAACAATGGAATAGTTATCTGATTTTGCTGAGTCACTTTTCATTGTTAAGAACTATTCGTATAAGTGTTTTACATAAAATGATTACTCTAGCTCTACCGAAATATTAGGAAATACATGACAATATTGTATGCTCCAAAGGTCACCATAAGCAAGGTGGTTACCTGTCTAGAATTCAATTATTTCTTAAAGGATGAGACAAATAAACATCAGAATTTACGAATATTTACAAAGGATATTTACAAATATCCTTAAGTGTATTGTTAACATATTTTCATGAGCATGCTACTTTAGTCAAATAACAGTTTAAGCATTTTTCAAGTTATATTTTACATTTTGCTTCATTTTAAAGATGTTTAACACATTAAATATGCCATTCACAATATTTCAATAAATCACAGAATAATAATTTCCGTTGTTTCCATATTTCATACTCATGACACACTAATAGGGACACATACATTGAAGAGTTGCAATTTATGTAAAGAAAAGGTTTCTATCCCCTTGTTTTATATGAAAAGGTCATGCTTATTTGACCACATGGCAACTTAATCTCACTAATTGACATCTTAATATTTTCTAAGTGTTTCATTTTGTCATGCTTTCTTTCATTATAATCCCCCATTCTACGTAGCTCACGTAGTGCTCTCATGTAAGATGATCTCGTGTAACTCATTGACTCTCTTGTGGATAATGTCACTCTCACATTTGGCAGTCATAGGTCATTTTTATTAATCGTATATGAATTAATTACTTTTCATTGCACAAAAGTAAGAACTTATGTCTTGAATATTTTATTTGGCTTGGACACATATTCATTATATGCTTTAAATGCACAAAGCGACTTCTAAGGTCTTTTAGCAGAAACAAAAGTAGGCACCTAGTTGCAAGTTTCTGTATCTGTTGTCATGGTGGACCCACAATAGTTCCAAAGGAATGGATGTTGACAATCCTTTAGTGTCTGCAACAGCTTCCCCACCTATTAACATAGGGATACAATTATCCAAATACCAAAAAATTTACAATGCTCTTTCAAAGGGTGCCTGATGTACTCATTTGTTATAAGTGGAGAGTAAGATAAATACAAATTGACAAATATTTTCTCAATATATAAGCAAATTAAATACTGATATCAATGCAAAATTAATTTTTTATAATTCAAAACCATACAAAATAAAAATTGCTTTATAATACCTAAGTATTTTCTTAAAAGACAACTACTAGATAAAAATATAAAATAGTATAGGAATAATTTTTGAATTTTCTTAATTATTACCTATTTTTCTAGAATCCATTTTTCCCAACTTTCATTTTGTTAATGTACCCTAGCCACAGATAAACACGAATAATTCAAAATCAAAAGATAAGCTTATCACTTGTTACACATAGCATCACAGTAAATTGTGGATATTTTAGGAGTTTATTAGATAGGATTCGATATAGATTTGGTCTGTTCTTAGGCAAATATGCTGTTCAAAGATACTTTTTGGTGACTTCCTCATGGTTTTCCTATATATTGATTTTTTTAGATATTTGAGAGCAAATAAAACCTATATGATATAGTCATAAATACACTGTGTAGTATTGTGTTAGGATGGAATTTCTGAATCCATGTTAGCTTTGTTCTTCTACCTCATTCCATGTGTATACAGACTTAGTACCTGACATTTTTTATGTATGAGAGTATAATATAGTATTATCTTTACCCTAGACAATTGCACTCTGACTCTCTGAATCAAATGTCTCTATTTATCTTATCATATCATATATTTCTTGCATAATTCATTGAGCACATTTTAAACAAAGGAATGAAAAAATTAATCAGAATAATTTTCACTCCTAATGATTATATTATCAAAGAGTCATCACAATACATAAAGAATAAAATGAAATTTCCATATTTATATATAAAATATTGTTTTATAGTTTAATCAGTCTTAAAGCTTACACAAAACCAAAATTATAATTAAAATTCAAAACTGCATTATGTTAGATTTTCTTGGCTATTACTTTAATAAAAGATAATGGAGAAATTATTGAATATTTTAAGGGCTAGTCCATCCTGTTACAATTTCTATAGATAGCATCATCCCCAACCATTATATTGAATAACAATATTGCAAAGCATACAAATCATACCCTTCATTCTACTATTTTTTAATACTTTCATAGGGAACTAATAAAGAATGTGCTCTTTTGAAATAAGGGAATAAAAGAAGATAAAAGAGCTACTCTACAGAAAATCCACATGAGATAATTGAATGGTTGCTCAAAAAAAATCACACATTTAGAAGAGACTATCAGAGCTGTCATTCTTTGCTATAACATGGAGAGTCATTCAAGGATAGTCACAGAACTTAGTTACAGGGGTAGAAAGAACTGAAACTAAGTTGGCTAAAGAAAACCAAGTGTTAGAAACCTAGTGAAATTCTCTTCTGTGCATAGCCAGAAAGAAAAAGACCCAATAACCTTGCACAACAGAGGCTTGAAACAAAAAATCCAGTACCATCCAATGATTATAATACAACCAACTAAGACAAACTCAAAGAGATAAATGCTGAATATGTCCCGCAGATTCTACCTTTTCACTTGGGTAGACTTGTACACATAAGTCATAAAACAGGAAGAGGGAAAAGATCTTATGGGTAGGATAGACAGGAAGATAGAGTAGTACATTAGACATGGAAGCAAAAGTACATCTATTGAAGGGAACAGACGGTACAGAAGAAGAGGACAGAGACCAGAATATTATCACGGAAATTGATTGGTCATTTTCTGAATCCTTAGACTAAGGAGCTGTTAGGCATTGTAGCTACTGGGAGGAGGAAAGTTTGTTTTCTTGAATGTATGGTAGATTCACACCACTTCAGGTGAATGACACACAAAATTCAAGAGCAAACAGGCATCACAAAATATAACGTAAGTTTTGTTACAGTTTATGTTGTTCTCGTTGTGCTGTTTTATTTCCTTTTTAAGTTTATACAACAATGGGTATATAGGGAAGTTGTAGGTCTCAGAGGAGTTGGGAGAGAAGCTGAATATGATAAAATGTGCTATAGGAAATTTTAAAAGAACTATTAAAATGAGAAAAATACATTTACTTCTTGAAACAGATGCAGCCAAACATTCAACTGAGGTTGGGGACCCTTATGGAAGAGTTGAGGGAAGGATTGAATGGCCTAAAAGAGATAGGAACCCCACAGGAATACCAACAGTGTCAACTAACTTGGATCCCTGGGAGCTTTCAAAGATAATAGTCACCAAACAAAGAGTATGAATAGTCACCAAACAAAGAGTATGTATATGTAGCAGAGGGCTGCTTTGCCTGGCTTCAGTGGGAGAGGATATGCCTAGCCAGGGGCAGGGAGTACAAGGCTGGGGGTAGGGGTGGAGGCACACTCTCTCAAAGGAAAAGGGTATTCTCATTTCTGAGACCTAGAGGATCTCACCTGGTTCTTGTTCTGATGAACATGACCAAGATAACCCACATGAAGAGCATAATCACTAGTTATGTAGAACAGACCACTAGTAACTTAGAGCACCATTCTCCATGTATCTAGATGAACCAGCCCAAAGATTTAGCCAATAAGCTTCTCTTCCTGGGCATTCCATCTCTCAAAAGGTATGTAATCTCTGGTCTACCCTGAGTAAGTTGTATGCTTCCATTTTCTATTAGGTACTTTACTTATATTTCAAATGCTATCCTCTTTCCTGGTTCCCTCTCCAGAAACCCCCTATCCCATCCACTCTCCCCTTGTTTCTATGAGAGTGTTCTAGCACCCACCCACCCACAACCTCAAGGCTCCAACCCTGGCCTTCCCCTACACTGGGGCATGGTGCCTTCACAGGACCAAGGGTCTCTCTTCCCATTGATGTTTGACAAGGCCAAACTCTGCTTCATATGCACCTGGAGCCATGGGTTGCTCCATGTGTACCCCTTGGTTGGTGTTTTAGTTCCTGGGAGTCTAGGGTATCTTGTTAATTGATATTGTTCTTGAATGTGGTTGCAAACACCTTTCAGCTATTTCAGTCCTTTTTATAACGCCTCAGTTGGGGACCCCGTGTTCGGTCCAATGCTTCACTGAGAGTATCTGCCTCTGTATTTCTCAGGCTCTGGTGAAGACTCTCAGGAGACAGCCATATCAGGCTCCTGTCAGCATGTACTTCTTGGTATTGGTAATAGTGTCTGGGTTTGATGACTGTATGTGGGATGGATTCCAAGGTGGTGGTCTCTGGATGGCCTTTGCATCAGTCTCTATTCCACACTTTGTCTCCATATTTCCTCCTGTGAATATTTTGTTTCCCCACCTAAAAAGGACTGAAGCATCCACACATTTTCCATCCATTTTCTTAAGTTTCATGTGGTCTGTAAGTTGTATCTTGGGTATTCCAGGTTTTGGGCTAATATCCACTTATCATGTTTGTTCTTTTGTGATTGGGTTACCTCACTCAGGATGATATTTTCTAGTTCCAGGGATTTCCCTAAGAAATTCATGAATTCATTTTTAATAGCTGTGAGGTAATCCATTGTGTAGATGTACCACGTTTTCTGTATCCATTCCTCTGTTTAAGGACATCGAAGTTGTTTCCAGCATCTGGCCACTATAAATAAGGCTGTTATGAACATAGTGGTGGATGTGGCCTTGGTATATGTTGGAGCATGTTTTAGGTATATGCCCAGGAATGGTATAGCTGAGTCCTTAGGTTATATTATGTCCAATTTTCTAAGGAACCTCAAGACTGATTTCCAGAGTGGTTGTACAAGCTCGCAATCCCACCAACAATGGAGGAGTGTTCCTCTTTCTCTACATCCACACCAGCATCTGCTGTCACCTGAGGTTTTGATCTTAGCCATTCTGACTGGGGTAAAGTAGAATCTCAGGGTTGGTTTGATTTGCATTTCACTGATGACTAAGGATGTTGAACACTTCTTTACAAGCTACTACTCCTTTCAATATTCCTCAGTTGAGAATTTTTATTTATCTCTGTACCCCATTTTTAAAAGGGTTATTTGATTCTCTTGAGTCTATCTGCTTAAGTTCTTTATATATATTGGATATTAGATCCAATCAGATGTAGGATTGGTAAAGATATTTTTTGGGTGTTCCCCTCCCCATCCTCCCCCCATTACCGCCCTCCCCCCAACAATCACATTCACTGGGAGTTCAGTCTTGGCAGGACCAAGGGCTTCCTCTTCCACTGGTCCTCTTACTAAGCTCTTCATTGCTACCTATGAGGTTGGAGCCCAGGGTCAGTCCATGTATAGTCTTTGGGTAGTGGCTTAGTCCCTGGAAGCTCTGGTTGGTTGGCATTGTTGTTCATATGGGGTCTTGAGCCCCTTCAAGCTCTTCCAGTCTGTTGGTTACCATTTTATCCTAATGACAGTGTCCTTGGCCTTGCAGAAGCTTTGTAATTTTATAAGGTCCCATTTGTTGATTCTTGATCTTAGAGCTTATCCATTGGCATTCTGTTCAGGAAATTTCCTGTGTTTGTGTGTTCGAGGCTCTTCTCCAATTTCTCTTCTATTAATTTCAGTGTATCTTGTTGTATGTGGAGGTCCTTGATCTACTTAGATTTAAGTTTTGTGCAAGGCAATAAGAATAGATCAATTTGCATTCCTCTACATGCTGATTGCCAGTTGAACCAGCACCATTTTTTGAAATGCTGTCTTTTTTCCACTGGATGTTTTTTTGTCAAAGAACAAATAACCACAGGTATGTGTGTTCATTTCTGGGTCTTCAATTCTATTCCATTGATCTACCTGCCTGTCTTTGTACCAATACCATACAGTTTTTAATCACTATTTCTCTATTATACAGCTTGAGATCAGGGATGATGATTCTCCCAGAAGTTCTTTTATTCTTGAAAATAGTTTTCGCTATCTTGGGATTTTTGTTATTCCAAATGACTTTGCAAATTGCTCTTCCTAAGTCTATGAAGAATTGAGTTGGAATTTTGATGGGGATTTCATTGAATCTGTAGACTGATTTTGGCAAAACGGCCATTTTTACTCCATTAATCCTGCCAATCCATGAGCAATCATGTAATGTCTTTCCATCTTCTGATATCTTCAATTTCTTTCTTCAGAGACTTGAAGTGCTTGTCATACAGATATTTCACTTGCTTGGTTAGAGTCAAATCAAAGTGTATAAATTATTTGTGACTGTTATAAAGGATGTTGTTTTCCTAATTTCTTTCTCAGCTTGTTTATCATTTAGTAGAAGAAGGCTACTAATTTGTTTGAGTTAATTTTATATCTAGCTACTTTGATGAAGTTGTTTATCAGCTGTAGGAGTTCTCTGGTGAAATTTTTCGAGTCACTTATGTATACTATCATATCATCTGCAAATAATATTTTCACTTCCTCCTTTCCAATTTATATCCCCTTGACCTCCTTTTTGTTCTCTAATTGCTCTAACTATGACCATGAGCACTGCAATGAATAGATAGGGAGAGAGTGGTCATCCTTGTCTAGTCCCTGATTTTAGTTGGATTGCTTCAAGTTTCTCTCCATTTATATTTATATTGTCTACTGCCATTTTGCACCACCAATAAACACTTTGGGTAAGCCAGGATTGTTTTACTCATCAATAACCATAGTGAGGGAAATCCTTCCACATACAGAGCATTAATAAGGCTTAGGTCTTCCCCAAGAAGTCCCGGACACTCACCTCTGAACTAAGCAAGAGTTTCCCCCTCTCCCTGGCCTGGAATCTTCACAAGTTGCCAAAGGCTGCCTTCATTTTCAACTCCATAGATTCCAGTGATGACTGAATGCCCGGGAGTTTGAGAACCCCTGCCTCCTTGGCCTCTTCCTACTTCATTTGTCTCCCAGGGTTAAATTCCCATCTTAGGCTACCTTCATAGACTAAGGATTTCAGTTTCATCTATCTGAGCAGAGTTTACACACCCTGGCTGTGTGACAAAATGAGGAACCATGTCCTACATTTCTCTTTTGTTTTTCAGATTTTACACACTTTTATTCCCATCACATGTCAAAATGTAGAGATCTAGACTGGACTTCATATATGACTGAGGTCATGTAGTTTTCATCATTCTGAGTTATAATCTTCCCACATAATATAAGACTTTCAAATTTAATCCATATTCCTAAAAATGACACTTTCTTTGCAGCTGAATAAAATTCACACACACATATGTGTGTGTGTGTGTGTGTGTGTGCTTGTGTGTTTGTTTGTGTGTGTGTGTGTGTGTGTGTGTGTGTGTGTGTGTGTACATTCTCATCATTCATTTTTCTGTTCCTAGAGACTTACTCAGATTCAATGTCCTTGCTATTATGGACAGATTGGTAGTATACATGGACTACGCTCAGGTTGAGTATCTTTTGGTACATGCCCAAGGATGGTACAGCTGAGTCATATGGTAGTTATATTTTTATTTTAAAAGAGGCCTTCATATTCGTTTTTGTGGTAAATGACTAGTGTCTATTCCCAATCATGAATAAATCGTTCTCCTTTAACCCAATATCTTGCTGTTTCTCCTGTCAAATTTCTTGGTAGCCATTTTGACTAGCATGAGATAGTATCACAGAGTAGTACAAATTTGCATTTCTCTAGACACTAGGAATATCAAAACTTTTTAAATTATTTATTGGGTATTTTATTGGGTATTTATACATCTTTGGGGGGTGGGGTCAGGAGAACCAACATGTCATTATCCCATTTAGTCACTGGCAGTTGGGCAGTTTTTGATGCTTAATTTCAGAAGTTCTCTATGAATTTTGAATATTAATCATTATATGAAGCAACCTATTAAAGATTCGCTTTCACTCTATGGAATACATTGTTTCTCTGATACTTATATATTTTTATGTATACAGACCTAATTTTCTGTGGTCTCCTATGTTTACTGGAGGGTTGTATTTGAGAATAGTTAGTTATTCACATCCGAAACTGACCAAATAAGACCCAGTCAAATTATTCATGGAATTACAACCAGTTTGATAATGCAAATATTAACCTTATCCAAAATAACCTCAATGAAATATTCAAAAAATTTTCTAAACCACAATGGAGTTTTCAACTACAAATGGTCATCTGTGTTATCCTTGCGAAGATTTTAATATGACATTTTAAACAGGCATAAATATAAAAAATAATATCAAATTTACTCTATTGTGTAGAATTCATTTAGGTACATTGTTATTACATCTGTATTTAGCTAATATATTTGCATTTAAAACGAGATAATGTACAAAATTTGAAATTTTCAGTATCCTTAATTATTTTAACTTTTACTCTAGATAGTGATTACTTAAGATAAATGATGAAAGACCTATAAAAATAGAAAAAGTGACAGGACAAATGTCTTATTATGAGTCTAACAAAAATAATGCACCACCTCAGACATGGATAGGGCTATCAATAAATACAAATTAGATATTTTTAATGTTGTATAAAACTGAGTCACATAATCATGAACAATAGTAATTCCCAAGACACAAAGACTGTGTTGGCAACTGCCAGACTCCAAGGAGAGTTTTCATTCACAATCTATACATCAGAATTATCTTACTAAACAGAGTTTAGTCTTCTTCCATTCAAGTTTTCAACTGTCAAATAAGAAACACTTCAAGTTATTCAGGGTGATCTACTATTGTTTGCCTATTTAATATAATTGCTATCAAAATCAAGTTTACAGAAATATCAGTAAAATAAATCTGACCCACAGTGTAGTGCTAAGTCAGAAATGAATTTCTTATTTGGCCGCCAAACATATAGGCTTAGAGACTATAATGAAAGATAGTGTGGTAAGTGCTCTGTTATGCTTGTAGACAGGAGCCTAGCATGGCTATCTTCAGAGAGGCTGCACCAAGCAGCTGACTCAGACAGATAGAGTCACCCCACTGCCATAGCCAGACAGAGGATGGAGCTTGGGGACTCTTATGGTTGAACAGGAGGAAGAATTGCAGCCTCTAAGGGGATAGGAATTTCACAGGAAGATGAACAGAGTGAACTACCCTCAACCCTTGGGCCTCTCAGTGACCGAACCAGCAATCAAAAGACACACATGCTGGATCTAGACTTCGCTGTATATGTACCAGATACGCAGCTTGATCTTCATGTGGATCCTGAACAACTTGAGCGGGGGCTCTCCTAAGAGCTGTTGTCAGTTTATGGAATATGTTTTCTAGCTGGGTTTTCTTATCTGGCCTCAGTAGGACACAATGAGCCTAACCTCAAAGAGACATAATGTGCCAGGGAAGGCAGATACCCAGCGGGGTCCTCGCCAGATCAGAAGAGAAGGAAAAGAGGAATGGGGGAAGGATTGTGGAGAGGATATTGTGGAGGAAGGATATGCTTTGAGGGCTGCTTCTAGAAACTTGACTGAATTTGACATTGGGTCAGAACACAGAAGCAAGCTAAGGCAGGAATTTCTACCTTTGGGCTAGAACAAAAAAATAGGCTTCAGGCAAAAATTTGACTTGGGGCCAGGGACAGGGAAGGAGGCTCAGATATCATAGTCATCCAGTGATCACAGGACTTTGTCGCTTTGTTTGTTCCTTGACTATTGGTATTTATTACTTTGTTTGTTCCTTAACCTAGAACTGACCTTATTATTTGCCTGTACTTAAAGTACAGACTGAAAAAAAAAACCCTCTTCAGCCACAGTGATGGCTGGAGTCATGCTATAATGTTGTCTAACTTACTTTTTCTTTCCTTTTTTTTCTTCTTGTTTTCTCCATCTTTATTAAATTGGGTATTTCTTACTTACATTTCAATTGTTATTACCTTTCCCAGTTTCCAGGCAAACATTCTTCTAACCCCTCCCACTCCCCTTCTACATGGGTGTTCCCCTCCCCATCCTCCTCCCATTACCGCCCTCCCCACAACAATCCCATTCACTGGGGGTTCAGTCTTGGCAGGACCAAGGGCTTCCCCTTCCACTGGTGCCCTTACTAGGCTATTCATTGCTACCTATGAGGTTAGAGTCCAGGGTCAGTCCATGTAT
This sequence comes from Rattus norvegicus, assembly GCF_021556685.1. Classification (NCBI taxonomy): domain Eukaryota; kingdom Metazoa; phylum Chordata; class Mammalia; order Rodentia; family Muridae; genus Rattus; species Rattus norvegicus. Next base: position 90,902,895 of record NC_141540.1, read on the forward strand.
AGTCTTTGGGTTGTGGCTTAGTCCCTGGAAGCTCTGGTTGGTTGGCATTGTTGTTCATATGGGGTCTCAAGCCCCTGCAAGCTTTTTCAGTCCTTTCTCTGATTCCTTCAACAGGGGTCCCACTCCCAGTTCAGTGGTTTAATGATGGCATTCGCCTATGTTTTTGCCATATTCTGGCTATGTCTCTCAGGAGAGATCTACATCTGGTTCCTGTCAGCCTGCACTTCTTTGCTTCATCCATCTTATCTAGTTTGGTGGCTGTATATGGGCCACATGTGGGGCAGGCTCTGAATGGGCGTTCCTTCAGCTTCTGTACTAAACTTTGCCTCCCTATCCCCTCCCAAGGGTATTCTTGTTCCCCTTTTAAAGAAGGAGTGAAGCATTCACATTTTGATCATCCGTCTTGAGTTTCATGTGTTCTGTGCATCTAGGGTAATTCAAGTATTTGGGCTAATATCCACTTATCAATGAGTGCATACCATGTGTGTTTTTCTGTGATTGGGTTACCTCACTCAGGATGATATTTTCCAGTTCCATCCATTTGCCTATGAATTTCATAAAGTCATTGTTTTTGATAGTGGAGTAGTATTCCTTTGTGTAGATGTACCACATTTTCTGTATCCATTCCTCTGTTGAAGGGCATCTGGGTTATTTCCAACTTTTGGCTATTATAAATAAGGCTGCTATGAACATAGTGGAGCATGTGTCTGTGTTATACATTGGAACATCTTTTGGTTATATGCCCAAGAGAGGTATAGCTGGGTCCTCAGGTAGTGCAATGTCCGATTTTCTGAGGAACCTCCAGACTGATTTCCAGAATGGTTGTACCAGTCTGCAATCCCACCAACAATGGAAGAGTGTTCTTCTTTCTCCACATCCTCGCCAGCATCTGCTGTCGGCGGAGTATTTGATCTCAGCCATTCTGCCTGGTGTGCAGTGGAATCTCAGGGTTGTTTTGATTTGCATTTCCCTTATGATGAAAGATGTTGAACTTTTTTTAGTTACTTCTGAGCCATATGGCATTCCTCACCTGTGAATTCTTTGTTTAGCTCTGAACCCCATTTTTAATAGGGTTTTTGTCTCTCTGCTGTCTAACTTTGTGAGTTCTTTGTATATTTTGGATATAAGCCCTCTATCAGATGTAGGATTGGTAAAGATTTTTTCTCAATCTGTTGGCTGCTGTTTTGTCCTAACAACAGTGTCCTTTGCCTTACAGAAGCTTTGTAGCTTTATGAAATCCCATATATTGATTCTTGATTTTAGAGCATAAGCCATTGGTGTTTCTTTTTAGTCTTCATTCTCTCCCTTGAGACCCGGTTGACTGAGTGAGCTTGTTAGTCAAAATGGGTGACTAGGAAGGGTGCAGTGAGTGAGATGTAAAAGGAACAAGCATAATAATAATAATAATAATAATAATAATAATAATAATAATAATAGCAATAATAATAAAAGTTTTTTAAAAGATTGCTAAAACCAATGGTCAGGGAGGATGGGTGCAAAACAGTACATGTATATATATGGCAAGACTACTGCACTCGTGAACTCCCAGAAACCTTCTTACCTGTAAAAGACCTGCACAAGATCATTCTAACTATACATAGCATGGAAGTTGGAGGGGGTTATGATCTCACACATTAACTGAAGCAATTGACAAATGATTGCTTTCGATGGGAGAGGCTAGTCAGTTTTCTTTAAGAGTGTAAGTGGACTAGACTCTAGAGTATAGCTCTGAAACACAAAGTTCTGTTAAAAAATAATTGGACTCTGAGAAAAAGGGTACACGGTGTGACACACTGAGTGACATACTGTGAAACACAGCAGATTCCATGGTCAAACTTGTTTCTTTATAATAGATTTGGTTTTCTTTTGGAGGGAGCTTGTAAGGATAAAGGGAGAGAGAGGTAAACATGATTGTGGTCCATGATGTGAAATTTACAAAGAATCAATAAAAAGATTTTAAAAGCATAAATAAGGAACATTACCAGCATCAATTCGGACTTCTACATGTGTAATTGTGCACATATGCATTCTTATTCAGACACACACACACACACACACACACACACACACACTCAAAGAGAGAGAGAAAGAGATAGATAGATAGATGATAGATAGATGATAGATAGGTAGATGATAGATAGATAGATAGATAGATGATAGATAGATAATAGATAGATAGATAGATAGATAGATAGATAGATAGATAGATAGATAGATAGAATGAACACCTGCTCTTTGAACACTGTGTTGAAGTCAGAGTCAGAAAAGAACCCATTATCCTAAGCAATAGAAGACTTTATTAAATTTTGCACTGACCAATTCAGCTTCTGGCAAAAAGACAGGTTGATGGAAAATTAAAAGATATGCTTAGGTAACACATGGATATTTGAAGAGTTAGGAAGAGTAGGAGGTAGATATGATTAATGAACATGCATGGAATTCTAAGAGAGTTAATGAAATACATTATAAATAATATTGGACCCAGTTTCTCTATACTTTCTGGTCCATTTAAATTTACCCAATTTAATAGCTGACAATTTTTGATTAATGTGGGAACTACATATATACTGTTCATGAACTAATATTTCATTAGTCCCATATATAGTATATAAATTCCTTTTCTAAAATCATTAAACACAGTAGTATTAAGAAATGACATCAACGCAAGATGGCTTTTAAAGAAAAAGCAGGCTTAATAATGTTAATTAATGAAGTTATTCTGGAACTTTCTAGAATAAAAATATGTGAGGGGCTCCTTTTGAAGAATTGTTGTTAACAGCCTCCTTAGTTATCTGTCTTGTTTTATTTTTAGATGCCCCTAAAACAACATAATGTGAGGAGTGTGGAAGACATAGAGAGAAATTGTTCCTCCTGCAGCGGAACCTAAGAAATTAATAGCAAGTATTCTGGTACATGAACATAGTCCCCTAGAGAAGCAGCAAGAAGCAGTCTTTTTACCAAAAGTCCAACTTCCCTGTTATTGAGTGCCTCCTAGGGAGTTAACAAATTCTCACTCCCCAGGTTTTCTCTCATTCATGTTGCTCTTGTTTTCTTATCCATTTTCAATTTATTTCCTCAGAATAAAATGGAGATGTTTGAGGGTCCCCTGCTCAGTAGTTGTTCTTGTGAGGATGGTAAATCTTCTAGCAGTTGTAAATAGCAAATGTCCATCAAATTACTTACTAAGTGACAAAAGTTTGTAGCTAAGGTGTCTCATCCTACTCTGACGCAACAGTCACACAGCATCCCCCAATTTTTTACAGTAAAGCTGAAATACTTAGTAACATCCTCAAAGTTCTCTGAAAGCAGTTAGCCTCATAAAGCTTTGGGTATTACAACATGCTCAGTAAATGTTATTTGTAAAATTTCAAGAGAATTTATGAAACATGAGATATTGTTACCATTCAGGATTCAGTTAAAGTTTCTCATTGGAGAAATTTAATGATTTTTCTTCCAGTATTTTAATTCTTGCTTCTCCAGATGCTCTTAATACTCTTTAAAAAAAGGAATAATATATCAGTTAATAATCCTAAAATTTTAATATTGATGGAGATCAAATTCAGTGCTACTATTAACAATTGAAATGATTTTAATTAACTAGACTTATGGATCCTATACCAAGAAAATAAATGGTCAAAATGTGGTAGGGCATTTTGTGAACTTGTCAAAATTTTACTTAGAGCATAGGGGTCAGTCCTTGGTCATTCAAGATCAGAATGTCAACTACATTTTAAATGTTGACAGAAATACTGATTTAGATAATAAAGAACTACTGGCTATTACTTGTTCATGTTTAGGCCCTCTTGCCACCTTTGTTTAAAAACAATAGAGAAAGAAATTGGGTAACAGACCATACTCAAACAAATTTTATTCCAAGAAGTACAATTCATCTTAATTTTGTCATAGTTGTTCCATATGTCCCAAAAAAGGTGAATGAAAAACCTTCAGGACTAGAAGAGAATCCATTTGACATGTTACTACAAGAACATTTTTATTATTGTGAGCCATACTTATTGATTCATCTGAAATCTCATGTCCATACAGACTTTAAGGTAGAGATATTTCATTTTAAGGAGAAAGAGTAAATAGCACAGTCCGGAATGCGCTACATACAGAGCAAGTTTTACATATTACTTTTTATTTTTTAATGTTTTATTAATGAGCATTGCATAATATAAAATATATTTGACCATGTTTTCTTTAAAATAATGTCATTCAAAAGCCATTTCCAGAACATTTCTTGGGGACAAACACACTTTGTCCTTGACAATATTAGTGTCAAACAGAAAATATGAAATATTTAGAGCCTATTAAAGATTTTTGACAGAATGTTTTATTTCATCTGTTGAATCTAAAAGTCTGCTCTTTCTAATATTTTCTACTAATTCATATTATGCTCAAGTCTACACTGGACAGATGATGATTAAAGAAATAAACTGTCTTTTTACAACCTAAAGAAAACTCTTCTAAGAATGTATGAATTTCAAGCCAATCAAGAAAGGGGAATTTTTTTTATCCTCCCTCAGTCTTTCTTTTAAAAACAAAATTATTTGATCATGTTAAAATTTCAAAAGGACAACATGAAGGCATAGTGTTTTGTATCTCCAAGCAGATTCTAACCAAAATGAGGTCAAGAAAAACAAAACCTAGCAATTTCTTTGACTGCTGAGGCAGCAAAGGTAACTTCTCTTGTTATTGATGACTGTCTGTAGCATTCCTTGTTTGGATTCTAGAGGGGATGCTGAAAGGTTGTTTCAAGTTAAAATATATCAATAATATATGAGATCTGAAGCAAAGATAACTTTAGGACCAAAATTTCCAACTTCAAAACATTCATTGTTCAATACTTGTTTAACTTATCGCCCTATTTATCCTTGCCTCTTAATGTGGATTCCATATTCTTTATCTCTCCTTTCATAGACATTCACTCAAGGAATTCATGTGACTAGACCACAAAGACAGAATTTTCCTCATTAGAAAATGTGATTTTTTTTCCAGGCTGAGTATATAGTAAGATAGCAGCCTTAAGTTTTAATTGACCTCTCAGTGTTTTATTAACTCTGACTGTGAAGTCCAGCAAAAGTTCCCATCTCTTAGAATGTAAGAGGTATTTTCATATCACATTGCCATAGAAGAAAAGAGTCATCTAAGACCTTTGACATCAAACATGGAGTTTCAGATTTGGAGTTTGCACTGCTGGATTTAGGTCTTGTTTTATTCTATTATTTCCTCACTGTGATGGTTTATATAGCTTGGCTCAGGGAGTGGCATTAATAGAAGGTGTGGCCTTCTTACAGTATGTGTGTTATTATGAGAGTGGGCTATAAGACCCTCATCTTTGCTAACTGGAAGGCCTTCGGAACAAGATGTTGAACTATTCCTACATTGAATCTACCTGGATGCTGACATACCCCCAATTTGATGATAATAAACTGAACCTCTGAACCTATAAGCCAGCCCCAAATAATATTGTCCTCATAAAAAAGGTCAAATGAAAATTCTATGCTAGCCTCACTCAGAATTAGTAATTGCAATGGATCTAATTCTATTACCTGAAGAGAGTTGTAAATTATTAACAGTCATAAAATGAAAAATGCCAAGGTTAAGATGGTAGGCCATGAGAAGTAGCTATAGTCAGAGAATGTAGTTGAAGGTTATACAAGTAAAAGAATTCAATACAATGTTAGCCTTTCAGTTTTTTTGTCTCACTTTACTTGAAGTTCATTCACCAAAAGCTATCATCCTTAGTCATCAGGGAAAAGCAAATCAAAGCAACCGTGAGATTCTACCTCACCCCTGCCAGAATGCCTAAGATAAAACAAAACAAAACAAAACAAAAACAAAAAAAACTCATGCTGGAGAAAGAGGGACACTCCTCCATTATTTGTGGGATTGCAATCTGGTACAACCATTCTGGAAATCATCTGGATGTTCCTCAGAAAATTAGATATAATACTATCTTAGGACCCAGTCATACCACTTCTGGGCATATACACAAAACATGGTCCAACATATAACAAGGACACATGCTCCACTATGTTCATAGCAGCCTTATTTATAATAGCCTGAAGCTGGAAAGAACCCAGATATCCCTCAACAATGGAATGGGTGAGGAAAATTTGGTTCATTTACACATGAAGTACTACTCAGCTATTAAAAACAATGGTTTCATGAAATTCACAGGCAAATGGGTGGAGCTAGGAAATATCATGCTGAGTGAGGTAACCCAGTCATAAAAGAACACATGTGGTATATACTCACTAATACGTGGATATTAGCCAAAAAGAAGCTCACAATATATAAGGTCTAACTTATAGACCATATGAAACCCAAGAAGAAAGAAGATCATACCAAAGTGTGAATGCTACAGTACTATTCAATAGGGGAAAGAGAATAATCCCTGGAAAACAGAGGGGGTCAGGCACTTGGAAGGAGAGAGGAGGGGGAGGGAAAAGGGGGACAGTTCAGATAATGGAGGAAATGGAATAGATGTACAGAGAGTCAGCAATTAGAAAGTAGGTTTGTAGCAGATGGGGAGGAGGAACTGGAGGTAGCCACTAGAAATTCCCAGATGCCAGGGACCCAAGAGGTTTGCAGGAACCAACAGGAAGGATGTTACCCGAAATACCCGACAAAGGGGAGATAAAATCTATAGAGATCATATTCAGTGAATAGGCATGGTCACCAGTTGAGGGATGCCCACACCCACCTCAAAAATATTAACCCAGAATTCCTCCTGTCAAGAGGAAATGCAGGGACAAAGAGAGGAGCAGAAACTGAAGGAAAGACCATCCAGAGAATGCCCCACCTAGGGATCCATCCCATCTGCTGACATCAAACTCAGACACTATTGCTGATACTAAGAAATGCTTACTGACAAGAGCCTGGTATAGCTCTCCCCTGAGAGGCTTTGTCAGAGCCAGATCAATACAGATGTGGATGTACACAAGCATACATTGGACTGAGCATGGGGACCCCAAAGGGGAAGTTAGGACAAGGACTGTAGAATCTGAAGGGGTTTGCACCCTTATAGGAAGAACAACAATATCAACTAACCAGACACTCCTAAGATCCCAGGGACTGAACCACCCACCAAAGAGCACACAGGGTATACCTATGGCTTCAGCTGGATATGTAGGAGAGGATGGCCTTATCAGGCATCACTAGGAGGGGAGCAGTTGGTCCTATGGAGGCTTGATGGCCCAGGATAGGGTAATACTAGGCCACTGTGGCAAGAGTGGTGGGAAGGTGGGGGAGCAGCCTTATAGAGTCAGGAAGGAGGGGAGAGGGGTTAAAAGGCTTGTGGAAGGGAAACTGGGAAAGAGAATACATTTGAAATGTAATAACTGAAATAACCAATGGAAAAAAAAAAGAAACTAACATCCACCAAAACAGGACACATACCTGTCTTTACTCCTCATTTTCCCTTTCATCTATTTAGGATTAAAATGGCTGACATGGAAACATACCTGTGGTTCCATTTTCTGCTTCTTCCCTAGGTGTGTCCAGACACTGCTGCTTAGCAGAAGGGGAAGGATGGAGTGAAGTGCAGAGACAGTGGGTCAGCAGGCTCTTGGTCCAGCAGCTAATGCCTGGGGTGGCGGGTAGAGGTGAGGTAGAAGTTAGGGGGTAGATCTTCTCCGAGGATTTTAGTGTTATAGCTCTTAGACACTATTCAATGAATCAGCTCTCTTTGAGGTAGTTCAATGAAACTACTTATGCACATTCCCTTGTTCGGTATGAATCAAATATATATATATATATATATATATATATATATATATATATATATATATATATATATATATATATATATATATACTTAAGGTTCTGGGCATACCTCATTGACATGAAGGGGCATTCTAGGAATTTGAACCTGTCATTTTGTCCAGGATTATGTTGCATTTCTCTGGTAGAGAATAGGGTGTCAGGCTCCCCAGGTAAGGTAGAGAAGAGGAAGATCTGCTGGGATAGAGCTCAGGGGAGCTGCACAGACATGGTAGACTAAGACCTTTAAATAGTAGGATCTACCAACAATAGGAAGGGAGAGAGGAAAGATTTTTTACTAATTACTTTTAGGCTGCACATGTAACTGACATTATATAGTTTGTTCAAACAAAGCAGAATTATCTTTGTTTTGTATTCAATACTTCTAATTCTCTTTGGGACCCCTTTCTGTGTATCATTCTTTCATTTATTCCCTTATTTTTTCTTTCCCTTTCGTTTTCCCTTCGTTTATGTTTTATATTATAAGGCTAGTGTAATATATTATTTTAATATAGTAGTATAGTACAGTATAATAGAGTACTGGGTGTTAGGTTGAGAAGCTAATGCCTTCTAATTTTACAACAAAATATGTGTAGAGATAGTTTCATTATAGGTAGAATCTTTCCAACTGTACTGGTATGATATCTGTCTCTTGTTAACCATGCTGAATTTGGAAGTGTTCCACACCAGCCTTATCAACAATAAACAATTATCACATTATGCAAACACCTTTCAAGACTTATTCACTTTATGTTGCACTTGATTTCCTTTTATATTTAAAAAAATTTGCTGGGTGAATTTATCTCTTATTGGTAAAATTCTTCCATACCATAACGCATGAGGCTAGGTTAAGTCTGAAGTATGACTCCAAAATTATGGTAATTGGAAGAGAATTCGGCACATCATTTTATAAAATGTTATGGCTACCAAATGAATTTTGTGAGTTATTTTCCCTTGAAATACTTATAACATTGTTTATTGTTTGCAAACTTTCTCTTTCATCTATTTTATTAACATATTCCTTTGCCTGAAGACCAAGATCCTCATTTTCTGTACTTTGCCTAATATTTAATTTTTTGGCATTTAAATATTATTAATCATTTTATGTTTACTCCTATCCATTTTTCCACTTAAATAAAAACAACCAAATTCTCTCACTGTGTTTGATTTCAGTGCAAATAAGCATTTTTCTTAATTCATTATGAAAGGAAAAAAACATATGAACCTTACATTTTTCCAAAAGTCTGGCTTATAATTTGATTTTTTTCTTCACAACGTGTTAACATTTTTTATTTTCCAGAATATTAACAAAATAAATTTATATAAAAATAAACAAATGGTTTTATTTCTATATCTAAACTTTTTTAAATGATTTACTAATTTTATTATTGTAGGGAGAGTGTTCTCATAATGGACAAAACATGTTGCATTCAGCCCAGTAATTCACCTTGTGTTCCTGGGATGGGGGAACACATTGTTATGACCATATTCTGTTCATTTAGAAAACAAAACAAAAAGCATCAGCTAATCAAGTCAATTAAATAATATAATATATCCAAATCAGCTAATAAGGTTTTGGAAAATATGAATTCTTGATGATACCATTTTTTGCTGATAACATCAAAAGAACCATTTTAAGTTAACTGAGTTCCTCACTTATAAATTTCATTTTTTTTTGAAGTCTATGCCTTCAAAGGTACCACTTTTATTGGATATTTTTTATTTCTATTTCTTTTTTTTAATCTTTATTAAACTGGGTATTTCTTTTTTTTATTTTTTTCTCCATCTTTATTAAATTGGGTATTTCTTATTTACATTTCAAATGTTATTTCCTTTACCGGTTTCCAGGCCAACATCACCCTAACCCCTCCCCTCCCATGCTAAATGACTGTTCCCTTCCCCATTCTCCCTCGCCCCCCGGATTACAGACCTCCCCGCAAGAATCCCGTTCACTGGGGGTCCAGCCTTGGCAGGACCAAGGGCTTATTCCCCTTCCACTGGTGCCCTCACTAGGCTATTCACTACTACCTACGCAGATGGAGCCCACGGTCAGTCCCTGGAAGCTCTGGTTGGTTGCCATTGTTGTTTATATGGGGTATCAAGCCCCTTCAGCAATTTCAGTCCTTTCTCTGACACCTTCAACGGGGGTCCTGTTCTCAGTTCAGTGGTTTGTTACTGGCATTTGCCTATGTATTTGCTATATTCTGGCTGTATATATCTCTTAGGAGAGATATAGATCCGGTTCCTATCAGCCTGCACCTCTGCTTCATCTTCTCTAGTTTGGAGGCTGTATATGTATGGGCCACATGTGGGGCAGGCTCTGAATGGCCGTTCCTTTAGCCTCAGTTCTAAACTTTGCCTCCCTATACCCTCCTAAGGATATTCTTGTTCACCTTTTAAAGAAGGAGTGAAGCATTCACATTTTGGTCATCCTTCTTGAGCTTCATATGTTCTGTGCGTCTAGGGTAATTCGAGCATTTGGGTTAATGTCCACTTGATCAATGAGTGCATACCATGTGTTTCTTTCTGTGATTGGGTTACAACACTCAGGATGATATTTTTCAGTTCCATCCATTTGCCTATGAGTTTCATAAACTCATTGTTTTTGATAGCTGAGTAATATTCCATTGTGTAGATATACCACATTATCTTATCCCTTCCTCTGTTGAAGGGCATCTGGGTTCATTCCAGCTTTTGGCTATTATAAATAAGACTGCTATGAACATAGTGGAACATGTGTCTTTGTTATATGTTGGATCATCTTTTGGGTATATACCCAAGAGAGGTATAGCTGGGTCCTCAGGTAGTGCAATGTCCAATTTTCTGAGGAACCTCCAGACTGATTTCCAGAATGGTTGTACCAGTCTGAAATCCCATCAACAATGGAGGAGGGTTCCTCTTTCTCCACATCCTTACCAGCATCTGCTGTCACCGGAGGTTTTAATCTTAGCCATTCTGACTGGTGTGAAGTAGAATCTCAGGGTTGTTTTGATTTGCAGTTTCCTTATGACTAAAGGTGCTGAACATTTCTTTAGGTGTTTCTCAGCCATTTGACATTCCTCAGCTATGAATTCTTTGTTTAACACTGAACGCCATTTATTAATAGGGTTATTTGTTTCCCTACAGTTTAACTTCATGAGTTATTTGTGTATTTCGGATATAAGCCCTCTATCAGTTGTAGGATTGGTAAAGATCTTTTCCCAATCTGTTGGTTGCCATCTTGTCCTAACAAGAGTGTCCTTTGCCTTACAGAAGCTTTGCAGTTTTATGAGATCCCATTTGTCTATTCTTAATCTTAGAGCATGAGACATTGGTGTTTTGTTCACGAAATTTTCTCCAGTGTCCATGTGTTCAAGGTTCTTCCCTACTTTTTCTTCTATTAGTTTGAGTACATCTGGTTTGGTGTGAAGGTCCTTGCTTCACTTGGACTTAAGCTTTGCTCAAGGTGATTAGATTGGATTGATCTGCATTCTTCTACTTGCTGACCTCCAGTTGAACCAGCACCATTTGCTGAAAATGCTATCATTTTTTCATTGGCTGGTTTTGGCTCCTTTCTCAAAAATCAAGTGACTATAGGTGCGTTGGTTCATTTCTGGGTCTTTAATACTATTCCACTGGTCTATCTGCCTATCTCTGTACCAATACCAAACAAATGGTCTTTATCACTATTTCTCTGTAATACTGCTTGAGTTCATGAATACTTATTCCCCCAGAAGTCCTTTTATTGTTGAGGATAGTTTTAGATATCCTGGCTTTTTTGTTATTCCAGATGAATTTGCAAATTGTTCTGTCTAACTCTATGAAAAATTGGATTGGAATTTTGATGGGGATTGCATTGCATCTGTAGATTACTTTTGGTAAAATGGCCATTTTTACTATATTAATCCTGCCAATACATGAGCATGGGAGATCTTTCCATCTTTGAAATCTTAATCAATTTCTTTCTTCAGAGACTTGAAATTCTTATCATATACTTCTTTCACTTACTTGGTTAAAGTCATACTGAGGAATTTTGTATTATGTGGGACTATTTTGAAGGGTATCGTTCCCCTAATATCTTTCTAGGTTTGTTTCTCTTTTGTGTAGAGGAAGGCTACTGATTTGTATTAATTTTGTATCCATCCACTTTGCTGAAGGCATTTATCAGTTTTAGTAGTACTCTGGTGGAACTTTTGGGATCACTTAAGTATACTATCATATCATTGGCAAAGAGTGATAATTTGACATCTTCCTTTCTAATCTGTATCCCTTTGATCTCCTTCACTTTTCTGATTGCTCTTGCGAGGACTTTGAGAACTATATTGAATAAGTAGGGAGAGAGTGGGCAGTCTTGTCTAGTCCCTCATTTTAGTGGGATTGCTTCAAGTTTCTCTCCATTTAGTTTAATGTTAGCTACTGGTTTGCTGTATATGGCATTTACTATGTTTAGGTATGGGACTTGAATTCCTATTCTTTCCAGGACTTTTATCATGAAGGGGTGTTGCATTTGGCAAATGCTTTCTCAGCATCTAATGAAATGATCATGTGGTTTTATTCTTTCAGTTTGTTTATATAATGGATCACATTGATGGTTTTCCGGATATTAAACCATCCCAGCATGCCTGGGATGAAGCCTACTTGATCATGGTGGATGATTGTTTTGATATGTTCTTGGATTCAGTTTTCAAGAATTTTTTGAGTATTTTTGTGTTGATATTCATAAGGGAAATTGCTCTGAAGTTCTTATTCTTTGTTGGGTCTTTGTGTGGTTTAGGTATAAGAGTAATTGTAAGAGTAAGAGTAATTCATAGAAGGAATTCAGTAGTACTCTGTCTGGTTTAGGTATAAGAGTAATTGTAAGAGTAAGAGTAATTCATAGAAGGAATTCAGTAGTACTCTGTCTGTTTCAATTTTATGGAATAGTTTGGATAGTATTGGTATGAGGTCTTCTATGAATGTCTGATAGAATTCTGCAACTGCACCTGCATCTGGACCTGGGCTCTTTTTAGTTGGGAGATTTTAATGACTGCTTCTATTTCTTTAAGAGTTATGGGGTTGTTTAAGTGGTTTATCTGTTCCTGATTTAACTTTGGCACCTGGTATCTGTCTAGGAAATTGTCCATTTCCTCCAGATTTTCAAGTTTTGTTGAATATAAGCTTTTGTAGTAGGATCTGATGATTTTTTGAATTTCTTCTGATTCTGTTGTTATGTCTCCTTTTCAATTCTGTTTTTGTGGGACTCTCTGTGTCCCCTGGTAAATCTGGCTAGGGTTTATTTTTCTTGTTGATTTCCTCAAAGAACCAGCTTTTGGTTCTGTTGATTCTTGGTTTAGGCCTTTTTGTTTCTACTTGGTTCGTGTCAGCTCAGATTTTGATAATTTCCTGCCTTCTACTCCTCCTGGGTGTATTTGATTCTTTTTGTTCTAGAGCTTTTAGGTGTGCTGTCAAGCTGCTGACATATGCTCTTTCCTGTTTCTTTCTGCAGGCACTCAGAGCTATGAGTTTTCCTCTTAGCACAGCTTTCATTGTGTCCCATAAGTTTGGGTATGTTGTACCTTCATTTTCATTAAATTCTAAAAAGTTTTTAATTTCTTTCTTTATTTCTTCCTCTGTCATTGAGTAGAGCATTGTTCAACTTCCATGTATATGTGGGTGTTCTTTTCTTACTGGTATTGAAGAACAGCCTTAGCCCATAGTCGTCTGAAAGGACACATGGGATTATTTCTATCTTCTTGTATCTGTTGAGGCCTGGTTTTTGCCTGATTATATGGTCATTTTTGGAGAAAGTACCATGAGTTCATGAGAAGAAGGTATATCCTTTTGTTTTAGGATAGAATGTTCTATAAATATCTGCTACGTCCATTTGGTTCATAACTTCTGTTAGTCTGTCTATGTCTCTGTTTAATTTCTGTTTCCATGATCTGTCCATTGATGGAAGTAGGGTATTGAAATCTCAAACTAATATCGTGTGAGGGGCAATGTGTGCTTTGAGCTTTAGTAAGGTATCTTTTATGTATGTAGGTGTCCTTGCATTTGGGGAATAGATATTTAGGATTGAGAGTTCATATTGGTGGATTTTTCCTTTGCTGTATCTGAAGTAATCTCCCTTCTCTTTTTTAATAATTTTTGATTGAGAGTCAATTTTATTTGATATTAGAATGGCTACTCCAGCTTGCTTCTTCCGACCATTTGCTTGGAAAGTTGCCTTTCAGCCTTTTACTCTGAAGTAGTGTCTGTCTTTGTCTCTGAGGTGTGTTTCCTGTAGGCAGCAAAATGCTGGGTTCTCATTAAGTATCCAGTTTGTTAATCTGTGTCTTTTTAATGGGGAATTTAGTTTATTGATGTTGAGAGATATTAAGGAATAGTGATTGTTGCTTCCTGTTATATTCATATTTGGAGGCGAAATTATGTTTTTGTGCCTTTCTTCTTTTGATTTTTTGCAAAGCGATTAGTTTCTTGCTTTTTCTAGGGTGTAGCTTGCCTCCTTTTGTTGGGCTTTAACATTTATTGTCCTTTGTAGGGCTGTATTTGTATAAATGTTGTGTAAATTTGGTTTTGTCTTGGAATATCTTGATTTCTCTGTCTATGTTAATAGAGAGTTTTGCTGGATACATTAACTTAGGCTGGTATTTGTGTTCTCTTAGAGTCTGTATAACATCTGTTCAGGATATTCTGGTTTTCATAGTCTGGTGAGAAGTCTGGTGTAATTCTGATAGGTCTGCCTTTATATGTCACTTGACCTTTTTCCCTTACTGCTTTTAATATTCTTTCTTTGTTTTGTGAACTTGTTGTTTTGACTATTATATGACAGGAGGAGTTTCTTTTCTGGTCCAAACTTTTTGGAGTTTTGTAGGCTTCTTGTATGTTTAATGGCATCTCTTTCTTTAGGTTAGGGAAGTTTTCTTCTTCTTCTTCTTCTTCTTCTTCTTCTTCTTCTTCTTCTTCTTCTTCTTCTTCTTCTTCTTCTTCTTCTTCTTCTTCTTCTTCTTCTTCTTCTTCTTCTTTTTGTTGAAGCTATTTACTGGTCCTTTGAGTTGGGAGTCTTCACTTTCTTCTATACCTATTATCCTTAGGTTTGATCTTCTCATTGTGTCCTGGATTTCCTGTATGTTTTGGGCCACTATCCTTTTCCATTTTCCATTATCTTTGACATTTGTTTCAATGATTTCTATGCAATCTTCCTATCCTGAGATTCTCTCTTGTATCTCTTATATTCTGTTGCTAATGCTTGTATCTACGGCTCCTTGTCTCTTCCTTTGGTTTTCTATATCCAGGTTTGTCTCCCTTTGTGCTTTCTTTATTGTTTCTCTTTCCATTTTCTGTTCCTTCACCTGTTTGACTGTCTTTTCCTCTAATTCTTTCAGGGATTTTTGTGTTTACTCTCTAAGAGTTTCTACTTGTTTACTTGTGTTTTCCTGCATTTCTCTAAGGGAGCTCTTTATGTCTTTCTTTAAGTCCTCCATTATCATGAACTAATGAGATTTTAAATGTAGATCTTACTTTTCTGGTGTGTTTGGATACTCAGTGTTTGCTTTGGTGGGAGAATTGGGCTCTGATGATGCCATGTAGTCTTGGTTTCTGTTTCTTGTGTTCCTGTGCTTGCCTCTCACCATCAGGTTGTCTCTGGTATTACCTTGTTTTGCTATTTCTGACAGTGAGTTGACCTTCCTATAGACCTGTGTGTCAGGAGTGCTGTAGACCTGTTTTCCTGTTTTCTTTCAGTCAGTTATGGGAACTGAGTGTTCTGCTTTCAGGCATGTAGTCATTCCTCTCCACTGACTTTCAGCCACTCCTGTGGGCATGAACCAGAAGGGTCTGCCCCTACTTCTCCTGGGTCCCTGTGCTCAGTTGTCACAGGTGGTGCTAGGCATTTTCCTCTAGAGTCAGAAATGTGGGCAGAAAGTAGTATCCTCTGGTTTCCCAGGTATGTCTGCCCCTCTGAGTGTCTAGCTCTCTCTCCCAAGTGATTTGGGTGCAGGGAGCTGTTTGCCCAGTTCCTTTCACATCCAGTAGCAGTTTGGACTGCATGGCTCCTGGGCTTGACTGCCCCCAACTCTCAGTGCCCAGAGGCCCTATACAGTTTCCTCTTGTGCCAAGGATGTGGATAAAGTTGGGCAGAAGTGGCGGTCTCTCCTGCCCTGCAGTCTTAAGATTGCCCACGAGTCTGGGTGATCAGCTTTCTCTCCCTTGGGGTTTGCGAGCAGGGAGCTGTTAGCTGGGTTCAGCGAGGTTCAGGTGCCAGCTAGAAACTGGAAGTGTCTGGTCCCAGAGGAATTTTGCCTTTGTGTGTCCTGAGTCTACCAGGCAGGTCACTTGGAAAAGAAAAGTTGGTCTTACTTCTGGTCTCGGGCATGAAGTCGCTCCTTGGGGCTAGGTTTCAGCTCTCAATGGTGGCAGCAACCAGAAGCAAGTTTTTAATTTCTAATTTACTTGCCATATGTCCTCATGCAGTATAAATAATTGAAATTTTATTTTAGAGCATTCAAAACATCAACAAAGGATAAACTGACAAATGATACTATTTATATTTCAAAAATGCTTCTGTTCTCTCTCTCTCTCTCTCTCTCTCTCTCTCTCTCTCTCTATATATATATATATATATATATATATACATATATATTCTATGTTATCTCAATTGAAAAGAATTTTTAGAAAATGTAGATCTAGTCTGTGTTGTCTTAGCTGTTAAACCATATATAAAAGATTAGGAAGACAGTTAAGTGGTTAAGAACAGTATTACTCTTATTGAGGACTGGGTTTGGATCATAGCATCCTCGTGGAAACTAAGGACCAACTGTTTGTTGTCTATAAGATACAATTCCTTACAATTCAGAAGAAATGTTGAAGCTAAAACTGAGGGAGTGAGATATCAAGACATGAGCTGTCTTCTACTGTCTACATGATGCTTTTCAAGAAAAAAATCTAAATTAAGTAGCAAACCCTAAAGTTATTTACAAATTAGTTACAAATAGAGATTGTTATGTTTCTTGTACTCTATATAAACAACTCTCCCTTCAATGAAAGCACTCAAGCATTTGAAACCAAGCTTCTGTTTCTTGCAAGATCAATGGAAAAGAAAATGGATGTGATACCGTGAATGCAAAAACAGTATGAATGTTGACCTAAATCTGTGAGCAAAATTTAGTTTGGTTTGAATGAATGAAATAAATGAAAGGAGTAAATGTACATGTACTTATTTCTTCTTTACATAAACTCAGTTCAATAAACTTTAGAGCTACATTCTGAAAATATTTCAGACTATTGTTCTGCATGATGGACTATTAGATAGGCAACACCCCTTTAACAAATCAGTTATATGTAGCATAAATAAATAAAAAGATTTCCCATGGATTGTTCATTTCTATCCTGCCCAGTTGCTATGGTTAGTCTTTACCATATGGTTCAGCCCCAACAGTACAGTGTCTTAAAATAACTTATAGTACAAGAAAGGGAAGCTAGGGTTTTAGTCATTTTAAATATCCATTTTCCTACAGGCTATGGAAGATTAATTTTCTAAGTATATAGCTTATCTCAATAAAGTAATCATTACATACTAGCAACAGAAGGTAACTCTGTGGCCAGCTTTTACAAATTCTAAGAATATAAACATCTTCCAAACAGTATATATTTTGAGAACTGCAACTGTGTTGCTCTAGGCTAAGTACTTAGAGACTTAAGAGCAGACCTACTGGCAGAATGTGATGAATTATTATCTGTTGTTTTGAATTAAATTACTTCCTTTTGATTTCAATAGATCATAAGGTATAAAAGGAAGAAGTTAAAAATTGCTGAAGGGAATGGGATAAAAACTTCACTTTAAAATTTACTAGTAATTAAGACAGCTGTGTGAATAATGAAGCAGGCAGTGTCACTTTTCCTTATGACCACATTTAAAGGAAATTCTGCTCTGAGTTTGTGCCAACCTATAAATCTGCAGAAAGGAACATTAACAATCTTTTTAATTTAGACAAATAACCTCCACATTATATATGCTCACAGAAGAATATTGAAAAAAGTAAATTGAAACTTCCCAACATCTAACACAGACAACAATAACTATCTTGAGATTAGGAGAGCTGGTGTGGTGGTACCTTACTTTAACATTAGCACTTGGGAATGTTGAGTAGGGAAAGTCCAGACTTGATTAAACAGTAAGTTACAGGTAAAATAGAATAATGACCAGCCTTCAAAATATACTTCAAAACTCTAGATGTATTATGTGCAAATATTTTCAAAATTGGATAGTTTTTTTTAATTTGGTGAAATGATATAGAATGGTGGGAAATTAGGGAAATTGGGAGAAGTAAAAGAACCACTTCATCAGAGTAAGGCTGATTTCTCTCCCCATATGGTAGCAAAAATTCTAGTACAGTTAACAAAATTTGCTATGCAACTTTCTATATGGAGAAATCATATTGAAATATTTTGCTGCAAATGTTAAAATAGTAACAAACGCATTAAAGGCCTTTGGATATATGGCCTCTCTTCTCAGATATAGTCTTGCAAGTTTTTGAAGTCTGACAAGCAAGAGTAAAATCTGACTTTATATTGCAGGCTTGTTTTTTCTTCCTTTCTCAACCTTTGGAACTGGCCTTGTTCCCATTATTATCTGTCATTCTATCCAATGTACATCAAGAACTATGCACAATGAATCTCACTTACACAAAAAGGAAAACAATGGAAAAACTACAATGACAACACTATCAAGCACCCACAGATTTTCTGATCAACCCTGTGACCACTGTAGCTTCCAAAGCCACCAAATCATGTGAATTGCTACTATCAGGACCCTTAAGAACATCTTGAGTTGTCCACTTCAACACTTTGGTTTATCTTAAGTGGTAGCTTTTCTATCAATACCATACGTAGATCTATATTAAAATATCATCTTATGAATTCTGTCTCTGTGTCATACTTTCTATGAAGACCTTTCTATACAGTTTAAAATCTTAGCTTTATCTGTGTAAATGTCTATGACAAGATCTCTTTGGGCTGCCACAGGCAGTGACATAGAGTTGGGATACTGGCCCACCCTTCACTGACATTCCATATATATGCACATAAATTAAAAGGATAATGATATATATTAGTACATAATGCTTTTAAATGCAAACAAAAGTAAGCATTTCCATATTGAAAAACAAAAGTGTCATAGATTAATGTACTTCTATTATTTTAAAATTTAACAAACCAGAAATAAAAAAGTATTTGAATGATATATCATTATACTTTCTTATTATGAAACTTTGCTGTTTTTACTATTCCCTTAACTAATCAAACCACGTTCAGAATATCTTTATTCACAAATATGATTCTCTCATCTGAATGTTTCATGTATGGATATATATATATATATATAGCAGGTATATTATATATTTTAATAAAATATGTATATAATATATATCCGTGTGCCGTTAGGCATTTACTATATTTATAAATCTACAGAAAAACTACTATAAGAAAAATGGTGCTTACTGTGATTAATGAAGACATTCAAAGCTCTTTAAGCAAGAAACAGAAATTGAATGCAACTCTGGAGAACAAATGGTTAAAAAATATAAAATGATTACAAGAACTACTCTAAGGGTAATGAGGAGAGTCAGTGAGGGATTGGTGAATGAAATTATGCAGCTAGGTTATGAGAAACTGAGTTATAAACTTTAGACCACAAGACCTGAATAATTAGAAGAATAGGGTAATTAGTTGATTAAGAGCAGGGATTCCTGAGTCAGGGAGAATAAATTCCTGAATTATAAAATAGCAAAGGTTTCCAGATTTATACCTAAAATTGCAAAGGAAATATTAATATTTGTGCATTTCCTAAACTGAATGCTGTAAGAAAAGGTAGGTTGACTATTCTCTTTCCCCTTCCTAAGGATATCTATTCCTCCCCTCTTGGCCTCCCATTGTTGATTAGCCTTTTTGGTCAGCATTGAAGCATGACTACCCTTTACATATGGTAATATCCGCTTGTAAGTTTACACATACCATATTTGTCTTTTGGGGTTTAAGTTGTTTTAGTCAGGATGACTGTTTTCTAGTTCTATCCATTTGCCTGAAAATATCATGATGTTATTTTTTAATAGTAAGTAATATTCTATTGTGTGAATGCACCATGTTTTCTTTATCTAGTTTTCTTTATTTCAACTTGAGACAACCAAGAAAGATCCTATAGGAGCAAACCACAACTGAGAAAATGACTTCATAGGATCTAGCACTAGGGCATGTTTTAAATATGAGGTATTTATACTTATCTTCTCATGCACACTTTTTAATGATAATTAATATGGAATATGTACAACCATCACGTTTATGACATGTAAGTGAAATTCTTATAATATAAAATAATATATTTGAATTTTGAAAGATTGTATCTAAGTAGAGAGGAGAAGAGACATTTGGTGAAGTTTTTGACATAACTTCTTAAAACATTTGAAAAATATTTTACATAAAGAAACATGTAAGATCTGATTGGGAAGCTAATATATATGTATGCACACACACATATATGTGTGTATGTATATACATTTATATGTTTATACATATACATATATACATTCTAGAATTTCACTTAAAATTTAACAGTTTTTAGGATTGACAAAAGTGATTCAATAAAAATGTAGATGACTGTTCAAAAGACATAATTTAAATACAATTAACAAATAAATTACTGGGGGTTCAGTCTTAGCAGGACCCAGGGTTTCCCCTTCCACTGGTGCTCTTACTAGGATATTCATTGCTATCTATGGGGTCAGAGTCCAGGGTCAGTCCATGTATAGTCTTTAGGTAGTGGCTTAGTCCCTGGAAGCTCTGGTTGCTTGGCATTGTTGTACATATGGGGTCTCGAGCCCCTTCAAGCTCTTCCAGTTCTTTCTCTGATTCCTTCAACGGGGGTCCTATTCTCAGTTCAGTGGTTTGCTGCTGGCATATGCCTCTGTGTTTGCTGTATTCTGGCTGTGTCTCTCAGGAGCGATCTACATCCGGTTCCTGTCGGCCTGCACTTCTTTGCTTCATCCATCTTGTCTAATTGGATGGCTGTATATGTATGGGCCACATGTGGGGCAGGCTCTGAATGGGTGTTCCTTCTGTGTCTGTTTTAATCTTTGCCCCTCTATTCCCTGCCAAGGGTATTCTTGTTCCCCTTTTAAAGAAGGAGTGAAGCATTCACATTTTGATCATCCGTCTTGAGTTTCATTTGTTCTAGGCATATAGGGTAATTCAAGCATTTGGGCTAATAGTCACTTATCAATGAGTGCATACCATGTATGTTTTTCTGTGATTGGGTTACCTCACTCAGGATGATATTTTCCAGTTCCAACCATTTGCCTACGAATTGTTGGGGGGAGGGCGGCAATGGGGGGAGGATGGGGAGGGGAACACCCATAAAGAAGGGGAGGTGGGAGGGGGGAGGGGGATGTTTGCTCGGAAACCGGGAAAGGGAATAATACTCGAAATGTATATAAGAAATACTCAAGTTAAAAAGAAAATTACACAGCAATTTGCAACACTTAGTTGTTTTGATGGAGTTTAAGCACTGGCATCCAGGAATTTATACACCATTGGTCCAAGTTGTGACCAGAGAAAATGAAATTTCTAATTTATTATTTATTACAGATTTGTGTCTCTAACTTGTATCAGTTACAGGTCCTATAACCACATTATTAAAACCGCAAATAAAATGCTTAATCATCCCTCTCCTTCACCTTCGATCCATTAAGTGTGCCTACAGGGCAACTGCTCACGTCAGTACATAATGTGGTTCCATGAGAGCATCAAACACCACGGCAGAAGCAGACTACGAACAGCAGTGGTGTTCAGCCGCTTTGCACTGAGGAGCTGTTTTATTTCTGACACTTGCACCTCACATTAAATTGCAAAGTATCGATTGCCTCTGGGAATTATGAGGAGATGTAAATGTTAATTCCAGCTCCTCCACATTTGGGAGTTAATATCCCAACAAAATAAAACTTAATCATAGCTTTAACACAGCTTTAAGTAGGCATGCTAAAACAAGTTTGCATTAGAGGAAGACAGTTGGTAATACAGGAAATATCCTAAGGAAAAGTGCAAACCACAAATCAGGGAGATTGAATCCTAGGAATCATAAATATTTTCTTTGTTGCTGTTCAAAATGAAAAATAAAAGATCACGGCAATACTGAGGAAAGATATATATCTTATGTACAAATAAATCCTTATTTTCCATAAGTCCTTCAAATTTATTTTCTACAGATTTTACATTATTTTTTCGAAATGATGGTACTCTGCTCTGACATAGCACTGCCAGTAGCCCGGAATGTCTCCTGAGTATTTAAAATGTGGATAACATGAAATAAGCTACAGTAAAATATGCATGACCTAAAAACCATATGTAACATTTAGAATTTTTCTTTTAAGCTCAAATAAAAATAGTAGAAGGAAAAATTCTTTACCTGTTTTGAAGTTTTATATATTTTTATTATTTTCCATATGCTAGGAACATGTACTTTATCTTTGATAATTTTATAATGTACACAATGGAAAAAAATAATTTTAGAACATATTTTCTGTATGAAAACATTTGCCTTTATTCAAACATTTTTCTGGCTCTTATGTTCTTCACTCGCTGATTATTCTCCACAACAATCCCTGAGCCTTAGGAGGAGGGGCTATGATAAAGATGTCACATTGTAAAGCCTTCTTATGAATTTTGATACAAAGTTATTCGAATTATACAATATGATGCCCATGTATTTCACTTTAGTTAGGTTTTATAATAAGGCTCTTGACCATTAAGAATGCATTTCATTGAAAAGAGACAAAAATATTATTTTAATAGCTGAAGGTAAAAATAAGGAAAACATACTAGCTGGAGAGATGGCTCAGTGGTTAAGTGCACTGGTGGCTCTTCCAGTGGTTCTGAGTTCAATTCCCAGCAACCACATGGTGGCTCCCAACCATCTGTAATGGGATCTGATGCTATCTTCTGGCATGCAGGTGTACATGCAGATAGAGCACTCATATACATAAAATTAAGTAGGTAAATTTTTAAAAAGGGAGAGGGGGCAGTGAGCAGGATTTAAAGTGAATAAAAGTAAAGGAATAAATGAATAATAAGTTTCCTGACAGTGGTCAGGGAATTATACAGAAGGGTTTAGCAGTAGGGAAAGGGGACCTAGGGGTAGCCACTAGAAAGTCCCAGATACAAGGAAAGCAAGAGGTTCCCAGGACCCAACAAGGATGAGATTATCTGAAATACCCCACAAAGGAGATACAGAACCTGTAGAGACCAAATCCATAGGTTAGGCACAGCCCCGTTTGAGGGACAGGACCACCACCCATCTCAAAAATATTAATTCAGATTTGTTTCTGCCTAAGGAAATGCAGGGACTAAGAATGGAAATGAGACTAAAGAAAAGGCCATCCAGTAACTGCCCCACCTAGAGATCCATCCCAACTGCAGACACAAAATACTGTTGCTAATGCCAAGAAGCGTTTGTTGACAGAAGCTTGGTATGGCTGTCCTCTGAAAGGCTCTGCCAGAGCCTGACACATACAGATGCGGGTGCACACAGCCAACCATTGTACTGATTATGAGGACCTCAGTGAAAGAGCAAGGAGAAGGACTGAAGGAGCTGAAGGGACCTGCAACCCCATAGGAAGAACAACAATATCGACGAACCAGACCTCCACCCCCAGAGCTCCCAGGGACTAAACCACCAACCAAAGAGTACACATGGAGGGACCTATAGCTCCAGCTGCATATGTAGCAGAGGATGGCCTTGCCTGGCAGAAACAGAAAGGGAGTCCCTTGGTCCTGGGGAAGCTTGATGCCCCAGTGTAGGGGAATCCTAGGACAGTCAGGAAGGGGGGATTAAATTTGAGATGTAAGTAAATAAAATAACCAATAAAATTTTTAAAAAATAAGTAAAATGAATAAAGAAAAGAAAGACATACTATACAATACAACACAAGAAAAACAACTTTATTAGATTTAAAAATATGTGGTTACATATTTTTAATGTGTTTAAAAATGTAAAGCATCATATTGGTTACCATCAGTTAGTCCAAAAATAACCCTAAGGAGTTATTATCTATGCTTGAGGCATACACCTATATATCCCAGTAGCTTCATAATTTATGTGAATTATGTCAAAGTCAAGTATTTGAGTGATAGTTACGTCTTTTCTCGAGCAAGACTAAAAATATCTTTATCTTCTTTTACATATATATTCACACATATAAAGACAGATGAAATGATATAAAGAGAGTTAGAGATAATAGAGATAGAGATAGAGATGATACATATTTGCATAGAGAAAAAAACAGAGACAGGAACCAATTCAGGAGACCAGCTAGCTGTGAGCTGTTGACAACCTTCCTACCATAGAGGTTGTCTGACTGTATAAGGTGCCACTCCTGGCTTTAATTATTTATTTACAAAATCCTTCAGATGGCTATTCAGAATCATTTTTACATCCTCTCCAGTGAAACTACCCTTAGTTTGCATTCTCCAGTGCAATTACATAGCCACTTCAGAAATCTGAGCACATCAATTTTCTCCTTTGTTGGATATTTTTGCATTGATATCTATTCATAATTCAAATCTTAGTTCATATTAAATTCTTTAGAAGTTCTTATCCTGATCTAACTCCTCCAGCGTTAATAATATTATCTTTTCCACCTTTCCATAGTATATTTAATATGAAGGAGGAGTAATTTACTCAACACAGGAAGAACAATTCAGCTAACATAAGAAAACAATATAGAACAAAAATTTTTGTTTTAATGTTGTAATAAACCCTACAACAACAACATATTACTGAGGAAAAACACGCTAACTTGGTTTATTTTTATCTTTGTTGTGAATGTAAACCTCAAACAATGAGATATGGATAGTAGGTAAATATATGGTAAATAAACTGATATACATGGCTTTGGAAGCAAAATGTGTAAATTTAACTCTTAAAAAAATAACCTTTATTTTTGACATATAAAATTTCCCTTGACAATCTGTATCACCTTACCAGGGAAACCAGCAGGGAAACCCAAATTTAGTTTTGAGTCTTTCTTAGTATGTAATATGTGTTAAGAAATCATAAATGCTAGAGTCTCACTGTGACTTTAGGAAGATGTTAGTTTTTACCCTTAATATGAAACATTAATTAAAGAATAGAGAATTAATTTGACAAGCTTAGAAGATGCTAAAAGATAGCCTTTTGTTATCACAAAATACAAAAGACACATTGAAAAATAGCAGCATATTCAACTAATGGACCAGATAAAGCACAAAGTACCATTTAACCCTGAGGGCACTGGATAGAATACTGGAAGAGACCACAGCAAGCAATTTTTGTCACTAATTTTAAAAGAAGGGGCCAGATAAGATTGTAACAACCATAGGGTAATGGTAAAATAAGTTATCAAATAAGCTGTCCAGAAACCAGTCCATAATGACCAAATAGTACAAGAAAGAGTAATTTATTTTTTTTTTATTATTAACTTGAGTATTTCTTATATACATTTCGAGTGTTATTCCCTTTCCCAGTTTACGGGCAAACATCCCCCTCCCCCCTCCCCTTTCTTATCGGTGTTCCCCTCCCCACCCTCCCCCCATTGTCGCCCTCCCCCCAACAATCTAGTTCACTGGGGGTTCAGTCTTAGCAGGACCCAGGGCTTCCCCTTCCACTGGTGCTCTTACTAGGATATTCATTGCTACCTATGAGGTCAGAGTCCAGGGTCAGTCCATGTATAGTCTTTAGGTAGTGGCTTAGTCCCTGGAAGCTCTGGTTGCTTGGCATTGTTGTACATATGGGGTCTCGAGCCCCTTCAAGCTCTTCCAGTTCTTTCTCTGATTCCTTCAAAGGGGGTCCTATTCTCAGTTCAGTGGTTTGCTGCTGGTATTCGCCTCTGTATTTGCTGTATTCTGGCTGTGTCTCTCAGGAGCGATCTACATCCGGCTCCTGTCGGTCTGCACTTCTTTGCTTCATCAATCATGTCTAATTGGGTGGCTGTATATGTATGGGCCACATGTGGGGCAGGCTCTGAATGGGTGTTCCTTCAGTCTCTGTTTTAATCTTTGCCTCTCTCTTCCCTGCCAGGGGTATTCTTGTTCCCCTTTTAAAGAAGGAGTGAACCATTCACATTTTGATCATCTGACTTGAGTTTCATTTGTTCTAGGCATTTAGGGTAATTCAAGCATTTGGGCTAATAGCCACTTATCAGTGAGTGCATACCACGTATGTCTTTCTGTGTTTGGGTTAGCTCACTCAGGATGATATTTTCCAGTTCCAGCCATTTGCCTACGAATTTCATAAAGTCATTGTTTTTGAAAGCTGAGTAATATTCCATTGTGTAGATGTACCACATTTT
This sequence comes from Rattus norvegicus, assembly GCF_021556685.1. NCBI lineage: Eukaryota > Metazoa > Chordata > Mammalia > Rodentia > Muridae > Rattus > Rattus norvegicus. The sequence goes on from NC_141540.1 coordinate 90,928,991, forward strand.
CTTTATCCATTCCTCTGTTGAAGGGCATCTGGGTTCTTTCCAGCTTCTGGCTATTATAAATAAGGCTGCAATGAACATAGTGGAGCACGTGTCTTTTTTATATGTTGGGGCATATTTTGGGTATATGCCCAAGAGAGGTATAGCTGGATCCTCAAGCAGTTCAATGTCCAATTTTCTGAGGATCCTCCAGAACTATTTCCCGAATGGTTGTACCAGTTTGCAATCCCACCAACAATGGAGGAGTGTTCCTCTTTCTCCACATCCTCGCCAGCATCTGTTGTCCCCTGAGTTTTTGATCTTAGCCATTCTCACTGGTATGAGGTGAAATTTCAGGGTTGTTTTGATTTGCATTTCCCTTATGACTAAAGATGTTGAACATTTCTTTAGGTGTTTCTCCGACATTCAGCAGTCCTCAGCTGTGAATTCTTTGTTTAGCTCTGAGCCCCATTTTTAATAGGGTTATTTATTTCCCTGTGGTCTAACTTCTTGAGTTCTTTGTATATTTTGGATATAAGGCCTCTATCTGTTGTAGGAATGGTAAAGATCTTTTCCCAATCTGTTGGTTGCCGTCTTGTCCTAACCACAGTGTCCTTTGCCTTACAGAAGCTTTGTAGTTTTATGAGATCCCATTTGTCAATTCTTGATCTTAGAGCGTAAGCCATTGGTGTTTTGTTCAGGAAATTTTTTCCAGTGCCCATGTGTTCCAGATGCTTCCCTAGATTTCTTCTATTAGTTTGAGTGTGTCTGGTTTGATGTGGAGGTCCTTGATCCACTTGGACTTAAGCTTTGTACAGGGTGATAAGCATGGATCGATCTGCATTCTTCTACATGTTGACCTCCAGTTGAACCAGCACCATTTGCTGAAAATGCTATCTTTTTTCCATTGGATGGTTTTGGCTCCTTTGTCAAAAATCAAGTGACCATATGTGTGTGTGTTCATTTCTGGGTCTTCAATTCTATTCCATTGGTCTATCTGTCTATCTCTGTACCAATACCATGCAGTTTTTATCACTATTGCTCTGTATTACTGCTTGAGTTCAGGGATAGTGATTCCCCCTGAAGTCCTTTCATTGTTGAGGATAGCTTTAGCTATCCTGGGTTTTTTGTTATTCCAGATGAATTTGCAAATTGTTCTGTCTAACTCTTTGAAGAATGGGATTGGTATTTTGATGCGGATTGCATTGAATCTGTAGATTGCTTTTGGTAAAATGGCCATTTTTACTATATTAATCCTGCCAATCCATGAGCATGGGAGATCTTTCCATCTTCTGAGGTCTTCTTCAATTTCCTTCTTCAGTGTCTTGAAGTTCTTATTGTACAGATCTTTTACTTGTTTTGTTAAAGTCACTCCGAGGTACTTTATATTACTTGGGTCTATTATGAAGGGTGTCGTTTCCCTAATTTCTTTCTCGGCTTGTTTCTCTTTTGTATAGAGGAAGGCAACTGATTTATTTGAGTTAATTTTATACCCAGCCACTTTGCTGAAGTTGTTTATCAGCTTTAGTAGTTCTCTGGTGGAACTTTTGGGATCACTTAAATATACTATCATATCATCTGCAAATAGTGATATTTTGACTTCTTCTTTTCCGATCTGTATCCCCTTGACCTCCTTTTGTTGTCTGATTGCTCTGGCTAGAACTTCAAGAACTATATTGAATAAGTAGGGAGAGAGTGGGCAGCCTTGTCTAGTCCCCGATTTTAGTGGGATTGCTTCAAGTTTCTCTCCATTTAGTTTAATGTTAGCAACTGGTTTGCTGTATATGGCTTTTACCATGTTCAGGTATGGGCCTTGAATTCCTATTCTTTCCAGGACTTTTATCATGAAGGGGTGTTGAATTTTGTCAAATGCTTTCTCAGCATCTAATGAAATGATCATGTGGTTTAGTTCTTTCAGTTTGTTTATATAATGGATCACGTTGATGGTTTTCCGTATATTAAACCATCTCTGCATGCCTGGGATGAAGCCTACTTGGTCATGGTGGATGATTGTTTTGATGTGCTCTTGGATTCGGTTTGCCAGAATTTTGTTTTGTATTTTTGCGTCGATATTCATAAGGGAAATTGGTCTGAAGTTTTCTTTCTTTGTTGTGTCTTTGTGTGGTTTAGGTACAAGAGTAATTGTGGCTTCGTAGAAGGTATTCGGTAGTGATCCATCTGTTTCAATTTTGTGGAATAGTTTGGATAATATTGGTATGAGGTCTTCTATGAAGGTTTGATAGAATTCTGCACTAAACCCGTCTGGACCTGGGCTCTTTTTGGTTGGGAGACCTTTAATGACTGCTTCTATTTCCTTAGGAGTTATGGGGTTGTTTAACTGGTTTATCTGTTCCTGATTTAACTTCGGTACCTGGTATCTGTGTAGGAAATTGTCCATTTCCTGAAGATTTTCAAGTTTTGTTGAATATAGGTTTTTGTAGTAAGATCTGATGATTTTTTGAATTTCCTCTGAATCTGTTGTTATGTCTCCCTTTTCATTTCTGATTTTGTTAATTTGGACGCACTCTCTGTGTCCTCTCGTTAGTCTGGCTAAGGGTTTATCTATCTTGTTGATTTTCTCAAAGAACCAACTTTTGGTTCTGTTGATTCTTTCTATGGTCCTTTTTGTTTCTACTTGGTTGATTTCAGCTCTGAGTTTGATTATTTCCTGCCTTCTACTCCTCCTGGGTGTATTTGCTTCTTTTTGTTCTAGATCTTTTAGGTGTGTTGTCAAGCTGCTGACATATGCTCTTTCCTGTTTCTTTCTGCAGGCACTCAGCGCTATGAGTTTTCCTCTTAGCACAGCTTTCATTGTGTCCCATAAGTTTGGGTATGTTGTACCTTCATTTTCATTAAATTCTAAAAAGTTTTTAATTTCTTTCTTTATTTCTTCCTTGACCAGGTTATCATTGAGTAGAGCATTGTTCAATTTCCAATATATGTGGACATTCTTCCTTGATTGTTATTGAAGACCAGTTTTAGGCCGTGGTGGTCCGATAGCACGCATGGGATTATTTCTATCTTTCTGTACCTGTTGAGGCCCATTTTTTGACCAATTATATGGTCAATTTTGGAGAAAGTACCATGAGGAGCTGAGAAGAAGGTATATCCTTTTGCTTTAGGATAGAATGTTCTATAAATATCCGTTAGGTCCATTTGGCTCATGACTTCTCTTAGTCTGTCTACATCTCTGTTTAATTTCTGTTTCCATGATCTGTCCATTGATGAGAGTGGGGTGTTGAAATCTCCCACTATTATTGTGTGAGGTCCAATGTGTGTTTTGAGCTTTAGTAAGGTTTCTTTTACATATGTAGGTGCCCTTGTATTTGGGGCATAGATATTTAGGATTGAGAGTTCATCTTGGTGGATTTTTCCTTTGGTGAATATGAAGTGTCCTTCCTTATATTTTTTGATGACTTTTAGTTGAAAATTGATTTTATTTGATATTAGAATGGCTACTCCAGCTTGCTTCTTCTGACCATTTGCTTGGAAAGTTGTTTTCCAGCCTTTCACTCTGAGGTAGTGTCTGTCTTTGTCTCTGAGGTGTGTTTCCTGTAGGCAGCAGAATGCAGGGTCCTCGTTGCATATCCAGTTTGTTAATCTATTTCTTTTTATTGGGGAGTTGAGGCCATTGATGTTGAGAGATATTAAGGAATAGTGATTATTGCTTCCCGTTATATTCATATTTGGATGTGAGGTTATGTTTGTGTCCTTTCATTCTCTTTGTTTTGTTGCCAAGATGATTAGTTTCTTGCTTCTTCTAGGGTATAGCTTGCCTCCTTATGTTGGGCTTTACCATTTATTATCCTTTGTAGTGCTGGATTTGTAGAAAGATATTGTGTAAATTTGGTTTTGTCATGGAATATCTTGGTTTCTCCATCTATGTTAATTGAGAGTTTTGCAGGATACAGTAACCTGGGCTGGCATTTGTGTTCTCTTATGGTCTGTATGACATCAGTCCAGGATCTTCTGGCCTTCATAGTTTCTGGCGAGAAGTCTGGTGTGATTCTGATAGGTCTGCCTTTATATGTTACTTGACCTTTTTCCCTTACTGCTTTTAATATTCTTTCTTTATTTTGTGCATTTGGTGTTTTGACTATTATGTGACGGGAGGTGTTTCTTTTCTGGTCCAATCTATTTGGAGTTCTGTAGGCATCTTGTATGCCTATGGGTATCTCTTTTTTAAGGTTAGCGAAGTTTTCTTCTATGAATTTGTTGAAGATATTTACTGGTCCTTTGAGCTGGGAGTCTTCACTCTCTTCTATACCTATTATCCTTAGGTTTGATCTTCTCATTGAGTCCTGGATTTCCTGTATGTTTTGGACCAGTAGCTTTTTCCGCTTTACATTATCTTTGACAGTTGAGTCAATGATTTCTATGGAATCTTCTGCTCCTGAGATTCTCTCTTCCATCTCTTGAATTCTGTTGGTGAGGCTTGTATCTACAGCTCCTTGTCTCTTCTTTTGTTTTTCTATATCCAGTGTTGTTTCCATGTGTCCTTTCTTGATTGCTTCTATTTCCATTTTTAATTCCTTCAACTGTTTGATTGTGTTTTCCTGGAATTCTTTCAGGGATTTTTGCGATTCCTCTCTGTAGGCTTCTACTTGTTTATTAATGTTTTCCTGTGTTTCCCTAATTGTGTTCATGTCTTTCTTGAAGTCCTCCAGCATCATGATCAAATATGATTTTGAAACTAGATCTTGCTTTTCTGGTGTGTTTGGATATTCCATGTTTGTTTTGATGGTAGAATTGTGCTCCGATGGTGCCATGTAGTCTTGGTTTCTGTTGCTTGGGTTCCTGCGCTTGCCTCTGGCCATCAGATTATCTCTAGTGTTACTTTGTTCTGCTATTTCTGACAGTGGCTAGACTGTCCTATAAGCCTGTGTGTCAGGAGTGCTGTAGACCTGTTTTCCTCTCTTTCAGTCAGTTATGGGGACAGAGTGTTCTGCTTTCCGGCGTGTGGTTTTTCCTCTCTACAGGTCTTCAGCTGTCCCTGTGGGCCTGTGTCTTGAGTTCACCAGGCAGCTTTCTTGCAGCAGAAAAGTTGGTCTTACCTGTGGTCCCGAGGCTCAAGTTTGCTCGCGGGGTGCTGCCCAAGGGCTCTCTGCAGCGGCAGCAACCAGGAAGACCTGTGCCGCCCCTTCCGGGAGCTTCAGTACACCACGGTTCCAGATGGCCTTTGGTGTTTTCCTCTGGCGTCCGAGATGTATGTACAGAGAGCAGTCTCTTCTGGTTTCCCAGGCTTGTCTGCCTACCTGAATGTTTAGCTCTCCCTCCCACGGGATTTGGGTGCAGAGAACTGTTTATCCGATCTGTTTCCCTCAGGTTCCGGTGGTGTCTCAGGCAGGGGTCCTGCCGCTCCTGGGCCCTCCCCCACGGGAGCCCAGAGGCCTTATACAGTTTCCTCTTGGGCCAGGGATGTGGGCAGGGGTGGGCAGTGTTCGTGGTCTCTTCTGCTCTGCAGCCTCAGGAGTGCCCACCTGATCAGGCGGTGAGGTCTCTTTCCCACAGGGTCTGGGAGCAGAGAGCTGCTGCGGGCCCGGGATCCGCGGGCGTGGGACCTCCGGCAAACAAAGGACGTGCCTGGTCCTAGATGAACTCTGCCTCTGTGTGTCCCGATCTCTCCAGGCAGCTCTCTTGCAGCAGACAAGTTGGTCTTACCTGTGGTCCTGTGGCTCAAGTTTGCTCCCGGGGTGCTGACTAAGGGCTCTCTGCGGCGGCAGCAACCAGGAAGCGCAAAATTACTCTTATACCATGTCGGGCGTTCAGATCTCCTCTCACAGCACCCTGAAGAGTGACTCAGCATGTACCAACTGAGTAATTTATTTTTAATGTAACAAACATGTGACTATGTTTCACTGACTCCATTTATTTTTAAATTTTCTTGATGTTCTAACATTCATTGGTAGATAAAGTATAAAAAAGACAGTGTCCTATATCTCATTGGTATAAAAAGTAAATGAATAATTATTATCAAATAACAAAATATCAAACTCTTTGAAATGTAGCCAGAGTGGCATAACAATTACCAACATAAAGCATGGAGTCAACTACATCCTTATGTTTCAGTCCACATGCATGTACACACACACACACACACACACACACACACACACACACACACCACGTACATGCACACGTGCCCACAGAGACACATACATGCACACATATACACACACAAACACACACAGACACATACACACACAACACACACATACACACACATATACTCACAAAAACGAATACATACACACACATGCACACACACTAGCACACTCACAGATAGACACACATACATACACACTCATGAACACTCATACAAACATACACATGTACAGACACACGCACACATGCACACAAGTACAAACATAGACATGTACACACACGGACACACAAACACAAACACACGCACATAGGCACAGCACACACACACATACAAATACACACACATGCACGCACACACATTTTATCAGTAAAATTTATTCAAGCCAAATATATTACATGCACCCTATTAAAATAAAATCTACATTAAGTGTGCTAAGTTTGGGGCTGAGACAGAAATGTTATTTGCCAGAAGATCAGCTTCACAGTTTTGAAAAAAAAATTCTTCAAATTATTGGTATTAATGGAGGAAACAAAGTGGCAAGAAATAATACTGTGAACAATAGGAGGAAGGAGACAGGGAGGAGGAAAAAGAAAGGAGACTCCAAGGAGATTGTGTAACTATTTTCTTAACAAAACAAAATAAACTTCTAAGGTGATGGCCTCATAGGTCTGAGTAGGAGTGATCAGAAATTCGAGCAGTAAATATTCTCAGAAGAACACTATGACAAAAAATTCTTTTAATGACAGTTTTCTAGGGCTAACTACTTTCAATTACTTCTTGAGGTATCAACAGAGATCCCAAAATTTGGTTGGATTGAATTTTCCCTACTGTAAATGCTAGTAGATAAACACCCTAACAGAACTCATAGAACAAAACCCTAGGAGTGAGAATGAAGCAAGCAAAATAAGATTCCTGGAACAAACTTTTTTAAAACAATCATTATCAATGTCCGGATGAGCAACAGGATTATAAAGTCAAAGTCCAGAAGTGCAAAGCAATAAAAACCTTGGGAAAGAACCAGGCAACAGAACAAAATCTAAAAATATCCCCAAATGTTAGGCTTCTTCACTTCTAAACAAAGCAACATGTATAGGAGAAGACAATAGTATTTACTGAGTAGAAATAATCACATTATTCACATGTTCCATGAGCTTGAATACTTTGTCCAAAATAAACAGAGAGAGAGAGAGAGAGACAGAGACAGAGAGACAGAGAGACAGAGAGACAGAGAGAGACAGAGTGAGAGAGAGAGATCTTGAAAGAAAAGAATCCAATTTATCTAATTTATAAATAAAATCACAACCCAGAAGTGCAAACATCCTGAGACCACAGGACAGACTGCCACTTCTGCACACCTGTGCCCACATCCCTGGTCAAAGAGGAAACTGCACAATGCCTCTGGAAACAGGAATATAGAAAGTCAGCCGCCAGTTCCTATGCTACTGGTCTGCACCCAGGATTGAACTGAACCAGCCAAAAAGCTCCCTGAACCCAAATCCTGTGGGGGAGCTGGACCCTCAGAAGTGTGGACACTCCTGAGAAGTCAGAGACTATGCTCTGCCCACATTACAGATCCAAGAGGGAATCTCCTAGTGCCAACTGTGCTCCCTGCGTGCAAGGACCTAGGAGCAATCAGAGGCAGGACCTTTCTGGTTCCTGCCCTCTCCAAGAGCTGGAAGACATTCTCTGGGAGCACCTACATACCTGAAATCAGAGAACCTGCTCTCAGAAAAAGCAGAAAGAAAACAGGGAAACAGTTCTACAGGAGTGCTGACACAGAGGCCTACAGCAAGGTCAAGTCACTCTCAGAAACAGCAAGAGAAGCAAACACCAGAGAGAACCCAATGGCTAGAGGCAAGCGCAGGAACTTAAGCAACAGAAACCAAGACTACTTGACATCATCAGAGCACAGCTCTCCCAACAAAGAAAATACTGTGTATACAAACGCACCGGAAAAGCAAGATTTAGATTTAAAATCACATTGAATGTCAATGAAGAAGAACTTTAAGAGGACATAAAGAACTCCCTTAAAGAAAAGCAGGAAAACACCAGTAAACAAGTAGAACCTCTTAAAGAGGAAACATAAAAATCCCTGAAAGAATTACAGGAAAATACAAACAAACAGGTAAAGGAATTAATCAAAACCATTCAGGATTTAAAAATGGAAATAGAAACAATAAAGAAAACACAAAGGGAGACAAACCTGGATATTGAAAACCTAAGGAAGAGATAAGGAGTCTTAGATATTAGCATCATCAACAGTATACAAGAGATAGAAGAGAGAAAATCAGAGGCAGTAGATACCATAGAAAACATTGACACAACCATCAAAAATAATGTAAAAATGCAAAAAGTTCTTGCCGAAAATATCCAGGAAATCCAGGACACAATGAGAAGATCAAACCTAAGGATAATAGGTACAGAAGAAAGTGAAGACTCCCAAATTAAAGGGCCAGTAAATATATTCAACAAAATTATGGAAGAAAACTTCCTTAACCTAAAGAAAAAGATGCCCATAAACATACAAGAAGCCTACAGAACTACAAATAGATTGGACCAGAAAAGAAACTCCTCCTGTCACATAATAGTCAAAACACCAAATGCACAAAACAAAGAAAGAATATTAAAAGCAGTAAGGGAAAAAGTTCAAGTGACATATAAAGGCAGGCCTATAAGAATTACACCAGAGTTGTTACCAGAGACTATAAAAGCCAGAAGATCCTGGACAGATGTCATAGAGACCCTAAGATAACACAAATACCAGCCCAAGTTACTGTATCCAGCAAAACTCTCAATTACCATAGATGGAGAAAACAAGATATTCCATGACAAAACAAAATTTATTCAATATCTTCCTATAAATCCAGCCCTACAAAGGATAAAAGATGGAAAACTCCAACACAGGGAGAGAAACTATACCGTACAGAAAGCAAGAATATAATCTCCTTGCAAAAAAACCAAAAGAGAGACACACAAACATAATCCCGCCTATAATAATGAATATAACAGGAAGCAACAATCAGTATTCCTTAATATCTCTCAACAGACTCAATTCTCCACTAAAAAAGACATAGACTAACAGACTGGATATGAAAAGAGGACCCAGAATTTTGCTGCATGCAGGAAACACACCTCAAAGACAAAGACAGAACTACCTCAGAGTAAATGGCTGGAATACAACTTTCCAAGCAAATGGCTGGAAGAAAAAAGCCAGAGTTGCCATTCTAATATCAAATAAAATTGACTTTCAACCAAAAGTCATTAAAAAAGATAAGGAAGGACATTTCATATTCATCAATGAAAAAACCCACCAAGATAGACTCTCAATCCTAAATATCTAAGCTCCAAATGCAAGGGCACCTACATTCATAAAAGAAAACTTACTAAAGCTCAAATCACGCATTGTACCTCACACAATAATAGTAGATTTCAATAACCCACTCTCATCAATGGACAGATCATGGAAACAGAAATTAAGGAGAGACAGAGAAACTAACAGAAGTTATGAACCAAATGGATTTCACAGATATCTATAGAATATTCCATCCTAAAACAGAAGGATATACCTTCTTCTCAGCACCTCATGGTACCTTCTTCATAATTGACAATATTATCGGTCACAAAACAAACCTCAACAGATGTAAGAAGATTGAACTAATCCCATGCATCCTATCAAGGACTAAGACTGGTATTCAATAACAAAAATAATGACAGAAAGCCCACATATATGTGGAAGTTGAACAATGCTCTACTCAATGACAACTTGGTCAAGGAAGAAATAAAGAAAGAAATTAAAGACTTCTTAGAATTTAGTGAAAATGAAGATACAGCATACCCAAACATATGGGACACAATGAAAGCTGTGCGAAGAGGAAAACAAATAGCTCTGAGTGCCTGCAAAAAGAAACAGGAGAGAGCATATGTCAGCCGCTTGATGGCACACCAAAATGCTCTAGAACAAAATGTAATAAATAAATACAAGAGGAGTAAAAGGCAGGAAATAATAAAACTCAGGGCTGAAATCAACCAATTAGAAATGAAAAGGACTATACAAAGAATCAACAAAAGTGGGAGCTGGTTCTTTGAGAAAATCAACAAGATAGATAAACCCTTAGCCAGACTAAAAAGAGGGCACAGAGAGTGTGTCCAAATTAACAAAACCAGAAATGAAAAGGGAGACATAACTGCAGAATCTGAGCAAATTAAAAAGTCATCAGATCCTACTACAAAAGCAATATATTCAACAAAACTGGAAAATCTGAAGGAAAAGGACAATTTTCTAGACAGATACCAAGTAACAATGTTAAATAAGGAACAAATAAACCATCTAAACAACCCCATAACTCCTAAAGAAATAGAAGCAGTTATTAAAAGTCTCAAAACCAAAAAGAGCCCAGGATCATATGGGTTTACTGCAAAATTCTACCATATCTTCATAGAAGACCTCATACCAATACTGTCCAAACTATTCCACACAATTGAAACAGATGGAGCACTAACAAATTCCCTTTATGAAGCCACAATTACTCTTGTACCTAAACCACACAAAGACCCAACAAGGAAAGAGAACTTCAGACCAATTTCCTTATGAATATTTATGCAAAATACTCAATAAAATTCTTGCAAACCAAATCCAAGAACTCACCAAAACTATCATCTATCATGATCAAGAAGGCTTCATCCGAGGGATACAGGAATGGTTTAATATACTAACATCCATCAACACAATCCATTCAACTATAAGATCACATGATCATTTCATTAGATGCTGAGAAAGCATTTGACAAAATTCAACACATCTTCACGATAAAAGTCCTGGAAAGATCAGGAATTCAAGGCCCATATCTAAACATAGTAAAAGCAAGATACAGCAAACCAGCAGCTAACATCAATCTAAATGGAGAGAAACTTGAAGCAATTCCACTGAAATTAGGGACTAGACAAAACTGCCCATTCTCTCCCTACTTCCTCAATATAGTACTCAAAGTCCTAGCCAGAGAAATCAGACAACAAAAGGAGATCAAACGGATACAAATTGGAAGGGAAGAAATCAAAATATCACTATTTGCAGATGATATGATAGTATACTTGTGACCCCAAAAGTGCCACCAGAGAACTACTTAACCTGATTAAACAACTTCAGCAATGTGTCTGGGTATAAAATTATCTCAAACAAATCAGTAGCCTTCCTCTACTCAAAGGATAAATAGGCTGAGAAAGAAATTAGGGAAATGACACCCTTCACAATAGTCCTAAATAATATAAAATATCTTAGTGTGTCTTTAACCAAGCAAGTGAAAGATCTGTATGACAAGAACTTCAAGTGTCTGAAGAAAGAAATTGAGGCAGATCTCAGAAGATGGAAAGATCTCCCATGCTCATGGATTGGCAGGATAAATACAGTAAAGATGGCCATTTTGCCAAGAGCGATCTACAGATTCAATGCAATCCCCATCAAAATTCCTACTCAATTGTTTATAGAGATAGAAAGAGCCATTTGCAAATTCATTTGTAATAACAACAAACTCAGAATAGAGAAAACTATACTCAACAATAAAAGAACTTCTGGGGGTATCGCCCTCCCTGACCTCAAGTAGTATTACAGAGCAATAGTCATAAAAACTGTATGTTATTGGTACAACGTCAGATGGATAGATCAGTGGAACAGAATAGAAGACCCAGAAATGAACCTACATAACTATGGTCACTTGATCTTTGACAAAGGAGCTAAAACCACCCAATGGAAAAAATTTAGCATTGTCAACAAATGGTCCTGATTCAACTGGAGGTCAGCATGTAGAAGAATGCAAATCTATTCATTCTTATCACCATGTACAAAGCTTAAGTCCAAGTGGTTCAACGACCTCCACAACAAACCAGATACACTCAAACTAATAGAAAAAAAGTGGGGAAGAGTCTTGAACACATGGTCACTGGGGAAAATTTCCTGAAAACAATACCAATGGCTTATGCTCTAAGATCAAGAATCGACAAATGGGATCTCATAAAACTGCAAAGCTTCTGTAACTGCAACCAGCAGATTGGAAAAAGATCTTTACCAATCCTACAACTGATAGAGGGCTAATATCCAAAATATACAAAGAATTCAAGAAATTAGACTCCAGAGAGTCAAATAACCCTATTAAAAATGAGGTACAGAGCTAAACAAAACATTCTCAGCTGAGGATTATCCAATGGCCAAAAAGCACCTAAAGAAATGTTCAACATCCTTAGTCATCAGGGAAATACAAATCAAGACAACCCTGAGATTCCACCTCACAGCAGTCAGTATGGCTATGATACAAATCTCAGGTGACAGCAGATGCTGGGGAGAATGTGGAGAAAGAAGAATACTCCTCCATTTTTGGATGGATTGCATAATGGAAATCATTCTGGAGGTTCCTCAGAAAATTGGACATTGCACTACCTAAGGACCCAGCTACACCTCTCTTGGGCATACGCCCAAAAGATGCCCCAACATATAACAAAGACACATGCTCCATTATGTTCATAGCAGCCTTATTTATAATAGCCAGAAGCTGGAAAGAACCCAGATGCCCTTCAACAAAGGAATGGATTCAGAAAATGTGGTACATCTACACATTGGAGTACTACTCAGCTATCAAAAACAATGACTTCAGGAAATTCATAGGCATAAGAAATGAACAAGAAAATATCATCCATAGTGATGTAGCCTAATCACAGAAAAACACTCTTGGTATACACTCACTAATAATTGTATATTAGCACAAAAGCTCAAATTACCCAAGATGCAATCCACAGACCACAGGAAGCTATGGTTAAGAACGATGACCAAAATGCGGATGCTCCTACCCCTGCTTAAAAGTAGAAAAAATATCCATAGGAGGGATATGGAAGCAAAGTTTAGAGCAGCGACTGAAGGAACAGCGATTCAGAGCCTGCCCCACATGTGGCCTATATGGCATATATATGTATATACAGCCACCAAATCTAGATAAGATTAATGAACCTAAAAAGTGCATGCTGAAATGGACCAGATATAGGTCTCTCCTGAGAGACATATCCAGAGCTTGTCCAATACAGAGGTCAATGCTAACAGCAAACCACTGAACTGAGAACAGGACCCCCTTTGGGAGAATTAGAGGAAGGATTGAAAGAGATGAAGGAGTTTGGAACCCCATAAGAACAACAATGCCAACCAACTAGAGTTTCCAAGGACTAAACCACTCCCAAAATAGTAAACATGGACTGATCCAGGGTTCCAACTGCATATGTAGCAGAGAATAGCCTTGTTGGGGTACCAGTGGCAGGGGAAGCTCTTGGTCCTCCCAAGGGTGAATCACCAGTGCAGGGGAATATCGGGAGGCGGGGGCGAGTGGAGGGCGATAAGGTAGGTGGATGGGGCAAACACCCATATGGGCGAGGGGGAGGGGATGGAGGCTTATGGACAGGAAACTGGGAAGAGAATAATATTTGAAATGTAAGGAGAGAAATGTGTCTGTGTGTGTGTGTGTGTGTAAATGAGAATAAATAAATAAAATAAAAAGTAATTTCCTTTCAAAATAAATAAATAAGTAAGTAAATAATAAATAATATCACCTAATATGACACCAAAGCTTACAGATACCAGAAAGCAAAGAGAGATGAAGGTGATAAGAAATATCAACCCCTCCTGGGCTTCCTGATTATGGACTGAATACAACCGGCTGCCTCAAACTTATGACAGTGTCTTCACCACCATAGTGACTGTACCATCAAATATACCAGAAAACTAGCCCATCATCATTAGTTGTATGTGTTAGAATATTGTCATAGCAACATAGTAAGTAACTAAGACAGAGCTACACCAAGAAAACATATTTTCTTAAGACACAAAATCTATATGCAAAATTAAGAATAAGGCTTATAAGTAAATAACACATCCTGGGAAATAAATCATTTATTCTATATTTAAATCTTTATGTAAAATGTGTAACGTATATATTTAGATGCCAATGTATATACTTTTTAGCTAAATTAATGTGCTCTTTTTTTTTTAATGTGCTCTTTAGTAAAGGAGTGATAGCTATAAAGGAAAACATTTTAAAGATGTAGTAACCGTATGAAATAAAATAAAATAGGAATTCAACTTAAATGAAGAAATTAGAAAGGTAACAGAGAATTGAAAGATATTTCCAACTATTTTTTAATAGAATTTTTAAGTTACATTTCAAATGTTATCCCCTTTCCTGGTTTCCCATCCACAAACCGCCCTCTCAAATTCCCTCCTTTTTCTATGGAGGTGTTTTCCCACTCATCCACCCAACCCTTCCCTCCTTCCCGATCTGATATTTCCCTACAATGGGTGCTCCAGCTTTGGCAAGACCAAGGGCTTCTCCTCCCATTGGTGCCCAATAAGACCATCCTCTGCTACATATGGAGCTGGAGCCATGGGTCTGTCCATGTGTAGTCTTTGGGTAGTGGTTTAGTCCCTGGAAGCTCTGGTTGGTTGGCATTGTTGTTCTTATGGGGTTACAAACCCCTTCGGCTCCTTCAATCCTCTCTCTAATTTCTCCATTGGGGACCCCATTTCTAGTTCAATGGTTGACTGCTAGCATTTGCCTCTGTATTTGTCATGCTCTGTCAGAACCTCTCAGGAGACAGCTTTATCAGGCTCCTGTCAGCATGCATTTCTTGGCATTAGCAATATTGTCTGGGTTTGGTGGTTCTATGTATACGAGATGGATCCCCAGGTGTGGCAGGCTCTGAATGGCCATTCCTTCAGGCTCTGCTACAAACTTTCTTTGTAAGCCCTTCTATGAATATTTTTGTTCCCACTTCTAAGAAAAACTGAAGCATCTGCACTTTGGTCTTCCTTCTTCTTGAGCTTCATGTGGGAATTCTATCTTGGGTAATCCAAGCTTTTGGGCTAATATCCACTTATTTGTGAGCACATGCCATGTGTGTATTTTTGTGATTGGATTACCTTACTCAGAATGATATTTTCTAGTTCCATACATTTGCCTATGAATTTCATGAAGACATTGCTTTAATAGCTAAGTAGTACTCCATTGTGTAAAAATACGACAGTTTCTGTATCCTTTCCTCTGTTGAAGGACATCTGGGTTGCTTCCAGCTTCTGGCTACGATAGACAAAGCTGCTATGAACAGAGTAGAGAATGTGTTCTTGTTATATGTTATAGCATCAGGAGTAGTATAGCTGGGTCCTCAGGTAGTACTATGTCCAATTTTCTGAGGAATTTCCAGACTGATTTCCAGAGTGGTTGTACAAGTTTGCAATCCTACCAACAATGGAAGAGTGTTCCTCTTTCTCCATATCCTTGCCACCATCTGTTGTCACCTCAATTTTTTATCTTAGCCATTCTGACTGGTGTAGTTAGAATCTCAGGGTTGTTTTGATTTGCATCTCACTGATGACTAAGGATGTTGAACATTTTTAGGTACTTCTCAGCCATTTTACATTCCTCTGTTGATAATTCTTTGTTTAGCTCTGTACCCCATTTTAATAGGGTGATTTGACTTTCTGGAGTCTAACTTACTGAGTTCTTCCCACTCTTAAGGACATCCATGTGTCCCTCTTAGTCTCTTTCTTTATATACAGCCTCTCTGAGTCTGTGGATTATAGTTTTATCATCATCGATTTAAAGGCTAATATAGATATATAATTGAATACACAGCATATGAATCTGGGTTTGAGTTATCACACTCAGTATGATTTGCTTTCTTCCTTGTTTCATCCACTTGAATAAAATTTCATAATGCAATTTTTTAAAACATGATTAATACTCCACAGTGTAAATGTACTGCATTTTCTTTATCCATTCTTTTGTTGAGGGACATCTTATGTTTTTTTCTACTCTCTGCCTTTTAAGAATAGACAAGCAACATCATAATTGAGAAAATTCCAAGTTATTACTGAGAAAATAAGATTGATTGTTGAAGATAATGCCCACACAATCCATTAGGCATGGAGAGGTCAAGCTGGTACATATTTTGAAACTTCATCCCTGAAGTCCTGTCTTTGGTGTGGGAAGCTACACTGAAGTTCAACAATCAAGCTATACCTTTTTGTAAAAGTCTGTCATGCCTGCAAAATATTCTAGTGCAATGGTGGCGCAAAGCCACCATTGTGAGAATAGCCAAACGATGTATGTACCCAACACTGCTTGGGTGACAATGAAGCAGAGAATAGTTATCACAGAGACCAAGAATAAAACAAAATACTAATGTTTTTCTTAAAGTAGTGATAACATGACTCAGTGATATTCTTCTATACTCATAGATCAGTGCTTTATTCAGTCATCATTCGTCATGTTTCCTCTTATAGCAGATGGGAACAAATACAGAGACCAACAGATGCACACACACACACACACACACACACACACACACACACACACATATACACACACAGATGCAGACAGAGACAGTGACACAAAGTCAATGACAGGAAAGAAAGGGAAAGACTAAAACACTCTACTAAGTGGGTGGTCTCCATTTAATAATGGGATGTCACCATTTACCTCCTGCTCTCAAGCTCAGGACACCCTGAAGAAAATGAGACAGATGAGTACAAGAGCCAGAGGAGATGGAGGACCCCAAGAAAACAAAGTCTTGTAAGTCAACATGATCGAAGCACATCTGAACAGAGACTGAGGTAGTGGGCAAAGGGCCAGCGGGGATCTGTACCAGGTCTTCACAGTATGTCTTACAGCTTTTAGTTTAGTATTTTACAAAACTCCTGAGTGTGAACAAGTGTTACTCTGATTTTTGTGTCTTTTCTTGGGGATTTTTCCCTCCTGTTGGTTTTCCTTTTCTGACTTCAGTGTGGTAGATTTTCTTATTTTCTTATATTGTATTTTGTTTTGTTTTGTTTTGTTATCACTCAGAACCCTGCTATTTTCTAACAAGGGACAAAAAGGAAATGGATCTTTTTTTTTTTTTCCGGAGCTGGGGACTGAACCCAGGGCCTTGTGCTTCCTAGGCAAGCGCTCTACCACTGAGCTAAATCCCCAACCCCCAAGGAAATGGATCTTGATAGGAGAGGAGTTAGGATCGAACTGCAAGGAATATATGAAGATGAGACTTCAATCGGTTAGTATAGAGTTATACTGTATAAGAAAAGAATGTGTTTTTAATAAAAGTAGAAAGAGCAAAAGGAGAAGAAAACCATACAAGATGAGGGAAAGCACAAGGAATCTCCAAAGAAGTGAGGACCAGTAGAGATGGTGCCTGGTAAAGTTCTGTAGTAAACTGGACATAGTTAAATAGAGGCAGAAGGCATGTCATGTGATGCTAAACCTACCCTGTCAGTGCAGCTAACCATGGAAGCAGAAAATTTTAGGCATCACCAAACATGTATAAAACATAAAAGACTGGAGTATACACATGTAAACCAATCACTTGATTAATTTTCCAAATATAAAATTTAACAATGGAATCTTTATATTCTTGAATTAATTTCCTAAGTTGAAGTGCTTGCCATACAGATCTTACACTTGCTAGAGTCATTCTGAGGTATTTTATATTATTTGTAAGTACTGTGACGGGTGTCATTTCCCTAATTTCTTTCTCAGCCTGTTTATCCTTTGAGTTGAGGAAGGCTACTGATTTATTTGAGTTAACTTTATATCCAGCCACATTGCTGAAGTTGTTTACCAGGCTTCGGAACTCTCTGGTAGAACTTAAAAATATTATCATATCATCAACAAATAGTGATATTTTAACTTTTTCTTTTACAATTTGTATCCCTTTGATCTCCTTTTCTCCGAATGTTCTGGCTAGGACTTCAAGTACTGTATTGAATAAGTAGGGAGAGAGTGGGAACCCTTGCCTAGTCACTTATTTTAGTGGATTGCTTTAAGTTTCTCTCTATTTAGTTTAATGTTGGCTACTGGTTTGCTGGTTTTACTATGTTTAGGTATGGGTCCTGAATTCCTGATCTTTCCAAGTCTTTTAACATGAAGGAGTGTTGAATTTTTGTCTAGTGATTTCTCAACAATTAAAGAGATAATCATGTGGATTTTTTCTTTGGTTTTGTTTATATAGTGAATTATGTTGGTAGATGTCCATATATTGAACCATCCCTGCATACCTGGGACGAAGCCTACTTGGTCATGATGGTCAATCTTTTTGATGGTTTATCTGATCCTGATTTAACTTTGGTACCTGATTTCTGTCTAGGAAACTGTCCATTTCATCCAGATTTTCCAGTTTTGTTTAATACAGACTTTTGTAGTAGCATCTGATGACTTTTTGCTCACTTTCTGTTGTTCTGATTCCCTTTTCATTTCTGATTTAGCTAATTTGGATACTCTTTGTGTCCTCAGGTTAGTCTGGCTAAGGGTTTATCTATCTTGTTGATTTTCTCAAAGAACCAGCTCCTGGTTTTGTTGATTCATTGTATAGGTTCTTTTAGTTTCTACTTGGTTGATTTCAGCCCTGAGTTTGATTATTTCCTGCCATTTACTCCTCTTGTATGTATTTGCTTCTTTTTGTTGTAGAGCTTTTAGGTGTTCTGTTAAGCTGCTAGTGTATGCTCCCTCCAGGGTTTTTTTGTTGTTCTTGTTGTTTCATTTTTTTCCTCTTAGCACTGCTTTCACTGTGTTCCATAAGTATTCTACAACATCTATAATTTCTTTATTTCTTCCTTGAACAAGTTATCATAGAAGGTTGTTAATTTTATTAAATTCTAAAACGTCTTTAATTTCTTTCTTTCTTTCTTTCTTCATTGACCAAGTTATCATTGAGTAGAAGGTTTTTCAGCTTCCAGGCATACATAGGTTTTCTGTCATTTTAGTTGTTATTGTAGCCCAGCCTTAAGCCATGGTGATCTGATAGGGTGAATGGGATTATTTCAATCTTATTGTATCGGTTGAGGCCTGTTTTGTGACCAATAATGTGGTCAATTTTGAAAAAGGTAACATGAGGTGTTGAGTAGAAGGTATATTCTTTTGTTTTAGGATGAAATGTTCTATAGATATCTGTGAAATCCGTTTGGATCATAACTTCTGTTAGTGTCTCTGTGTCTTTGTTTAGTTTGTGTTTCAATGAATTGTCCTTTGGTGGGAGTGAGGTGTTGAATTCTCCCACTATTATTTTGTGAAGTGCAATGTGTGATTTGAGCTTTAGTGAGATTACTTTTATGAACGTAGGTGCCTTTGCAAGATTGATATTCAGGATTGAGAGTCATCTTGGTGGATTTTTCCTTTGATGAATATGAAGTGTCCTTCCTTATCTTTTTTGATAACTTTTGTTGAAAGTTGATTGTATTCAATAATAAAATGACTACTCCAGCTTGTTTCTTGAGACCATTTGCTTGGATAATTATTTTCCAGCTTTTTACTCTGAGGTAGTATTTGCCTTTTTCACTGAGGTGTGTTTCCTGTATGCAATAAAATGATGGGTCCTCTTTGCATATTCATTCATTAGTCTAAGTCTTTTCATTGGGGAATTGAGTCCATTGATGTTAAGATATATTAAAAGGAATAGCGATTGTTGTTTCCTGTTATTTTTGTTGTTAGAGATGGAATTGTGTTTGTGTGGCTTTCTTCTGTTGGGTTCATTACAAGAAATTGTTCTTGCTTTTTTCTAGGGTGTAGTTTCCCCCTTGTGTTGGAATTTTGTTGGAAATCTATTATCCTTTGTAGGGTTGAATTTGTTCAAACATATTGTGTAAATTTGGTTTTGTCATAGAATATCTTGGTTTCTCCATCTATGTTAATTTAGAGTTTTGCTGGATAGAGTAGCCTGGGTTGGCATTTGTGTACTCTTAGGGTCTCTATGACATCTGCCTAGGGTCTTCTGGCTTTCATAGTCTCTGGCAAGAAATCTGGTGTAATTCTGATAGGCCTGTCTTTATATGTTACTTGACATTTTTCCCTTACTGCTTTTAATATTCTTCCTGTGCTTTGCGCATTTGGTGTTTTGATTACTATATGTTGGCAGGAATTTCCTTTCTATTCCAATCCTTTTGGATTTCTGTAGGCTTCTTGTATGTTTATGGCTATCTCTTTCTTTAGGTTAGGGAAGTTGTCTTCTATAATTTTGTTGAAGATATTTAATGGCCCTTTAAGGTGGGATCTTTGCTCTCTTCTATAGCTGTTATCTTTATGTTTGATCTTCTCATTGTGTCCTGGATTTCCTGGATGTTTTTGGTTAGGACCTCGTTGTGTTTTACATTCTCTTTGATGGTTGTGTCAATGTTTTCTATGGTATCTTCGGCCCCTGAGATTCTCTCTTCTATCTTTTGTATTCTGGTGGTAATGCTTGTATCTGACTCCTGATGGATCTCCTAGGTTTTCAATCTCCACGGTTGTCTCCCTTTGTGATTTCTTTATTGTTTCTATTTCCGTTTTTAGATCCAGGATGGATTTGTTCAATTCCTTCAACTGTTTGGTTAGGCTTTCCTATAATTCATTAATGGATTTTTGTGTTTCCTCTTTAAGGACTTCTAGTTGTTTACCTGTGCTGTCCTGTATTTCCTTAAGGGAGTTATTTATGTCCTTCTTAAAGTCCTCTATCATCATCATGAGATGTGATTTTAAATCCAAATCTTGTTTTTCCGGTGTGTTGTGGTATACATTATTTACTTTGGTGGGAGAGCTGGTCTCTGATTTTTTTCAAGTAATCTTGGTTTCTGTTGCTTAGGTTCCTGCACTGCCTCTCACCAGCTGGTTATCTGTGGTGTTAGCTTTCCTTGCTGTCTCTGACTGTCTCTTCACCCTCCTGTAAGCCTGTGTGTCAGCAGCCCTGGGGTCTGGCTGTCTCCTAGTGAGATCTGGGTACAGAAAGCTGTGTCAGAGAGACACAGCTCTATGTGCAGGCAGAAACTGGAAAGATCCTGTTTCAGTGTGATCCTAGGTTCCTGTGTCCAGTGGGCTCCAGATGGGTTCCTCTTGCAGCAGGAATGTGACCAGAAGTGGTGGTCTCTCCTGTGTTCTCAGGATTGTCTGCACTCTGAGAGCCCCCCTCTGTCTCTATGGGATCTGAGTACAGAGAATTGTAGGATTGGGTTAACTCCAGGTGCCCTAACTATTCTTTAAATTATCTTTTGCCCTTTTTTTCAGAGCTATGGCCTGAACCCAGGGTCTTGTCCTTTCTAGGCAAGCCCTCTACTACTGAGAAAAGTCCCCACCCCAAGAAAGCTACACATGGAACAATAAGGAGGGCATTTTTCAGCATCATAACAAAACCACACTTTCTTTTCTCTTTCTTTCCTGCAAACCCTTCCATATACCCTCTTTGCTTTCTTTCAAATTCATGGTCTCCTTTATCAATGTCATGAGATGCATATATGATATGTATTTGCATATATATTCCCAAATAGTACCACAATATTTACCACCACAGGTTAACAGTTTTTGCATAATTGTACAGTGATATTATTTGAACAAATATTTGAGTATTCTAGAGACTGTTCAGAGGACATATTAAGAAATTTCATCAATCTAGTCAGATCAATAGACATGTCATTTCTCTTACTTCTACAGGAGCCTGCTGTCATTGTCACATTTTTCTTCAAGTTTGCTTCTACCTTTCAGTTAGCTGACTTAGGGTTTCCTCAACTCTGTCACCTGTCTTAAAATAGTAGCCCTAGTACTAGTGTGACACAAAAATTAAAAGCCAGATATTGAGAAGAGATCCAGGTTTCAAATATTACTCATTCATTCTATATAAGTAAATTATATATTTACCAGAATAGCAAAAAAAATAGCAGGATTCTAGAGAGTCCCATGATATGCATTTTTTTTTGGTGAAAGTGGGGCAGTTTATTTTCTCTTTTCCCCCATCTTTATTAACTTGGGTATTTCTTATTTACATTTCAATTATTATTCCCTTTCCCGGTTTCCAGACCAACATCCCCCTAACCCCTTCTCCTCCCCTTCTATGTGGGTGTTACCCTCCCCATCCTCCACCCATTACCGCCTTCCCCACAAAAATCACGTTCACTGGGAGTTCAGTCTTAGCAGGACCAAGGGCTTCCCCTTCCACTGGTGCTCTTACTGGGCTATTCATTGCTACCTATGCAATTGGAGTCCAGGGTCAGTCCATGTATAGACTTTAGGTAGTGACTTAGTCCATGGAAGCTCTGGTTGGTTGGCATTGTTGTTCATATGGGGTCTCAAGCCCCTTCAAGCTCTTCCAGTCCTTTCTCTGATTCCTTCATCGGGGGTCTGGTTCTCAGTTCAGTGGTTTAATGATGACATTTGCCTATGTATTGCCATATTCTGGCTGTGTCTCTCAGGAGAGATCTACATCCGGTTCCTGCCAGCCTGTGCTTCTTTGCTTCATCCATCTTATCTAGTTTGGTGGCTGTGTATGTATGGGCCACATGTGGGACAGGCTTTGAATGGGCATTCCTTCTGCCTCTGTTCTAAACTTTGCCTCCCTATTCCCTCCCAAGGATTTTCTTGTTCCCCTTTTAGAGAAGAAGTGAAGCATTCACATTTTGGTCATCCTTCTTGAGTTTCATGTTTTCTGCGCATCTAGGGTAATTCAAGCATTTGGGCTAATAGCCACTTATCAATGAGTGCATACCATGTGTGTTTTTCTGTGATTGGGTTACCTCACTCGGGATGATATTTTCCAGTTCCATCCATTTGCCTATGAATTTCATAAAGTCATTATTTTTGATAGCTGAGTAATATTCCATTTTGTAGATACACCACATTTTCTGTATCCACTCCTCTGTTAAAGGGCATCTGGGTTCTTTCCAGCTTCTGGCTATTATAAATAAGGCTGCTATGAACATAGTGGAGTATGTGTCTTTGTTATTTGTTGGAGCATCTTTTGGTTATATAGCTGGGTCCTCAGGTAGTTCAATGTCCAATTTTCTGAGGAAACTCCAGACTGATTTCCAGAATAGTTGTACCAGTCTATATCTTCTATACCTATTATTATACTGCTAATTCTGGAGCAGGATTTAAGAGAAACAAAAGAACACAAAACAAAACAGGTTTTGCCTTTGTGCATGTAGCAATGTACATTAGAGGACAATCCCTATTCCCTACCTCAAAATAGTAAGAGAGTAAATATTGTGCTCTTGACAAGTTCTTGCCTGCTGTGACAATCACATCTAGGATGTTAATAATGCTATCAAGTATTCTCATATTGTGATACAACCCCACCCCATTGTCTTTAGCACTAGGTTTGTGAGAGCCTTCCTCAATCTGGCATTGAAGACATTTGGCAGTCCAGGAAGGACTTGAACTCATGTCCTCTTCTTTCTGTTTCTCAAGTATCTGAGATTACAGGGCAGTATGTTGAGGCTGAATTCAATTCTCATTTGTCTGGACAAGCTCACCTTTTTTGAATGTGCTCACCTTTCTCTATAGTGTTCCTTTTAAGCTGTCATCTTCACTGTTTCTAGTTGTCATCATATTCCTCATCTCTTGTTTTTCACCATAGTCAAATTTCTTTGAAGAATGTTTATAATATAGCACAAAATATCAATGATACAGTGAACAATTACCAGATTAAAAACAAACAAACTACCTGGGCAAGACCTAGGTACTTTGTTGTTATCAACATTTAAACTCTAGTATAGTGCTCTTTACTTGGTTATGTGGTCTACATTATTATAGCCACTAGACTTCATCACAAAGCTGTAGGAAATTTCTCAGCACATCAATAATGTACACTCTCAATGAACTCCCATCTATTCATTGCCTCAGACTCAGCATATTGATTTTAATGAGTTGTAAATCAATATCACCATCTCTGCTGCCTCTTTTGGGCTGCAAATCTCCATATGCTACATGGGACATCCTGTGTATGACAGATGCATCCACTTAATGCATTGGCCAATGTTTCTACTACAACACACTGCCAAAAGCAATATTTTCCTCTACACAATCAACTTGTGAACATGATGAGTGTATTGTTTCTTTACTGGTAGTGTGAAAAGAAAATAAGCAATAATTAACAATGTAAAATATATTTTATATACAGATGTACTTTAATTATAAAATTATAAACTGTAAAACTATTTTTTTATTTATTCCTTAGTCCTTTTTTACATTTCAGACTCCATCCCCCTCCTTGTCCAACCCTAACCACTCCACATCCCACATATCCTCCTCAGTCTCCAAAAGGATAACTTCACTCCAATTCCCAACCCACCGGACCCCGCCCCACTCCCTGGGTGCACCCTCCCTGGCTGAGTCCTGAACCAGCAGTCCTCTGCTGTATGTGTGTTGAGGGCCTCATATCAGCTGGGGTATACTGCCTGGATGGTGGCTCAGTGAACGAGAGATCCCAAGGGTCCAGGCTAGTCAAGACTGCTGGTCTTCCCATAGACTAACTGTGAAACTTATACACTCAAATTTGGTACTTTTTTTAACTTACATAGAGCAAAAAGTTATCATTATACCCAGATTGGTATTCATGTTTTCCATGAATGTCTAGATTTTTAATAAATGAATATTTATGTATCTCTTTAAACTATACAAAATATTTTGTATAAATTTTATTTAAAATTATCACATCATATAAAAGTACTTTTAAAGCTCACAGCATATATACATAATTTTATAAATTCTTAGTTTATATGACTAAAGTTATAAAATCTAAACATTACAATTCATTTACCTCTATGTACATTCTTTAAGTTTGTATATAAATACATTATAATTATAAAAACATGAGTTTTATATCTCTCTGCCTGGATATCGTGGTGAATTTCAACACATTTTTCTAATAAAAAAGTATGTGCTATGAAATTTTGGGTTATATTTATCTTTGCATAATGTGGAAATTTGCCTAGGGAATAAATCTAGTAGGGAAATTGTTGGTCCATGGAATATTTCATTAGCAATACTACTCTCTTGCCAAGTTCATTGCAGGGCTATTATGTCAATCTTCAGTTTAATTAAGGTGGAAGACTCTCCTTAGATCATATTGTATCATTGCCATCAGCTGTGCTTTTGTGATGTTTTAATGCATGGATCCAAAATGTGAAATGCTCTCCCAGTAAATTTTATTTTGTACATTTTATAAATACTGATCTTAAGCTTCCTTCTTTATAATTCATTTTTTTAGTCCTGTCTTGTTAAGTATCTGCTCTCTGTTCTATCTATGCTCTTCCAAGTGTATCCGTGCCACATTTTATTGTAGATATTTCGTGTATTTATTATTTGTTTTTGAGAATTTACTGACTTTTTATGTCTCAGACTTTTTAAATGTTGCCATAATTTTATAGATTAATATGTTTTATAATTATAATTTGATGATTTCTTTAATAATTCTGAATATAGTATGATGTGTAGCAGATGTTAAAAAAAAAACTATGATGCATCAACTGAATTTGATGAGCTCCCATTTGTGTAAATAAGATCTGACAGTCACAAACATACTCCTGTTGTCTATATGATGTGTCTGACAGTCACAAACATACTCCTGTTGTCCGTATGATGGGTCTGATAGTCACGAACATACTCTTGTTGTCTGTATGATGGGTCTAACAGTCATGAACATACTCCTGTTGTATGTATTATGGGTCTGGCAGTCACAAACATACTCCTGTTGTATGTATGATGGGTTTTTACATAAAACCCAGAGACAGCATTATGCAAGGACCTTATAGAACTCCAAAGTAATATTATCATTCTATATGTATTTAAAACTTTCCTTTCCTTAGTTAGAGGCTAATGGTTTATTGCTTGTGTGATTTTGTATTGTTTGCATTTTCACACTGCTATATCAGAGGCTTATTGTCTTCATGTTTATTGATGTCAGATTTTAAAACTTTGACCTCATGTTGACTGAGAATATTTTAAAGAAAACATTTAGAAGTTTTCAAGAAAGCTTCATCTTTCACCATTTTTAGCTTTTTGCTTTTTAGGTACTCCCCAAATAATTGCAAAATTGTGATCACTTTTTAATTAACTTGTTGGTCTGATGATTCTATAACTCTTTTTAATGGACTCCACACATGAGGCAGAATGCATCTCAATTCCAAAGGCCAATTTTTTTGCTTGTCTGCTTGTGTTTGCTTTCCTGTCTTATTTGTTGAATCGATCTCTGCTCATTGGTTTCAGTGGATACATCCGAGCTGCTCTCATGTTGCTCTTGTGTTTCATAAACTTGCAAAGACCTCTTTATCACCTCCTTTGTGGGTTTGTCCTGGAGCTTCAACATAATTTCTTGCACAATGAAATGTGCTTTTAAAATGGCATGTGATGCATTTCATCGAGAATGTATCTAAACATCTGAATATACTGCATTGTACAAAATTAAATTCATTGCCCAACTATTGAAGCCTGCTATGTAGGAAACATCACATACCCACACTGTAACTCTAAACTTCTAAGGACTACAGTCTATTTATTAAAATTACCACACTTCTCATTCTTGTTATTACCCAAAGATTTGTATTATTTTCTAGCTTTAGTAATAAACTTTTGGAATAGGCAATTATTAATCCTTACCTTAATTGCCAAATAACCTTTAGATACCCTTTATGCAGCAGCATCTCTCTTGGATGCATCCTCCCTTACTGTAGCCAGAGAGAACTTTCAACACAGTAAACTAGGGATTTCTATCATCTTTTATGGTTGTTCTGCATATTAAATCCATATTTATATCAACCCAATATCTCCATCTTGTAAGTGGTCATCATGCATTTTTTTCTCCTCTTCATTACAGTTCATTGTGCTCTAATTTCAAGATGTTATATATTTCTATTCAGAAAACCTAAAACCACATTGACAGTGCAACTCTAATAGTTGTTCATATATGAATACGGGTGTCAATTTCTACAGGAAATTAACAATGATAAATGTTAATATTGTCAAAGCTATGAGTGCTTCATCCTAATATAAATGTACTCTATGCTTTTTGATTATTTTATCATTAAATGAATTCTTTCAATTCTTATCAACAAATTGACTAGGAGATAATTTTTTGATTAAAAAATTATACTGTGATGAAATGATGAAATGACAGCCTATAAATAAGTCAAGTCTTTCCTGAAGTCAAGAAACTTGGATGTTCATTAAAATTTAAAACTGAATTTGACCATGTTTTGAATACCTCCAAATCTTCCTTGGTTCTATGCACCCCCACCTTTTGCTCTCTTGTTCTCTCTCTCTCTCTCTCTCTCTCTCTCTCTCTCTCTCTCCTCTCTTTCAAACAAAATTTAAAAACAAATGTATTGTATCAAAACCCAGTAGAAGCAGGTGTGTCTGACTCTTCTGCCTGCTTTTTAAGACCAATTTCCTTCTATTGAGTATCCTTGTACAACCTCGGTATGAGGGCTTTTTCTTGTCCTATTGTTATCTTTTTTTCATGTTTGGTTGCTGTGTCTTGGATATTTTCTCCTTTCTGAAGAGAAACAGAGGAGGAGAAAAGAGGACATGGGAGGCCTAAGAGGAGTACAGGGAGTGTAAATTGCAATTCGGATATATTTTATGAGTGATGAATCTGATTTCACTTAAAAAATCAATATTCAACTAGTATACAAAGAAGTTAGTTTCATTTTGGCATTTTCATACATGTATATACTTCATTCTTCTCTATTCTCCTTGCCCACTGTCACCATGCCCCCTCTTTGATCTTTTATTATTTACATTTCATTGCCATCTTTTTAAACTACTCCATTCAAATATATTTTCTCCTTTTATAATCTATGCTTTGTTCTCAAAACACGCTCAAAGTCTCACAAGTCTCACCTTTAGAATTAAAGGTGGAAGTTTAAATTCAGTTTCTATATACAAGAGAAATATGCAGTAACACAAAATTCTGTGCAACCTTGAAGCACTGGGCTTTAATATTAGGAGACTAGCAGAAAATGGATAGATTTAAAGACCTGGAAATCATTATATTAAGTAAAATAAAGAATTGTTGTCAAATTGAAATGCCTAACTCTCATGAATTATTAAGATCAATTAAAGTATATAACAAGAAACAAAAAGAAACTATGTTTTTAACAGCATAACAAAATAAAAATATGACTATAATACACAGTCCTAAGGTTCTCTATTTAGGAGGTTACAAGTGTAGGTTGTGGGAATAAAGCAAATAGGACATGTAGAACTTGTTATAAGCCAGTTATTCAAGTAGGCTTTATCACAGAGACATAAGAACACCTATATCTGGCTGTAACCAGGCATACAAATTAAACTGACTGATGAACTGGTTGGGTTTGTGTGTGTGTGTGTGTGTGTGTGTGTGTGTGTGTGTGTGCATGTGTGTGTGTGTGCATGTGTGTGTGTGCATGTGTGTGTGTGCGTGTGTGTGTAATGTTTGTGTGTAGAGAAGACATAGAGTCAGAATACTTGATATAACTGTATAACTGTGTGGTTCAAATTATCTTCAGTATACTAGTCTCTGTGTATATCAAGTATATCATGATTATTTAGAACCCAGTGTATATCTAATTTAACATTTGCCTACAATGTTATGCATTGTTGATTTTTGTTTTTAAATATGTTTTTGCTTTTGTTCCTTCATCTCTTTTATTATACCTGCCATGAATATGTTTGTCACTTATATTTAACATGTCTTATAGATTTTCCTACCTGACAATCTTTCTGTTTATGTATCTACTTAATTAACTAAAGCAATCTTAAGCAAACTTAGAGTGTGATATTTTGGTCCTCATGGATATCAACCAACTTTTATTACATAAAATTCAAAATATATAACAGGAATAAGATGCATGAGAAGATGTTGAGCTTATACACCTCAACAGCCTTTGCCTGCGGAACAAAGGATGCTTAAAGATGCATTAAGATAAATGACTTTTAACAAAAAAAATCACTGCAAAAGATCGTCAATATAATTATAATCCCAAAGTAAAACATTCAGGCATAAAATACACTAAAATGGTTTGTGAGTCTATATGTGAGCCTTGGATCAATAATTTTTTTTCTTTTTTAAAAATTGGATATTTTATTTCTTTACATTTTAAATGTTATCTCCTTTCCTGGTTTTCTCTCCAGAAACCCCTTATCCCATTCCTATTCCCCTTGCTTCTAGGACGGTGCTCTCCTACCTACTCATCCAGTCCTGCTCCCCTGGCCTGGCATTCCTTTACACACTGAGTCATCAAGCTTTCACAGGACCAAGGGCCTCTCCTCCAAATGATGCCTGACAAGGCCATTCTCTGGTACATATGCAGCAGGAGCCATTGTTCACTTCATGTGTACTGTTTGGTTGGTGGTTTAGTCTCTGGGTGTTTTTTTGGGGGGGTCTGGTTTGTTGATATTGTTGTTCTTTCTACGGGCTTGCAAACCCCTTCAGCTCCTTCAGTCCTTTCTCTAACTTCTCCATTGAGGTCCCCATGTTCAGTCCAGTGAGCACCTGCTTCTTTAAAAGGTATTCTCCATAATGAAAGTAAACCCTTCAACAGAGCTCTCACACCATTTCCTTGGGACAGAAAAGCTTCATTCCTCAATTGACAAGAGTATAAAAGTGTTTCATAAGCTATCTTTTATCTTCAAGGACAGTTTCAGCCACCTTCATCCAATATTTACCTCATGCTATATTGTATATCCTCCAAAATTTTTATGTCCTTTGGTTGTATTTGAAATAATTGATAGATATATTTTTTAAATTTTACATTGTAATGTGTGGTAAATATTTAATGATATTTCAACTGACAAAAATAATCTTTATTTTCCCAATGTTTTAAAAAAATAAACAAGAGCTTGGGCAGCACCCCGCGAGCAAACTTGAGCCTCGGGACCACAGGTAAGACCAACTTGTCTGCTGCAAGAGAGCTGCCTGGTGAGATCGGGACACACAGAGGCAGAGTTCATCTAGGACCGGGCACGTCCTGTGTTTGCCGGAGGTCCCACGCCCGCGGATCCCGGGCCCGCAGCAGCTCTCTGCTCCCAGACCCTGTGGGAAAGAGACCTCACCACCTGATCAGGTGGGCACTCCTGAGGCTGCAGAGCAGAAGAGACCACCAACACTGCCCACCCCTGCCCACATCCCTGGCCCAAGAGGAAACTGTATAAGGCCTCTGGGCTCCCGTGGGGGAGGGCCCAGGAGCGGCAGGACCCCTGCCTGAGACACCACCGGAACCTGAGGGAAACAGACCAGATAAAAAGTTCTCTGCACCCAAATCCCGTGGGAGGGAGAGCTGAACCTTCAGAGAGGCAGACAAGCCTGGGAAACCAGAAGAGACTGCTCTCTGTACATACATCTCAGACGCCAGAGGAAAACACCAAAGGCCATCTGGAACCCTGGTGAACTGAAGCTCACGGAAGGGGCGGCACAGGTCTTCCTGGTTGCTGCCGCTGCAGAGAGCCCTTGGGCAGCACCCCGCGAGCAAACTTGAGCCTCGGGACCACAGGTAAGACCAACTTTTCTGCTGCAAGAAAGCTGCCTGGTGAACTCAAGACACAGGCCCACAGGAACAGCTGAAGACCTGTAGAGAGGAAAAACTACACGCCCGAAAGCAGAACACTCTGTCCTCATAACTGACTGAAAGAGAGGAAAACAGGTCTACAGCACTCCTGACACACAGGCTTATAGGACAGTCTAGCCACTGTCAGAAATAGCAGAACAAAGTAACATTAGAGATAATCTGATGGCGAGAGGCAAGCGCAGGAACCCAAGCAAAAGAAACCAAGACTACATGCCATCATCAGAGCCCAATTCTCCCACCAAAACAAACATGGAATATCCAAACACACCAGAAAAGCAAGATCTAGTTTCAAAATCATATTTGATCATGATGCTGGAGGACTTCAAGAAAGACATGAACACACTTAGGGAAACACAGGAAAACATTAATAAACAAGTAGAAGCCTACAGAGAGGAATCACAAAAATCCCTGAAAGAATTCCAGGAAAACACAATCAAACAGTTGAAGGAATTAAAAATGGAAATAGAAGCAATCAAGAAAGAACACATGGAAACAACCCTGGATATAGAAAACCAAAAGAAGAGACAAGGAGCTGTAGACACAAGCCTCACCAACAGAATTCAAGAGATGGAAGAGAGAATCTCAGGAGCAGAAGATTCCATAGAAATCATTGACTCAACTGTCAAAGATAATGTAAAGCAGAAAAAGCTACTGGTCCAAAACATACAGGAAATCCAGGACTCAATGAGAAGATCAAACCTAAGGATAATAGGTATAGAAGAGAGTGAAGACTCCCAGCTCAAAGGACCAGTAAATATCTTCAACAAAATCATAGAAGAAAACTTCCCTAACCTAAAAAAAGAGATACCCATAGGCATACAAGATGCCTACAGAACTCCAAATAGATTGGACCAGAAAAGAAACACATCCCGTCACATAATAGTCAAAACACCAAATGCACAAAATAAAGAAAGAATATTAAAAGCAGTAAGGGAAAAAGGTCAAGTAACATATAAAGGCAGACCTATCAGAATCACACCAGACTTCTCGCCAGAAACTATGAAGGCCAGAAGATCCTGGACTGATGTCATACAGACCCTAAGAGAACACAAATGCCAGCCCAGGTTACTGTATCCTGCGAAACTCTCAATTAACATAAATGGAAAAACCAAGATATTCCATGACAAAACCAAATTTACACAATATCTTTCTACAAATCCAGCACTACAAAGGATAATAAATGGTAAAGCCCAACATAAGGAGGCAAGCTATACCCTAGAAGAAGCAAGAAACTAATCGTCTTGGCAACAAAACAAAGAGAATGAAAGCACACAAACATAACCTCACATCCAAATATGAATATAACAGGAAGCAATAACCACTATTCCTTAATATCTCAAACATCAATGGCCTCAACTCCCCAATAAAAAGAAATAGATTAACAAACTGGATATGCAACGAGGACCCTGCATTCTGCTGCCTACAGGAAACACACCTCAGAGACAAAGACAGACACTACCTCAGAGTGAAAGGCTGGAAAACAACTTTCCAAGCAAATGGTCAGAAGAAGCAAGCTGGAGTAGCCATTCTAATATCAAATAAAATCAATTTTCAACTAAAAGTCATCAAAAAATATAAGGAAGGACACTTCATATTCACCAAAGGAAAAATCCACCAAGATGAACTCTCAATCCTAAATATCTATGCCCCAAATACAAGGGCACCTACATACGTAAAAGAAACCTTACTAAAGCTCAAAACACACATTGCACCTCACACAATAATAGTGGGAGATTTCAACACCCCACTCTCATCAATGGACAGATCATGGAAACAGAAATTAAACAGAGATGTAGACAGACTAAGAGAAGTCATGAGCCAAATAGACCTAACGGATATTTATAGAACATTCTATCCTAAAGCAAAAGGATATACCTTCTTCTCAGCTCCTCATGGTACTTTCTCCAAAATTGACCATATAATTGGTCAAAAAACGGGCCTCAACAGGTACAGAAAGATAGAAATAATCCCATTCGTGCTATCGGACCACCACGGCCTAAAACTGGTCTTAAATAACAATCAAGGAAGAATGTGCACATATACTTGGAAATTGAACAATGCTCTACTCAATGAAAACCTGGTCAAGAAAGAAATAAAGAAAGAAATTAAAAACTTTTTAGAATTTAATGAAAATGAAGGTACAACATACCCAAACTTATGGGACAAAATGAAAGCTGTGCTAAGAGGAAAACTCATAGCGCTGAGTGCCTGCAGAAAGAAACAGGAAAGAGCATATGTCAGCAGCTTGACAGCACACCTAAAAGATCTAGAACAAAAAGAAGCAAATACACCAAGGAGGAGTAGAAGGCAGGAAATAATCAAACTCAGAGCTGAAATCAACCAAGTAGAAACAAAAAGGACCATAGAAAGAATCAACAGAACCAAAAGTTGGTTCTTTGAGAAAATCAACAAGATAGATAAACCCTTAGCCAGACTAACAAGAGGACACAGAGAGTGCGTCCAAATTAACAAAATCAGAAATGAAAAGGGATACATAACAACAGATTCAGAGGAAATTCAAAAAATCATCAGATCTTCCTACAAAAACCTATATTCAACAAAACTTGAAAATATTCAGGAAATGGACAATTTCCTAGACAGATATCAGGTACCGAAGTTAAATCAGGAACAGATAAACCAGTTAAACAACCCCATAACTCCTAAGGAAATAGAAGCAGTCATTAAAGGTCTCCCAACCAAAAAGAGCCCAGGTCCAGACGGGTTTAGTGCAGAATTCTATCAAACCTTCATAGAAGACCTCATACCAATATTATCCAAACTATTCCAAAAAATTGAAACAGATGGATCACTACCTAATACCTTCTACGAAGCCACAATTACTCTTATACCTAAACCACACAAAGACACAACAAAAAAGAGAACTTCAGACCAATTTCCTTTATGAATATCGACGCAAAAATACTCAACAAAATTCTGGCAAACTGAATCCAAGAGCACATCAAAACAATCATCCACCATGATCAAGTAGGCTTCATCCCAGGCATGCAGGGATGGTTTAATATATGGAAAACCATCAACGTGATCCATTATATAAACAAACTGAAAGAACAAAACCACATGATCATTTCATTAGATGCTGAGAAAGCATTTGACAAAATTCAACACCCCTTCATGATAAAAGTCATGGAAAGAACAGGAATTCAAGGCCCATACTTGAACATGGTAAAAGCCATATACAGCAAACCAGTTGCTAACATTAAACTAAATGGAGAGAAACTTGAAGCAATCCCCTTAAAATCAGGGACTAGACAAAGCTGCCCACTCTCTCCCTACTTATTCAATATAGTTCTTGAAGTTCTAGCCAGAGCAATCAGACAACAAAAAGAGGTCAAGGGGATACAGATCGGAAAAGAAGAAGTCAAAATATTACTATTTGCAGATGATATGATAGTATATTTAAGTGATCCCAAAAGTTCCACCAGAGAACTACTAAAGCTGATAAACAACTTCAGCAAAGTGGCTGGGTATAAAATTAACTCAAATAAATCACTTGCCTTCCTCTATAGAAAAGAGAAACAAGCCGAGAAAGAAATTAGGGAAACGACACCCTTCATAATAGACCCAAATAATATAAAGTACCTCGGAGTGACTTTAACAAAGCAAGTAAAAGATCTGTACAATAAGAACTTCAAGACACTGAAGAAGGAAATTGAAGAAGACCTCAGAAGATGGAAAGATCTCCCATGCTCATGGATTGGCAGGATTAATATAGTAAAAATGGCCATTTTACCAAAAGCAATCTACAGATTCAATGCAATCCCCATCAAAATACCAATCCAATTCTTCAAAGAGCTAGACAGAACAATTTGCTAATTCATCTGGAATAACAAAAAACCCAGGATAGCTAAAACTATCCTCAACAATAAAAGGACTTCAGGGGGAATCACTATCCCTGAACTCAAGCAGTATTACAGAGCAATAGTGATAAAAACTGCATGGTATTGGTACAGACACAGACAGATAGACCAATGGAATAGAATTGAAGACCCAGAAATGAACCCACACACATATGGTCACTTGATTTTTGACAAAGGAGCCAAAACCATCCAATGGAAAAAAATAGCATTTTCAGCAAATGGTGCTGGTTCAACTGGAGGTCAACATGTAGAAGAATGCAGATCGATCCATGCTTATCACCCTGTACAAAGCTTAAGTCCAAGTGGATCAAGGACCTCCACATCAAACCAGACACACTCAAACTAATAGAAGAAAAACTAGGGAAGCATCTGGAACACATGGGCACTGGAAAAAATTTCCTGAACAAAACACTAATGGCTTACGCTCTAAGATCAAGAATTGACAAATGGGATCTCATAACACTGCAAAGCTTCTGTAAGGCAAAGGACACTGTGGTTAGGACAAAACGGCAACCAACAGATTGGGAAAAGATCTTTACCATTCCTACAACAGATAGAGGCCTTATATCCAAAATATACAAAGAACTCAAGAAGTTAGACCACAGGGAAACAAATAGCCCTATTAAAAAATGGGGCTCAGAGCTAAACAAAGAATTCACAGCTGAGGAATGCCGAATGGCTAGAAACACCTAAAGAAATGTTCAACATCTTTAGTCATAAGGGAAATGCAAATCAAAACAACCCTGAGATTTCACCTCACACCAGTGAGAATGGCTAAGATCAAAAACTCAGGGGACAACAGATGCTGGCGAGGATGTGGAGAAAGAGGAACACTCCTCCATTGTTGGTGGGATTGCAAACTGGTACAACCATTCTGGAAATCAGTCTGGAGGATCCTCAGAAAATTGGACATTGAACTGCCTGAGGATCCAGCTATACCTCTCTTGGGCATATACCCAAAAGATGCCCCAACATATAAAAAAGACAAGTGCTCCACTATGTTCATTGCAGCCTTATTTATAATAGCCAGAAGCTGGAAAGAACCCAGATGCCCTTCAACAGAGGAATGGATACAGAAAATGTGGTACATCTACACAATGGAATATTACTCAGCTATCAAAAACAACGACTTTATGAAATTCGTAGGCAAATGGCTGGAACTGGAAAACATCATCCTGAGTGAGCTAACCCAAACACAGAAAGACATACATGGTATGCACTCATTGATAAGTGGCTATTAGCCCAAATGCTTGAATTACCCTAAATGCCTAGAACAAATGAAACTCAAGACAGATGATCAAAATGTGAATGGTTCACTCCTTCTTTAAAAGGGGAACAAGAATACCCTTGGCAGGGAAGAGAGAGGCAAAGATTAAAACAGAGACTGAAGGAACACCCATTCAGAGTCTGCCCCACATGTGGCCCATGCATATACAGCCATCCAATTAGACAAGATGGATGAAGCAAAGAAGTGCAGACCGACAGGAGCCGGATGTAGATCGCTCCTGAGAGACACAGCCAGAATACAGCAAATACAGAGGCGAATACCAGCAGCAAACCACTGAACTGAGAATAGGACCCCTGTTGAAGGGATCAGAGAAAGAACTGGAAGAGCTTGAAGGGGCTCGAGACCCCATATGTACAACAATGCCAAGCAACCAGAGCTTCTAGGGACTAAGCCACTACCTAAAG